>NW_004524720.1:705917-708504 GCF_000260255.1 Octodon degus | reverse complement strand
ATATATATAGTTTTGCCTCTATGTTTCTTCCAAATAAGAGTATTGAGCACAGGGGCAGTTCTTATTGCCCTGAGGTTTCCAGACTAATCCTCATGGACTATCGGAGCTTCATAGGACCATTTCTCCTGGCTGGACAGGAGAAGATGGGCATGACTGATGCACATATTGATAGTTGCCAGAATTTTATGGTTTGTGGTCTGGTAGGATAGAAAGAGCATGGATTTTTGATGCTAGGCTTAGATTACACTTGAAGTGTATCACTTTCTAGCAGGGTGGCTGTTGAAAAGGTATGATTTTAGGTTGTAATTGTCTCAGCCTATAGAACAAAATAAATGATACCTGTTCTTTAGGATTATTTTAAAGTTTGAGAAAACACATTTGAGAAATGAGCCATCGTATTTGATACATTTGTAGATGCTTAAAATGCAAACAAACCCATTTTGACCTACTTCATGCTTTTTTGTGCTTTTCCACATCTTTGGTCAAATCAGCCAAGGGCATTTTCTGTTACTTTGCATATTTTAAGACATTTATGTGACTTCTAGACCACAAAAGGGTATTTTTCCATACTTTGAAGGTGGTCTCATGGTCTCACACAAAATAGCCTGTGTGCACGCTTCAAAAATTTTGCAAAGGGCTTCCATATGGGCGCACAGTCTTGTAGGCCTAAGAGAGCTGAAGAAGTTTCTGCTGAAAGGAAACTGTGCTCCCTCCAAGGAAAGGACTTCCACTGGAATATACAGCCTATTCTCCTGCTTTCCAAAAAAAAAAAAAAAAAAAATTGGTAAAGAACTGGGAAAAATGGGAACAATCATTCTAATTCTCCTTGAAAATTCAAGTTTCATCAGTATCATAAGTGGTTTGGAGGACTCCTGATGTCGTGGGAAGCAGGAAGAGGAAGTGTGGATGGCAGAGTCAAAGGCAAGAGTGGGCATTTCCAGAACCAGTGCAGGACTGAGCAGGGGAGAGGCTCACAGGATGACTGCTCAGCACTGTGTGAGATGCTCCCAGGCCCTATGTATTTCTTTGCTGGCCACACAAATCATTTCTGCAAAAAATTAATATTTCATTACATGGTATACTTTCTATAAATCCTATTAGTGGTGTTCCAAGTCATAAGCAACTTTGGAAGCCAATTACTTCTTCCATTTGAAATTTGGACCTGTGGTTCCTGATGTTAACCTATAATTCACATAACCTCACCAGTCATGCTAGGAAATCTGCATGTCACATTGGTCTCTATTATTATTCATTCTTTCTGATGAATTTAACAAAAGACAGAGATGTGAATGTGTGCTGTAGTTATTCCATTGTGAATGAATCACTGACCTGAAATCTGAAATTAGCAACATTCATCTGATTTTCTTAATTTGACTTCAGTGTGGCTAAATCAAAATGTAAGCAGATAAAATATTCTTATGTTTATATCTGACTTCAAAAGGTATCACGAATTCATAGTAAACTAAACAGCACAATACTAGCATAGCAGTGGACATACTGCCCAACGAAACAGCTGGAGAGAGCCCAAAAGTTATTCCATGGAACTGTTGAATGACTGGTGCTTGACGGGGATGCTAAAGACATGTGATGTCTTTAATAACTCATATTGCCAAAACTGGATATCCACATACAGAAAATGAAATTGGACTCATACACAAAAACCAAGTAAAATAGATTAAAGTCTTAAACATAACACCTGAAATTAGTAAATCTACTAGAAGAGAATAGCCCCAGGACAAAGGTTCAGGCAAAGATTGTTTTCAATATGACAGCAAGGCAAGAGAAGCTTGAGAATAAATTAGGTTGAAAACTTCTACACAACAAGTGAGACAACAGAGTGAAGAGACAGCCACCAATCAGGAAAACAGGTGCAAGTCATAGATCTGATGAGGGGCTGCTGTTCAAAATACACAAGGAACTTAGCAGCAAGAAAAAAATGAATCCCATTTAAAAGTGACAAGAGGACCTAAAAAGACGTGCTCAAAAGAAGACATACAAGATACAAGTGGTTAATGAATGTATGGAAATGACTCTCACTTTCACTAATCATCAGTGAAGTATGGTCTATACCACAGTGAGATGTTGCTTTGCTCCTGTTACAATGGATGCAGTTGAAACGTTGAAAATGACAAGTGCACCGAGAGTGTGGAGAAAGGGGAATCACTGTGTGCTGTTGGTGGGCATTATTAAGGAAACATAGCTAATATAGAAAATAATATAGGGGCTAGGGAAATGGCTCAGTAGAATAAGTGCTTCCCTGGCAAGCACAAGGATCTGAGTTCAATTCCCGGGAGAGAGAATTGAAGAGAGAGAGAGAGAGAGAGAGAGAGAGAGAGAGAGAGAGAGAAAGAGAAAAGGAAAAAAAAATAAGCATATACACAGGATGGCTTCAATAATTTCTCCCACTCTATTGAGAGGCACAAGTAATGCTTAATTATTTTCTCTTCTCTTGTTTAATTTCTTACAACTTTTTTTATTTTACCAATTTTGCATGCTAAACTGTGATAATCTAAGCAACTAATGTAAAGACAAAATTGTGCAACAGAACAACCTTTGTTGAATTCCTATAATTTTGTTTAGGAAAATT
>NW_004524720.1:654419-704132 GCF_000260255.1 Octodon degus | reverse complement strand
TTGTTCTAATAGTGTTTGTAAATAGGATATCATGTTTGCATCTTGTACAACAAATAACCACTAGGAAGAGAGTATGCAATGTGTTAATTATTGGAGCTGTCCTACTACTTTGATTTGAAATTATCTCATTGTTATTTGTTTCTCAATAAAATTATGGAAAAAAATTTAAAAATGTGGTAAAATAACCTAACACAAGAACAATAACATATTTTGACAATAGAAATTTATGCCCAGCAATAAAATTTCATGTAAAAAAATAAACCATGAGCCAGAAAATGAGCCTTTCACTTTATAAGTTGATTATGTTAGGTGCTTATTATGGTGACCAAAAAATGACTAACACATATATACTGCTTCATAAAATAATAATCACTCTTTGGGATAATAGATTTTCTTAAAAGAAAACCTCCAGTGCTGGCCAAATAACTCAGCAGATTACAGCACCTGCAAGCAGGCACAGGGGCCGGGGGTCCAATTCCCGGGCTTGCTGTGCAGCCCCGCCCATGGGTAGTGCTGAGATGGCAATTGAGACCGGGCATAGTGGCATGTGACTGTAATCTCAGCACTTGGGAGGCTGTAAACAGGTAGATCACTATGGATCCAATCTAGTAGTGAGACCCTGAAAAATAAAAAAAAAAAAAAAAAAAAAATCCTCCAAAACTTGTAGCATAATTCTGCCACTAAAAATGATTCATGGTTCATAATTATGAAAATGATTTACTATTATTATGGTCTTAAAAACATATAAGGAAATATTTGAAAAATACGGACTAACTTATGATTTGGGGAACTCTTGAAGCTTTCTAGGAATTCCAAGGCTTCATAACTGTTGGGAATTGGGAGAGGTAGCTCAGAGCACAGGTGGAGCCAGTCACTCAATCCTCTTGGCAAGCGACTTTGTCACTGACCACACAGCTGCATCCAGGGGTTCATGACACCTTTCCAGCAGTTGTCTGCGGCTTGCCTGAGCCTCAGAGCTGTCCGTGGTGGCCTCTCCTCACCCACTGCCCACGTCAGCACCTCAGGCTGGACAGGGCCCTTGGGGTTCAGACAAGGCATTCTGGTGGTAGAACAGGAAGGGCCATGGTGCTTTTCCAGGCAGCCCCAGTGCATTGTCTTTATTTCATTAATAAAGTTAAATAGGGTCAAAAAGGAAGAAGCAGGAGTAGAGTAATGGTGTTTCTACAAGCATGATCTTTGAGGCTGGAGAAATGTCATTTGATTTGGAACTTTGCCATTCACTAACTCAATGGCCTTGCGTAGACTGACTAATCTCTCTAAGCTCAATTTCCACATCGGTAAAGATGGAAAAATGAAGGTTCTCATATGTTAGAATTATGATGAATACTAAATGAAATAACATGCACAAAGTGCTTAGCAAAAAGTCCTCAGTAGCAATTGATAACAATAATTATTCCTGTTACACACGATTATTATTACACAAAATGTTTGCCATGGAGTCTTACTGGCTTGTGTAAGTGGCCCTCTAATTTTGCTTTAAGTTTTCTATCAACCAGTAAAAAGAAAAAAACCCAGCAAATTAATATAGTGCAGAATAGATTTAAGCATTGTTAAATAAAAATAAATCAGTTGCTGATGGGTAAAACTGATACTAGTGCTAAGAAGGGAAAGAACTTTCTCCTTTAAAACTGAATGGGGCAGGCGCTGCATGAATGCAAACGTCATCTTTGGTAACGTTCTCCCGGTGAGCATGGCAAAGAACTCCTCATAATAGCTGTTGAGTAACTTTGCTGGGTTATACAAGTATTTAGGGTAAGTCCATCGAGCATGGGGCCAAAAGGGGATGCACTATTTCTGTCCCTGTACAGCTAAGGAAAACATTTGTTGATGAAGTGCTACTTAAGCTTGCACAAGTTATTCATCAATAAATCATGTGCAAATGTGATACTTTTGGCTAGACAGTAAATTGCTTGGAATTCTTATAGTTCCCACAGGTAAATATTCTTAACATAGCTAATAAAAGAAAAAGTATATCTACAAATGATTTCAAGGTTTTTGACTCAGATAAATGTTTTCTATGGAGACACAAAAAGGATATTAAAAGTCTCTAAAATGCAAAATTGAATGTCTCTAGGTAATCTCAAAATAAATATACTTGACATTTTAATTTATAAAATTATGGCTTTGGGTTAGATTTAAACTAGTGGAGAAATGTTAATATGGACCTGACTTTTTGCTTACCACTTTTCAAAAGGAGCAACATCTGTGAGTGGTGAAAAAATTTGATGAGCTCATTAATACCCAAACAGGTCAGTGAACTGTATAGCTTATTATTTATCCAGGGCTATGAGCTCAGATCCTGGCACATAAGTAAAGCAAGTTTGCATTTAATTATTTGGCTTTGACATATGTTCATTTCAACTTGTAAAAGTTTTATGTGTGTGTGTTCTTTTCATCTAGGCTTATAGAACACAATGCAATTTTTTTCATTTTTCTTTTCTTTTTGAAGAGACTTTGAGAACAACGTGAGAGTGCAGGTTACATATTTGGTGTAATCTGCACCAAATACTAGAAGCCTCAATTTTTGATGTCATTCTCAACACACAGTAAAATGAACATCAGAAATTGAGGCCTCTAGTATTTCTAATTCCTAATTTATTTATAAAAGAGAAAATCATCATCAGGTATATATTTACTCGGTATTTTCAAGCAACAGCAAATAATAAACTGTCTCCATTTAAAAAAAACAACATGCACACATGCATACTTTGTTATGTATTTAATACAGGGTCTACAGGATCTACACAGGTCAGATTCCTAGTAATCCTCCTGTTTTCAGCCTCCCAAGTGCTGGGATTATAGGCGGGTGCCACATGCCCAGTCTCAGCATGCCCTGGGGTTGGGGCTGTCACAATACACTGAAGATCGAACCCCAGTCGCTGAGCCTGCCTAAGCAGCGCTTTAGCCTGCTGAGCTATCTGGCCAGCCCCACACAGGCACACTTAGCTGTGTACCTTCAGTCAGGGTATTCCCTGCACTGGTATGTCTTTTCCATACAGGTGTAGACCCAGAGTCATTTAAGTTACTTAAGAACAATCTCATGAGTGGAGTTTCTGGATGACATTTTCTTTTTCTTTTCTTTTCTTTTCTTTTCTTTTCTTTTCTTTTCTTTTCTTTTTTTTGCGGAACCAGGGATTGAACTCAGACCCTTGTGCTTGCCAGGCAAGTGCTTATTCTACTGAGCCAACTCCCCAGCCCTACTTACAACTTTTCTTTTAAAGTCACTTAAATTTTTATAGTTTGATGCATACTCTAAGCATGCCCCCAATGATGGAAATGAGCCCCACTTTGGTTTTTGTTAGTTAAAGAAAAGTCAAAACAGAATCTCTAATCTTCTTAAGAGCACTGTGCTAAAAACGTAATTTTTGAATTACTGAATATGCTGCATTTTATTCACCAAGTTTCCTATTTCTTTTACACTCCCGGCTGATGAATCTGCATCCTAATTGAAGATGAAGTGCTACATCCCTTTCCAGCTGTCTTACTGACAAAAGTATACACTCTGCCGGCTGCTACTTGTGGAGGCTCTGGGGCCTTACCTGCCCCTCGATTAGAGATGTTAGATTCATTTCTGCATCTTCCACTCCATCTCCCTTCCTTGCACAAGCCAGCCCCTTTGCTGCCTGCCTGAGTGGCACCGAGGAGAGGGGAGGTTTCTTCTGTTCTCATAGCCCCATAAGAGCTTCCTGCCTTGGGGTCAAGTTGTTCCTTCCGCTGTGAACATCTTTCCCCACTTCTCTTATGCCCCCTCTCTTCCTTTTTCACATTTTTTTTCCTCCTTAGATATCATTTTCTTGCTACTTTGACTAGACTGATATAGATAGTATTTTGTCCCTTGGTCAACACTGTTTTATAAATCTTGTGTGGAAAAGATTGGCTTTTGATAATCTCCAGCAGTGGAGGGGACAGTTTGTAGTGTCTAGGTCCACACTGATTTTATGAATCTCTAAAACTACAGAGACGTTTCACTCCTTTGTAGATAAGGGATATGGAGAATCCCTTTGTGAAATAGGAGGAGAATTATGGGATATTTTGCTTGTTTGGAAATGTGGATTTATTAGTTGCAAATGTTATAATGTTATAATATTCTAAATTGATACGAGCAAACAGTCTTTGGTGAGATAAAAATAGAAAAGGCATCGTTGAAAGTAGCTATGCATTAAAATTAACAGCGAATTGCTAGGCCCAATGTTGAAAACCTGTAAGAATCCATTTCACCTAGACTGAGGGTGGAATGTGTATGGAATGTAGTGTTACAAGATCCATACTTTCAAGAAAAAACTGAGGAGGCCAGAGTGATATCAGGAACTTGGTTGCTCATTTATTAGGTGGGGTGTGTGTGTGTGTGTGTGTGTGTGTGTGTGTGTGTGTGTGTGTCGGGGGCTGTGGAATATGAAATCATGCTTCTTTGTTATTTTCTAGGGCTGTCACTTGGTGGTAAATATATGGACAATTCTGGTCTCAAGTCTAAGCTCAGCTAGGGCAATGTTAGTAAAAAAAATTTGGAGACATTTGCCCCTGTTCTGAAGTATTTCACCCCCTTCTCTTATTCCTGAATACTTTCCCTAGTGATGGAGGGATCTAGAGTTAATTCCCAGGGCTATTTCCTTTGCTGTCCCTCCTCCCACAAGGATGCCTATTTCTGCACCTGTGATTTTGTCCAGAATACAACAGGAGTGAGATGATGAAAGCATTAATTTATAGACGTGTGGCAATGTCTGAGTGGAGAGGTATAGGCCAGTGACACCAACAGCAGGAAAAGATGGGCATTCCCACCCATTTATCTTCTTCCTGTACCCATGAGGGGAAGCTTAATTTGTTTATTCTGTATAACCAAGTTTGTAAAACACTACTATTAGTTTCACCTTTCACATGTTCTAGGGAGCTTGCTAGTTATTCTTGCACTCTGTATCCACAAGTTCAAACTTTCAGGTCATGAAAAGTGATGATGGTTTGAAGTTCCCCCAGCTTACCAAAGACCAGTTCTCCACTTCAGAGTGAAAGTTAAAACATGTTCTCCTTGGAGATGCCACTAGACTGCAAGGTTCAGAAGGGGCACCCAGGGGTCCCTCCTTGAAACCTTTGTTAACAATTGCTTTTGAGGGGCTCACTTTCTAAATAATAACATAAGCAGATTACACCCCCACTCCCCAACACATACAACCCTCCAGTGTTGAAAATGCTCTTTTACTTTGAAGTTAAATAATTTTTCATCACAGGAATTTGATGTATTTCACAATCAATTATAGCTAATTAAATTCCATTCTCATTACTTGGGTTTTGAGTATGGAGTGGCAGGAGGTTTGGTCCTTGTTTAAGTGGTGGAAAAGCTGAGAAATGCTTCCCTGTAGGCCACACAGAAGGCAGCTGTGGGCTGGGACCATGTCCAGACTTCATCTTTACTGCCCATTGCCTGATGATTCTGTCCCACTGTCAAGAAATCCAGGCCTCAAGAGCCTTGTAGACCTTGCTCTTGTAACTGATCATCTTCTCTGTTTGAATTTCTTTGTTCAAGTAAGAGACTAAATGAGGAGCCCGTCTTATAAAGGGACTCACTATGCATTTTTGGAAGGCAGTGCCAGAGTGTGCTCTTCTGCTAGGCTTTCACTTAATGAGAGTGAGAAGAATCGTGATAGCATAAATTATTCTCATTAAAAAGGATCAAAAATAGAAACCAGTGGTCACTGTTTATGTACTCAAATCAGATCCAATACTTAAGAAATGAAAACTAGCATCACTTTCCAGAGAAACATTTAAGTTAAGCACATATTGCTACATGGACATGGACTTTATAAAAAAGTTCAGGGACAATAAGAGTTCAAGGACTTTTGTGCCTTTTAAAAACTGGCTGTTAGAAGTCAGATTTAAATTTCCATCATGTACCATAATTTCTACCCAGAGTTTTCATTTTTGCTTTTGTAAATATTATAGTGCACAAAGTAAATGCATTTTAAGACCTGTTCTTGGCTTACTTGAAAGGTGTGTCTTTCCATGACTATGTTTTCCACAAAAGGATTCCTCTGTCATTTGTATGACAAAGGACATGGTGGGAACCATGAAAGATGGGGGAGGTTTTGCATTTTTAGTGGAAGATTTCTGACCTACAAATCAATAACATTTTAGCTTTTCATATTTAAACTTTCCTCACATCTTGGCTATCATAAATAAATCAATGTGGAAAAACAGCAGCATAATTAGACGAGTTGGTAACATAGTGCTACTGACTCATAACGGTTTGTATTACCAATAGCTAGTGTTATATGACCATATCAATGTAACTACTGAAACTCTATGCCAAGGCTTGGGGTGTAGTATACCCAAGGCCCCAGGCTCAATCTCTAGCACCAAAGAAAGCCAGCAAAACAGAAAACGAAATCTTCAAAAGAGACCTTTGGATCCTTAACCCATTTGAGTAGTTCATTCATTCTTTGTATATTTATTCATGAGCCATTGCTATTAAATAGCCCAACCAAGGCAGTACTACATGTTATACATCTTGATATAGTGTCTTGATATCTAAAGCAGTTATGTAATGATGTAAAAATGTAGTAAATCATTGTGGGAAATTAATTGCCTGACGTATTTGCAACTACATTTTTCATTTTTCACACTGTACATTATTTATTTATCTATCTATTTATTTATCTATTTATTTATTTATTTATTTATTGTGGTCTGCTCAGCCCACCCAGGGGGTGGGGCTGGTGCAGTATGTAGTGCCAGGGCTTGAACCATGGTCCCTGCACTTGCCTATGCTCCGAGCAGGCATTTTAGGCTGCTTAGCTACCTCACTGGCCCCTGTACATTTTCTTAAAAATTATTACATAAAGCTAAATAGATTGGAGGAAAAGAGCATGGACTGCTTCTCAGTTTGTATAATGTGCAGGGCTGCTTTGTTTTTTGTCTTAAAAGAATATATTCATAGCCCAGTACATAAGTTTTGCACTGAAGAAGTCTTAAATATCTGAGTTAAGGATGTGGTATAATTGGATATTGATAATATAGATCTATTGTAATCATTATTGGAATCTGCATACTTGTAGCAAAAACAAGAAACTCTATGTCCCTTTGTAGCTCACTAGCTCTTGAGATTTCTGCTGCTAAGGGCTGTGGTTTCTCTTCGTTTTCCTCCCTGGGTGAGTGTGGCTGTCCAGTGATGGCTTACCGCGTGGAGGGCACAGAATTAAGTGTGTGTGTTTTGTACTACCTCTGGCTTGAGCCCTTAGACTATTGTACAAGTAATACACTAGTATGTGTCCACTGCAAAAATTTAAGCCATAGAAAACAAGAACGAAAGCCTCCTTTGAGCTCTTTCTGTTTACATACACAGACCTATACCATCTGCATACATAAATGACATCGTACTATTTTCCACTCTCCATTTGCTCTTCACATTTAATATTACATGTTGGTGATCTTTCATACATGTCTCAGGTGTCCTAATTACTACATAGCACTTCATTTTAGGTCCATAGAGTTAATTTAGTTAACACTTTACTTATTTTTTTGTTCCAAAGAGAATAAAAATTAAGGAAAATCCCAATAAAAATGATTCAGAATTTCAAAATAAGATGATAGGAAATTAACAGTGGTTGTTATAGTGCATATTATTTTTAAAGTAGTTGTTCAAATTACCAGATACAAGCATACAAAAGTAATCAAACAATTTAAAATTAATTTCTCCTTTCAAAAAAACCTATAGAAATCAGTAATAATCAGTAATACAATTTTCTTAGCTATCTGGTGTGTGTGTGTGTGTGTGTGTGTGTGTGTGTGTGCATTTTACCTTCTTTCTTTTATTTCTTCTTTCCCATATCTCAGTTGTTTTTCCTTTTGAGCAGTTTCTTTCCATTTGACAATATCTATTGTATGGACTTTATTTATTCATTCAGTTTCTTACATTAGGGAGACAGTACAATGTTTATACGTGCAGGACTGATTTATTTCACTTATGAGTATGGTCTCTAATTCCATCCATTTACCTATAAAAGTCTCGAGTTTATCTTTCTTTATAGCTGAGTAATACTCCACTGTATAAACATACCACATCTTTTTTTTTTTTAAATCCATTCCTCAGTTGATGGGCATTTTGTTTGTTTTTAAGATTTAGCTATGACAAATGGTGCTGCTGTAAACATAGGTGCACATATATCATTGATAAGATGTTTTCAGTTCTTCTCAAAAAGTACCCAGAAGGGGAACAGCTGGGTCAAGTGGGACTTATAATCCTTATTTTTTGAAGAATCTCCACACTGATTTCCATAGTGATGGTACCAGTCAGCACTCCCACTGGCACTGGAGAAGGGTTCCTTCATCCCACAGCCTCACAGCACTTGTTATTGGTTGACTTCTTGATCATATTTTTTTCTGAAAGCCATTCTTTCTGGGGTGAAATGGAAGTTCAGTGTTGTTTTAACTTGCACTTCTCAAATGATCAGAGAAGTGTGCGTTCCTCTTAGTCGCCCATTTCTTGATTGGGTCTTTGAATTTGGGGTGTGTGAATTTTAGAAAGTTTTGTATATATTCTAGATTCAAGTCCTTTGTCTGAGGGATAGTGGGCTAAAGTTTTCTCCCAGTTCATGGCTTTTGTTTTTATTCTGTTGCTGATTTCATGTGCAACAACTATTCAATAAGCTTATATCCCAGTTACCAATTCTTTAAATATTTTCCATGCATTTTTTTTTCATGAACTCTCTGCCTACCTTATGTCTTCAGGACTTCTATCCACTTTCACTTCCAGTAGATTTAGTGTTGCTGTTTTAATATTTAAATCTTTTTTATTTGGATAAGTTGTTGATTTATTTTTAATATTACAATAGTGTACAGTAAATTTTCTGTATTCTCTTGTGATTTTAAAAATACATAACAAATGCTTTATCTTTACTAGAGATATTTAAAATAAAATTTGATTTAGGTAAATAATGATTTTAAAAGAAACCTCTTTATACTTTGATAGGATAATAAAGTCAATAGGACAATAAAGTTAATAGGAAAATAAAGTTCAATAGTTCATATGTTCATTGTGAAGTTTTTCTTTCATATTATTAATTTCATTTAAATTATTTTAAATAATGATACATAGTATTGAATAGGGATAACAAAGCTGAGAGGTAATATTACTGAAGTTGTATATTTACAGTGCTTATGTCTTTTTTTTGTTTAGTTTTGTCAGAGATGCGTATTCTATTGCCACTTAAATATTGTAGGTACATGAATTCAGCAAAATAATCCAATATAGTCCAGTAGTCCATAATAGTAGTGGGTTATCTTAGCACTGGCAATGTCAGAAGTTGTTGACTTGAGCCTTTCACAACTCAGCATATTAATATGGCAAAGAGTTCATGAACAAAAATCAAATCACATGGGTGATACTTGAAAGAATTAACAACTGGAACCTCCTTTTATTGAGAAGTTTTTGCACGTCAAAAGAAATTACCAACAAAGTGAAATGACAATGTACAAATTGGGAAAAAATCTTAACTAATAAGCACTCAGACAAAGGTGTGCTCTCTAGAATTTATAAAGAACTGAAAAACATTAGGACCCCAAAATATAAAGACCCAATCCAGAAATGGACATCAGAGATGAACACACACTTCTCAGAGGATGAAATTATAAAAGCAAATAAATATATGAAAAAATGGTCCACATCACTAGTCATCCGTAAAATGCAAATTAAAACAACACTGAGATACCATCTCACCCCAGAAAGACTGACTATCATCAAGAAATCAACCAACAACAAATGTTGGAGAGGCTGTAGGGAAAAAGGAACCCTTCTTCACTACTGGTGGGAATGTAGACTGGTACAACCATTATGGAAATCAGTGTGGAGACTCCTTAAAAAACTAGGACTGGAAATCTCATTCAAACCAGCTATCTCCCTGCTGGGAATTTTCCCAGAGGAACTGAAAACATCATATCACAGTGATACATATGCACCTATGTTTATAGCAGCACACTTTGTGAAATTTAAATCTTTGATTCATTTTGACTTACATTTAGTGCATGGAGATAAACATGGGACTAATTTATTCTTTGATATGTTAAAAGCCAGATTTTCCAGTGCCATTTATTAAAGAGGCTATCTTTCTTCTATTGAACATATTTGTCCCCTTTGTCAAAGATAAAGTGGCTGAATGTGTTTATAGTTGTATCTGCACCTTCTCATTTGTTCAATGATCCTCAGGTCTGTTGTTTTGCCAGTACCATGCTGATGTTGTAGTATAATTTTAGGTCAGGAATTGTGATGCCTTCTTCCTTGCCTTTGTTGCCCAGGATTGCTTTTGCTGTTCTAGGTCTCTTCTGGTTCCAAGCAGATTTTAAGAATGCTTTCTCTAAATCTGTTAGGAATGGTATATTAATGAGTATTAATTGTATTTTAATCAGGATTGCATTAACTGTGTAGAACAGTTTTGAGAATATAGCCATTTTCACAATGTTGGTTCTTCCTATGCACAAGTAAGGGTTAGCTTTCCATTTTCTGAAATCCTCTTCAATCTCTGTTTTCAGAGTACTATAATTTTCACTGCATAGATCTTTTACTTCTTTTGTTAGATTGATTCCTATTTTATTTTTTGATGCTATTGTGAAGGGTGTGGTTTCTCTAATTGCTCTTGTAATGAGTTTGTTTTCAGAAATGCTATTGATTGAATGTTGACTTTGCATCAAATTTAGCTATGCCACTAAATTTGGTTATTAAATTTAGAAGTCTTTTGGTGGAGTTTTTGGAGTCTACCATGTAGAATATTGTATCATCTGCAAATAATGATGATTTCACTTCTTCCTCTTCTATCTTTATTTCTTTTATTTCTCTCTCTTATCCAATGTCTCTGACTACTGTTTTCAGGGCTACATTGAATAGGAGTGGTAATAGTGGACATCCTTGTCTTATTCTTGATTTTATTTTTAAATTTTTAAAATTAATTAATTAATTAATTATTTGATATGGGTCTTGTTATACAGCTCGGAACTTGTAGTGATCCTTTTGTCTCAACCTTCCCAGGGCTGGGATTACAGGCGTGTGCCAACATGCCTGGTTTCCACAGCTGGCATGGCACACCTAGTGTTCCTGGGCAGCATAGCATGTGGTGCTGGGGATTAAACCCCAGTCCCTTGCACTTGCCAGGTGGGCACTTAGACTGTCAAGCTATCTCTCCAGCCCCTTATTCCTGATTTTAAAGTGAAAGCTCTCATTTGTCCATTTAATATGATGTTGGTTATTGGTTTGTCATAGACAGTTTTTATAACTATTTATTGATAATGTTTTAGTTTGTTAAAAGCAATTTTTGGTATTACAATCAACAGTACAGCAAATATGTTTGTATCTTCTTTGGATTATATATAGTCTTTCTGTTGCATGAAGTTTTTAAAATGGAATTTCATCAATTAGAATGCAAATGCAAATTCTTGGTAATTCTAATGGACAGTTGTCTGATAGGTATAGTTTTATTTATGCAAGAAGAATAAGTATGTCCTAGAGACTTGTACAACATAGTGCTCAACATAGTGCATGTGGTTAACAATAGTTATTGTGCATTTGAAGTTTAAGTCAAATGGTAAATGTTCTTATAACAAAAAGAAAATATAAGGAAATGTTTGTAGGTGGTAATTTTTTTAACCTTTATTGTGGTGATTTTGTAATGTTTGGATATGTCTAAAGTTATCAAATTGTGTGTAGTAAATATGTGCAATATTTTATATATCAACTAAACCTCAATAAGACTTACTGGAAGAAGAAGAATATGTGCATACTAAAGTTTGAGAAAGCCTGCCCTCTTTTTTAGTTTAAAGGGAAACAATGAAGAGCAATAAATAAAGTTTCTTTATAAAAAGAACGTTTCATTGCTCCTTCCAGAAAGCGAATGCTAGTTACCATTTTACCAGTAATGCACCAATAGTTTTTATCTTTGGACACGTAATGAAACCAACCAGGGTTCTTAGAAATAAATAAAAGACCCAGATACCCAGTGCCACTCATGGAAGCTTTCACTGAATTTGTCTGTGATGGAGTCTAGACATCAACAGTCCTTTAAATCTTCACAGGTTGTTAAAATCATTCATGTAGAGTTAAAATCTATTGCTTCATTATTCTCACTAATTGCAGTATTTTTAATTTTTGACTTTGGATATTTCTGCTGTGAAAGATATATCTTGTTTCAAGATGCTCATTCCTGACCAGTAGTGAGGTTGATACGCATTTTTCATATCCAATAGCCATTGTCTTGCAACCTCTACCTACTTTTCTATGTGACTTTCTATTTTTGAGGAAATTAATCTTTCGGCCATTGTACTGGTTGCAAATATTTCTCTCAGTTTGTCACATATCATCTTATTTTTTCCTCATGAAGAAACACTGTTTCATGGCTTTTGAGTTTTGAGTCTTAAGAGTGAATAAAGCTTTGTTGAAGCTATTCAAAAGGAGAAAAATATTCTCTAGTTCCTTCTGGTAGTTTTATAGTTTTCTTTTAAGTTCAGATTCTTAATCCATCTGGAATTCGTGTAAGGTGGGCATTTAACTCCAGTCTTTTCCCTAGAAGGACAGTTGTGCCCACACAGATGATCGGCTCACCCACTCTTCCCCCTATGACTCCAGAGGCTACCAGTGTCAAATACTGTAATTTCATTATGTATAGATGCCACATTTTCTTCATCACGTAGTCTGTGGATGGGTATACCAGATGCTTCTGGGATTTGTGATTTATGAATTATTTATGAATTATGCTGCTATAAACATTGCTATGCATGTATCACTACAGTATGTTGTCTTTGACTCTCTGGGAAAGATTCTTAGAAGGAGAATAATCAAGTCATATGGAATTTCTAATTTTAGTTCTTTGAGAAATCTCCATCTTGATTTCCAAGATGGTTGTACTAATTTACATTTCCATCAACAATGTAGGAAGATTTCTTGTTTACCACAGCCACATCAGTTTTTGTTATTCTTTGAGTCCTTGATGATAGCCATTCTTTCCAGGATAGAATGGAATCTTCACACTTTTTAAATTTGAATTTATATGATGGTGGGAGATGCTAAACAGTTTTTCATATATTCGTTGGTCATTTCTTCTGAGAAAGTGTCTGTTCATTTCACTTGCCTATTTCTTTTTGTCTTTTTGAGACAAGGTCTCATTGTACAGTTCAGGCTGGTCTTGAGCTCACTTTGTAGCCCAGAATGTTCTTGAACTCACAAAGATCCTCTACCTCAGCCTCCCAATGGCTGGGATTACAGAAGTGCACCACCACGCTTGGCTTGACATGCTCATTTCTTGAGCTTTTATTTTGGGTGCTCTAATTTTTTTTACTGAGTTCTTTATATATTCTAGATATTAGTCCTCTGTCTGAGGAATGCTATTAAAGCTTTTTTCTCATTCTTTGTCTCTTCTTTCTACTAATTGATTACTTAGCTGTGCGGATGCTTCTTCTGAGCTATACAGGATAAATTGGAGACATTTGTAGGAAAATAGATGCATCTGGAAAATATAATGTTGAGTGAAATAAATCAGACACACAAGCATAAATACCATATGGTGTGCCTCATTTGAGTAAGGCAAAGTACAAAGAGAATAACAGAGGATGCACAGAGTGGGACAAGGTGATGGGTCTCTTGATAATGGAAAGGGGTCCTGAAGACTAAAGCCAAGGGAGAAGGGGAGGGGGAAGGATACTGAGAAGAATTAAGTTGTGGGGTGTAGAGGAACCTAATACCCTTGATACATGTAAACATTGTATGTCATAAACATGAGCTGAGAATAATGGCAACAGGAGTGAAGATGAGGAAAGGGGATTAGAGGTGGAGAGAGGGAAATAGATGGGGGGATTTTTAAGAAGTTGTGCTATGCATGTATCCACTGCCCAAATGAATGTAAACTGCATGCACTACAATCGTGGACTAATAAAATGTCCTACATCTCCTGTGGGAGGGTTTGTTTCTGGATCTTTCTCTTTGCCTTGATTTATTTGGATTTCCTCCCTGCCAGTTCCATACTGTTTTGCTTGCTATGGTTTTGGTGACTTTTAATATTGATAAAGCAGGTAGTGGTCTTAAATTTTTAAAAATGTATTTTTCTATATTTCCCATTCTGGATGATTTTGAGAATGAATTGAGAATTAAGTTAAAAACAAAAACTAAAAAATCCTCTTAGGATTTGAGTTAGGTTGTGTGAATTTATAATTACTTTTGGATAAACTACAATTTTAATACCACTGAATTATCCTATTCAGAAACATGGTGTGACCATTTAATGTTTTATATATTTAAAATAAGATAAATTTAATTTGATTTTTCCATATATATCTAAAACACTGCTTGTAAGACTTAGTCATAGATATTTTTGTTGGTATTATTTTGCTAAAATTGGCATCAAAACTTTTTTTCAAATTATCTATTTTGGTTTACTATTCTTGAAATGTGGGAGTTATTTATTTTAAATGTTACCCTGATTGCTAACCATTTTAATGAACTACTTCTATTCATTATCATAAATATTCAGCTCATTTTTCTGAATTTTTCAGGGAAATTATTACATTTGCCATAAATTTTTCTTCATTACAATCACTGCAATATTCTAACATATTGTCAGTTCCTGCAACTATTCCGCATCTTTTAAAAAATGCACAGGGGACTCTTGCATTATTCCTTCTTTATGAATTTCTGATAAAATTTCTTAGCAAGGTGGTAAGATGACAACTGCAGCGTAATTTCTTTTCTTTTCTTTCTTCCGTCCCTTACTTCCTCCTTCCCTCCCTCCCATTCTCTCTTCCTTCCTTTCCCCTCTGAGTACTGAGGATTAAACCAAGGGATTTTTGCACTGAGCTAAATTCATAGCCCTTTTAATTTTTTTTATTTTTTAGGCAGGAACATGGTGTATTCACTAATTAGCCTAGGCTGAGCTCAAATTTGTGATCTTCCTGTCTCAGCCTTCCAGGGCACTGAGATTGTATTGTCTGCATCCATACCAGCTTGAGTCATATTTCTGTATATATATTTCTATAGACATATATCTGAAAATATTATTTATTTTCTTTTCCTTGGATTCTGTTGAGTCTTGGGTTTATGAGTGCTGAGTCACCCATATAAAGTAGGTTTGAAAATAAACAGAAGCCAAAGCACTGTCTTTTACCACTCGACTCCACAGTTATACACCACTCGCTCTGAGCACATTTTGCCACTCCTTGTCCTTGGAGAAGTCATCTCTAAGCCAACCTCTGTGCCAGGCACTGGGCCCTCTGCCATCGTTAATGAACAGTCACTGGCAGGGCTCCCCTTTCCTTGCTGTCCGAGTGGCGTGTTTGGAGGAAAAAAATTTGGAGAGTGCTGAAAGCCAGCTGGATGGCTGTGTGACGGTGGTGTCACCTCCCTGGTCTCACTGACTGCTGCTTGATTGCAGATGGCAAGAGAAAGGCAGGAGAGGCCCTCTGATCTGGATGGTGTCTCTGGTCATGTGGGACTCCAACAATAAATTCTAACTGATTCCTCAGCTGTGTCGCACCACTTGCATCTGTTTGCTGTGTCCCTTCCAGAGCAAAGAAAACAAGAAGGAAAAGCAAGTGGAAGCTTCCAGTGAAAAGCCTTTGTGGTCTGTGATGAGTCCTCTAGCCTCTTGTCCAAGTTATGCTCCCCTCCAGGGACCTTTGTGAGCCTTCACTGTGTCCGCAGGACCTCACTTAGCATCTTCCCGTGGGAACTCTGCAGCTGTAGGAGCTTTGACAAATGCCACTGCCACGTGCTGGCCAGTCTCGATAGAAGGGTGAAATGCTCTGCCCAGGAGCTGCTGGCATTTGCCTGCATGTTCAGCTCACTGCATACTGTCTTGGGCTAGGGCTGCACTGGTTTCCTGAGCTCTTAGCTGCACCATCCCCCGCATCAGTGCAGGACACCCCCTGTATTATCAGTGCGTGTTTGCAGCACACAGTGATTGTGGCCATCCTGGGGAGTCCATGTGAGTCTGTAACACACCTGATTTCTTTTTACTTCCCCTTCTCTCCATCTCTAGCTTCCCTTCCCATTTGCAAGAAGATCTACCTCTGCATGTCTTTTTTTTTTTAAAGGTCTTTTACTTTTTTTTTTTTAAATATTTATTTATTTATTGCGTGTGTGGGTGTGTGTGTGTGGCCAGCTCAGCCCACCACGGGGGCGGGGCTGGCTGGCATGTGGTGCTGGGGGATCGAACCGCGGTTCCTGTGTTTTTGCTTAGCTTAGCTTGTACTAAGTAGGTACTTTAGACCACTGAGCCATCTCACCAGCCCCATACCTCTGCATGTCTTACTGTCTGTCTGTCCTTGCTTTTTAAGTTATCTATACTTTGAATTTCTGATCTAATAGAAACCAGGAGATATTTAAGCTTGTATCTTTATTTCACTTAGTATAACAGCATTATGGTCTCAAGGTGCATCCATTTCCCTACAAATAACTCCAAATTATTCTTCTTTATGGCAGCATAGTATTCTGTTGCATATAAATACATTTTTCTTATCTCTTCCATCTGTTGGTGGATGTATAGACTGCTTCAAAAGCACTTTTGCACATACTTTTTTTGGGTGTCTCCTCTCCAGTTGGAGATAGCCTCTACTTTTTAATCCGGGTCTCCACATTCTTCCAGGGATGATGCCTTGGTTCCTTATGCTATACTTCCAGAGCCCATTCCCCTGGAGCACTTTGTCAACTTAATAGTTTTTATTTACTTACATAGGCTTAAAAAGTAAAACCTTTTCCTCTTGCAATAAAACATAAGCTCCATGAAGTCCTGGGCCACGTCTCTGTCATGGGTGCTTCCCAGTTCCCCTTCACACTGCCTGTCTCTCCAGAGTGTGGAGCGCATCTGCTGAGGGAAAGAATACAGAAGTGATGGATCAAAGCTGCTTGAACACACTGCTCATTATAACTTAGAAAAGATGTATTTCACTATTGACAGTGAAGAAGGGGCCTTCCTCCATATGTCAGGGATGGTGACAGTTCCTTACTTCAAAACTTGTTTAGGAAAAAATCTTCAATTCATGTTGTCTTTTAAAAAGAAATTCTAAGAAACATGAGAGAAGACAATATCCATACTGTCTCTGGATGTATGAGACCTGACTATGATGATAAACAAACACCTCCCGTCCCGGAGAGGAACGGGAAAGGAGACCCGGTCTGAGGCTGAGAGAAGTCTGAGGCGGCGCAGGGGCCGCCGGAAGACCACTAGCAGAAGAATTGTGTTCACCTCAGAAATGGAAAAGTTTATTGGAAGCGTTTTCCCAAGCCTTTCAGAAGCTAGTAAAACAATATTTTACTGTTTTCTCCAGCTCTTAAAAGCTCACAAATGCAAATGCATGATAAAATGTGGAAACAAATATTGGCAACTAATTACGTGCTCAGGGGACTTTAATTGAAGCAGGAGTGTGTGCTGCTTCTCCTCAGAGCGTTAGGGTGTCTGGACAGAGCAGAACAAACATTTGCAAATTCTTTGACATAGCTGGTATTTAAAGAATAGCAATTGGCTAACATTTGTGGCTCTGTATGTTGAGTATTTTGGCTCCCGTCTTCTGGTATTCATTCTGAAAGATTTATAATCCTTTTGGGAGTGTGGTCAGTGACAAGAGGAGAAGTAAATCCTGAAATGTGGAAAAACTAACTTTTCCTAATATAAAACTGTTCTAAAAAAATCCCTCAAGCCTATGAATATGTTTCCAGACTTTCAGAAAAAGCTGATTTACAGATTTTTTTTCTATAAGGATCTGTTTCATGATACATACAAAGTGTCAAGATTTTGTTTCAAGATTGGTGAAGATTTAAATTTTTTTAAAAATACAGTCTCTGACCTTCTGGGCATTAACTATAATAACATGGCTTTAAAATATTATGTCATTAGTTACAGTGTAAATAATGAAATGAAGTGTAAAAGTAGATACTCTACACAATAAAAATGACAACTTGAAATTATAAACAAAGATTGCATCAAGTGATTAGGTGGAAAATTGCTACAAAGGGAATTGTGGAAAACAAAGAAGAGCAGCAGAAAAAGTCCTCAGTCAGGTACTGCCCAGAGGGGGGGAGCTCGCTCTTCAGTGCTGGGAAGTGCTGGGGCAGGGGCAGTTGGGGTCCACCGAGCACTCCACCAGAACCCCTGCTCTCGAAACTCTTGGTTTGGATTTTTAACTTTTCATACAGGAACCCAGCTCTGTCTCTTCAGAAACTGCCATTTCTGACTCCCTTTAACCATCTAATTTCAGAGGAGAAGGAATTGCTTTCCTTATTTTCTGTTTCAGCTTTTTGTGTACTACTTTGTTTTAATTAATTATGCTTAGCATGTACATCCTTTTTGACTAACAAAATATCTGCATTTAAAAAAAAGATAAATGATTAGTGCTGATATGGGCAAGTTTCATATTGACAAATAAAGAAGTTAGTGTTCTGACAGCTGATAGAGAGAATTTATTCACCTATATGGGCAAACACCGTATTATTTCCTTAGTGTGAGAAACTGAAAGAAAAATTAAAATCTGAAGGGCACAATGGATAATGGGAAAAAGAAAGGAACTTGTTGAAAAGGAAAGAATTACTGAGTTGAGGAGAAGGACAGGAGAGAGAGTGGAGAAAGAGGTATATCTATGTATGTAAGCAGGATGATTTGGACAACTGTAATGTGGATTTCTGCTGATCTGTGCAAGGGAGCAGCTGGTACTTAATGTGTTTTGTTTCTTTTTTTCAATTTTTTGATCTTTTTCTTTTCTTAATTTCTTATATATTTCTGTTTTCTTCCAATTTTGCATGTATATATCTGGTAACATGAACAACTAATTTGAAGACAACACTATGCAATACAACAAATACTGTGAAATTCATTTTATTTTGTTTAGTGAAATTCTGTATCATTTGCAATTTTTCTGTTTTAATACTATTTAGTACTCTCTTTAAAAAATAAAAATTTAAAAATAAAAAAGAGAGGATTTATTATTTTGTATTGTAAAGCCAATGGTAGGAAAATGGTGGTGGAAACATTCCTCTTGATAATAAGAAGCAAAGAAACTAAAAGCTACAGAGCACAATTCATTTTAAGTGCAAATAATGAAATTAAGGCTCTAGTTCTTCTAACTTAATCTTGCATACAGGATCAGCCTGGATCACACACTGGGGGAGGACGAGTGTGCAAAATGGGCACTGCTGGAGACAGTCTCCACAGGGCGTCTTCCACAGGAAATGCCCACAGCGTTTCTAGAGAGGAGGAAGGAAGGTGTGTTCCTAAAAAGGGGCAACAGTCTAAACTCTTCCATCTTCTCATTTTGATGCATGCCCCCTAATCATTTTATTTCAAAAGTAATATACTGTATTGAAATCACAAGAGGATTTGCATATGTGAACACATGTGATATCAAAGAGGAAGGGGTTTGGCAGCTTGTATATATGAAAAAAGGAGACAATAATATATATTTTCAAATTTAAATGTGCATAAGTGTACATAGATATATAATATGTATATTTGATTATATATTATCTACTTTATGTATCATAGATGCTATGATAGAGTATTAAGACTTAGTGGTGTATGAAGACCAGTGTCTCTGTCTCTGTCTCTGTCTGTCTGTCTCTGTCTCTGTCTGTCTGTCTGTCTGTCTGTCTCTCTCTCTCTCTCCTGGATGCTGGGTAGTGCACTGTCAAGTTCCTGGCATCTGGTGGGGGCCTCCTTGCTGTGCCAGAGCACAGTAAAGGGCATCACTGGTAAGGGAGCACACAGAGAGCACTCTTACAATAATGCCATCTGTGACTTCCAGCTGGCCCCGGGACGGTGGCATCAGTCTACTCACAAAAGCACAGTTCTCGTTACCTAATCACCTCTGGATGATGCCATCTTTTAATAGGGTTACAATGACATTTAAAGCTCAACATGAGACATGAGTTCAGGAGGGAAGATGGGGATAATAGCAATATTAATTAGATATATAATATATAAGGAAGATAACAACATAGGTGGTTAACAAACATGAAAGTTTCTCCCCTTAAAACAGAGAAAGATTGGGGAACATTGGAACTGTTGAGAAAAAGGAATAAAAGCCTGACTTTTCTGCTTCTGTTTTACAAAAACTGTTTGTTCTTAGTTTCAGCAGAAATACTGGACTTTGTTGAGCATAGTGGCACACAACTGTAGTCCCAGCACTCAGGAGGCTGAGACAGGAGGATCACTCTGAGTTCAAGGCCAATCTGGATTACCTAGTGAGACCCTGTCTCAAAAAGAAATAAAGAAAGAAAGGACAAAAAGAAAGAAAGACCTAGATTAACAGCTTGTGAGCCATTTCAGAGTTCTTCCCAGTGGCAGAAATTGGAGCACTATGTGCTGTGCATTGTGTTTCGGGAGTGTGTCAGGGCAGTAATGACATGGATGGTCCTGGAGAATTCCTGCAGTAAATTCTTAATCTCTGGCGGGTCCAATCATTGACCAATCATTAAACACAAAAAAACTCTGGTGTTGTGCTTTCTTAGGAAATGGTTTACCTTGACTCTTTGCCTGTGGCCTTGTGGCCATTGGTCAGGTAGACAGTGGCTTGAGTGAACCTCTGTCAGGTCGTCATGCACCTCATGACAGCAAAGCTTTCTTTGTCCTTCTTCATCCTGCCCATGCTGCCCTCTCTAGGTCTCCTGGAACTGCTCCCAATTGCCCCACAGCCCTCACTCCACCTCCTCTTGGTTTCTCACCATTGCTGGGCCATCTTACAAGTTGTTCTCCAGGTTGTCTGTTCTACACTAATCCTGGACAGTTGTAGAGGAGAATGTGTTTCTTTGGCCTGACTCTGCAATACAGGGGCTTGTTCTATGACAAAATGGTGTGGGGACTTTTCCTTGCCCACAAGGAAGGAGCTCTGGGGCAGCTGACACCAGCTGGGTATCTGCTATTTCTAATCAGTGCCAACACCATCCACCCGGAGAATGGTGAGGGCTCAGTTCCTGAGACTTCCGCCCCTCACACATCAGGCGCCAGTCACAAGGTGGTGACCCTGCTCTTGACTGACTGGCTATCCACTGAAGCTCTCACGCCCCTGCTTCTGGCCTGATTATTTCACTAAAGAATCTCACAAGATACAAGGGACACTCTCACTGGCTTATTATAAAGAAAGTTGACTCTTTATTTGGAATAATACTTTATAATGCCCCATGCAGCTTTTTCTTGCTTCAACTTGACGTGATTCAGTTAACAAATTACAGTCCATTCAGAGAACTTAAAACAATTTAAAATGCTGTGTATAAGGAGACACATTTCTTACTTTGTGGATTCCTGACCATTTTATAATTTCAATGGAGCATGGTTTTATGTAACCTTCCTGTGACATTGCATCTTCATAGGGAGGAAATCAGACTGCAACAGTGATTGTATTGTGTTCCATGAGGGACTTCAACCTAGCTCAAGAGACCTGTCAGCTGGCGATCCGAGATGTGGGAGGCCTGGAGGTTTTAATAAACTTACTTGATACAGATGAAGTCAAATGTAAGGTGAGTGGTTTCTTCACACGCAGTCTTTCTCCTCCTGTGGCTGTCTTCCCAGCGTGAGTGGCTGCCATGCCCTGCCTCTCACCTCTACCTGTACATGTTAGTGCTGATAACCTGTTGCTTCTCATAACCAAGAAAAGGCTGCATTCTGCTGCCACTTGATAAGACCAGCTCCTCTGGCGACAGAAGTTTAAGAGAAAAGTTTGTTCAGTAACCAAACTATGGAGAAGCAGGAGTCACAAGTAGAAGATACAAATAAGGAGAGGGAGCAAGACAAGCTAATGCAGGGGAGGAACACGCATGTATTTTCTGGGAATCGAGTGATATCTTTCAGAAACTCAGGTACCACCTCTTCTTAATCCTTTTGTGTCTGGTGTTTCTAGTCATGGAAGCTGGTTTGAGTCTTTAGCCCAAAAATGAAGGCTGGAAAGGAGGCAGACATAATATGGAGACCATGATATCAAGACTTTTTTTTTCCTGGTACTGGAGAATGAACCCTGGTCTTCACACTGCGTCACACCCACAGCCTCCCCCTAAGAAATAAATTCTTTATTTTGATACAGGGTCTTGTTAGGTCCCTAAGTTCCAGGCTGGGCTGGAACTTGCAATCCTTGTGTTTCATAGTAATGAAATTGCAAATGTGCACCACCATGTCTGGCTTACTGGCCTTTATT
Organism: Octodon degus; assembly: GCF_000260255.1. NCBI lineage: Eukaryota > Metazoa > Chordata > Mammalia > Rodentia > Octodontidae > Octodon > Octodon degus. Next base: position 681,980 of record NW_004524720.1, on the reverse strand, counting down.
CAGTTCCATTCGCCCTACTAGACATGTTCAGGGCCAGGTGAAGAGACACTGCTTTAAGCCAAAGCAGCTTTCAAATCTCTGCGAAGCGACTGAGCCAACTATGGTGTCATCGTGTCCATGCCAGTGCATTGCCCTGCTGCCTGACCTTCAAAATTAGTGGGTTTTCAAATCAACTAGGAGTACTGAAGCTAGAGAGCATGAATTTTTCTCAGTAACATTCTCCGTACAATTTTTTTCCCTCTCTTTAGCTCTTTTCCATTAGTTCTTTCACTTCTGGAGCAATGAGTGGTTGTTTACGTAAATGAAGGAAAATACAGGAGATCTGTAGAACCCTTGGGGATGGAAACTGTTTCTTAAAAAAACTTAATTGGGGAAGGGTTTTAGGTAGACTTGGAATTTTAAAAAACATAGCACTTGTTATGTATTAAGCATTTATTCATCTATCACTCCTCCCATGTAGATTGGCTCATTAAAAATCCTGAAGGAAATCAGTCATAATCCTCAAATCCAACGGAATATTGTGGATCTTGGGGGCTTACCAATTATGGTTAATATACTCGATTCTCCCTACAAGAGTCTGAAGTGTTTGGCAGCTGAGACCATTGCAAATGTTGCCAAATTCAAGCGAGCCCGCCAGGTGGTGAGACAGTACGGGGGCATCACCAAGCTGGTAAGTACCAGGTGTCACCCACAGCTCATGAGTGCCACCCACACAGCTGCTGCCTCTGGTCTTCCTGCTCAGTTGGACATCCAGTGGCCATAGGAGAACATTCTGGAGTCATCTTTTCTGTTACATGTCTTTAAGAATATTGCTTTGGTATACTAACATTGGAAAAAAAAATTAAATTGTCATCTGTAGCATTGGAAGGATCCATTTTGTGTATGGACAGAGACGGTGAGAGGGATCAGGTCTGCTGGGTGGAGTGTGGGTTGGGAGCCTAGGCCTCCAAGATGTTGATCTCAGTGTGAGGACTTCGGCAGGAGACAGCTCTTCATTGTGAGTTAGGAGGCAGATCTACAAGCAACCCAGGCAGGAACACTATGCAGGCAGAAAAAGAGCGTGCAGTTGAGAAACATTTGTAGTCAGCAATTTGTATCGTGATTGTGAAGAATAGTGGCAGTATATTCATGTATACCAATACTGAGATATGAATTAAAAATACAAATTTACTCACAGAGATTTCATCTAAAATTTCAGATATTTTTAGTAGAAAAATGTGTTTTTACACATTTACCAAGCAGAAGTCCCTGGTGAACACTGCAATTTAGGGAGATAGCTCTGTAGACAGGTGGACCAATGGCTGGTTATGGCCCCAGTGCTTTGAGATGGGGTCCGAGCAGGCAGGGTGGGACTGGCCACCATGGGCGTGGGTGCCCAGCAGAGGTCAGTCTCTGCAGAGGTGCCCAGTAGGTGAGCAAGCAGGGATAGTGCATCCAGGTGGACACGTGATGAGCATACACACCCATCCATGTGAGCGCATACACCCATTCATGCTGTCAGTGCCCTGGCCCATGTCTATGTCTCTCTTGCTGTGTCCCTGAAAAACATTTTAGACATTTCCTGAACAGTGCTATTTCTGTTCTGGGAACAGCAATGAATGCCTGTCTCTGAGCTGAGTGATGTCATTGTCTCACAGTGCTGGGCGTAAGTGGCAGAGAGGATACAGATGAATCTGAATGTGTCACGGCAAGTTTTAGGTATTTAACTGACATCAGCATGATGAATGGTAGAGGAACAAAAGAGGGGTGATCTATTGATTCTACTAGGAGAGGCGGTCAAGAAAACCTGGAAAGAGAAGGTTTTGCCAAGTTTTAGAAAATACACATTTGTTGGGCAGACCATTAGGGAAAAAGCATTTTAAGAAAATGAGGCCAGTTGGTACACAGCATGGAGGGCTTTGAAAGTGCAAGTGGTTTCATGTAGCCAGACCCAGGATGATAGGGGGTGGGGAGGAACACAGTGAAGCCTGGAGGCCATGACACTTATGCCTAGGGGATACATTAAGGTGAATGAAGATGAAGGCATGACTGTAGCAGACAGATTCTCATAGGTTATCTACCCCGCATTCAAGCCCATTGTGTCAGAGGTTTCTTCCTGCATTGTTACCCCTTTGATAGTCAGTGGCTGTAAGCAGTGTGAATACTCTTTGTCCTGTGATAACTGGATCCTGGTAATAACTATACTAACCAGCTCATGGGTGTCTCTACCTGACTCAGGCTAGCTTCACTGCATCTCTCTCCCATGAATTTGGAATTGGGACTGAGTCCATAAACTTCATGTCAGTTACTCCCTTGTAAATTTGGGGGACTGGCGATTTAGCTCAGTGGCACAAGTGCCTGCCTGGTAAGTGCATGGTACAGAGTTTGATTCCCAGTACCCTTAATTAATTAATTAATTAATTAGGGATAGTAGGCATGACTAAGTATGCAGGATATGTGGAATTTGGCCAGCAGGGAAAACGGAATGGATGTAGAGAGGATGTTTGTCACATCCCCAGATAAAGACAGCAAGCCCTCATGAGTGGGGGACAGCTTCCTTTTGTATTTCTAGTCACAGCTTGGGAAAGAACTGACTTCACTCCCACCAAGGGACGACTTGACATGCTTCAGAATCCTTTCAGTAAATTGCCTTTTAGTCAAAGTCTTTAGTGGCTTTGGTTATTGCCAAAGAGAAAGTGTCACTGGCACATGTAGAAGCTGCATCTTCCCAAAGGCTTCATGGTTTTGAGAGTGTTGAAACCATTCAGTTCTCACTGGAAAGTTCTAATGGTCTCAGGGACCTTGACTTTCCAAGACACTAAGGCTGAGAATGTGATTTATAAGTATTAATAATGTAAATGTTAGAGATGTAGTAAGGAAATGCTATAGATTAAGTTTCTTGTGGGAAGAAAATATAAGAGCTCCCAAATCCGAGGAAGGTCTTTTGAAGTGCTTTGTTTATTTATTTTCACTGGTACCGTATAATATAAAAGTTAATTTTTAAAGTGTTCTTGGTCTTAATGGAAGTGCAATAGCAATTCTGCAGCTATTGAAGGAGGCCGTGAGTTTTATTTTAAAGATTCCCATCTGCCTTGCATTCATCTCTCCTCCAGGTTTCCCTGCTGGACTGTGCCCAGAATTCAATAGAACCTGCTCAGTCAAGTCTGTATGAAACCAGAGACGTGGAAGTGGCTCGCTGCGGGGCGCTGGCTTTGTGGAGCTGCAGTAAGAGTTATTCTAACAAAGAAGCCATTCGTAAAGCCGGGGGCATCCCTCTGCTAGCTAGGTTACTGAAGACTTCTCATGAAGACATGCTAATTCCAGTGGTTGGGACATTGCAAGAATGTGCATCAGAGGTGCCCAAAGCAATTTTTTCTTTTGCTTTCTTACATGGACTTTCTTTAGTCAAAACAATAATGTTTAAGGTTATCGTGACTATAAAGGTTTTTTTTCTCTGACAGGTCAGCTTTTTATTAGAACAAAAGATCAAACTACTGATATATTAAGTAAATCAATCCCTGTGTGATTTTTTTTTCAGTGCTGATTATTTCTCTTACTGCTGTATGCATATGTTAATCTTGGACTCCACTATTTATACAATTAGAAAGTTTGTTAAGCATAATTATCAGTAAGTGTAAGTAGATACTCATAATAGGCATTCTATGAATGTAAACACCTAAGCTTTGATTCCTAGGAAAACTACCGAGCTGCAATCAAGGCAGAAAGGATCATTGAAAACCTAGTGAAGAACCTGAACAGCGAGAATGAGCAGTTGCAGGAACACTGTGCCATGGCCATTTACCAGGTGGGTGCCCCCTGGCCACCATGGGGTAGCCCTGGCTTGTCGTCTTCAAGGCAACAAATCTATACATGTGGTTGCCTTCTGCCTGGAGAGACCGCGGGGTCTGCATTTTTAATAAGGATCCCTGGGATTTTCGTTCACATATAGGCCTGAGAACCACTGTCCTGGGATGGTGGCAGGTATTGTGCATGCATATGTCAGAAGCCTACTTCAGTGTATCTGATTATGCACATTTCTACAAGATAGGTCTCTCTGTCTCTCCTGAAACAATTAGTGTGAAATAACCAAATAGATACATGTGAACTTTTGTTGCTTTATGCATATCTTACCCCAATCCAGTCATCTTGGGAAATGTTTCTCTTACCAAGACAGTATGAATGAAGGAATACATATTTGCATGCCTATGTGTGTTTGTTTGTGTATGTTTTTTATAATTAGTTTTGTTATTCATTATTCCATTTGCAATGATGAGGATTGAACTCAGGGCCTTAGCACACATTAGACAAATCCTCTACCACTGAGTTGAAAAAGTTCTTGCCCAAAACTTTTTATTTTTGAGACAGATTCTTACTAAATTGCAAAGGCTGCTTGAACTAGTCATTCTCCTGCCTCAGCCTTCTCAGTAGCTGGGATCAATGGGATTGTGCCAAAATGCCTGTCTAAGTTTACTTATTTTAATCCTCATGATCATCTTCTTTTGTGGGGGTACATGGAATCAAACTCAGGACCCCATGCTTGCCATCCATGCACCATGCTGCTGAGCTATGCCCCTGGCCATTCCTGATCTTCTAGTGTATTACAAGTTTCATAGCATACTAGAAAACAGCTTAGAGTGGTAAAAGGGAAGGTGGCCTGTAATGATGAATGAGTGCCCAGTTAGTCACTGACTATGCCAGCTTCTACTCATTTGGGGTAGGCTTCATGCAGAAATGTACTCACGACCTGCAAGGTGAGAGAGTAGCCTAGAAAGAGAGGCAAAAGAAGCAGCCACCTCAGCTGGGGAACTGAGTTATATTTCTAGGGCTGCCATAACAAAGGACTGGGTGGCTTAAACAATGGAAATTTATTTCCCTAGAGTTCTAAGGCTGGAAAGCTGAGATTAGGGTGTCAGTTGGGTTGGTATCTCCTAAGGCCTCTCTTGTTCACTTGTGAGATAGCTGTCTCCTCCCTATGTCTTCATTGATGTTATCTTTGTGCCAGTTTGTGTTTTAGTCTTTTCCTAAGAAAAGCTACATTGGATTAGGGCCACCCCAGAGATCCATTTAGCCCAAATTACCTCTCTCTGAACATGCTCCAACTCTGAGGTATTATAGTAGCAGTTAAGACTTTAACATATAAACTCAAAGGAGCAAACTCAGTCCATAATAAGGACATATAGCCTCCTTCTGTCTATATGGCTCATAGGAATAACTTTTATGGATGAGTTGGAAAGAGCATTCAATTTTTAAATTTCTCACTGAACCAGAATGGCAGGTTCATCATTGTGGTGCACTGGGGTGAGCATTTCTTCTGATGGCCTTCATGGATGGCATATGATATGTTTCTACATCCCGTGGTCTTGGAAAACAATAGTGCCAAGGATCATAGGCAACTCTTTACACCATTTATCATGTAGCCTGTATCTGTAGCCTGAGACTAGTCTGCAATATTTATTTCAAAGCATGATGCAAGTGTTCATAAATGTGTTTGAATAAAAGGCTAGGTAGGATTGATATAAGCCATTCCTCTGGCCATGGAAAGCCTACTAAGGAAATTATCTCCAGATTTCAGTGTCATTAAAAGTTAGACTGCCTGTGTGCCATGCCAGCCCTGGCTGTTCCTGGTTCCTTACTTACCTCTGTTCCTGGCTTAGTAGAAGCACAAAGTACCTCAGATCCAGCTAGGGAGAATTACCAAATAAGCAGAGACTGTTGGGCATTCCCAAAACCCACGCAAGGGGAGAGATCCACTGTTAAGTGGTTCATCAGTATGGCTAAGAATTATATTTTGCTTAGAGGCACTTTCAGAAAATGATACTCTGAAAGGAAGTTAATGCTCTTTGACTTACAATGAAGTGACATCATGATAAAGCATGATAAATTGAAAATATTGTAAGTTGAAAATCACTGGCTACATCTACACTACTGAAAACCACAGCTTTGCCACACAGTGACTAAGTGTAGTGGTCATTTGCCATCACAGTCACATGGATGGCTGAGCACTGTAGCTCAATATTGCTGTCCAGCATCACAGAGAGTGTGATGTAGCATATCAGTAAGCAGGAAAAGACCCGTGGATGCATATTCATTTTACATCATCCCAAAGTTGAAAAACCCTGAGTGGAACCCCATTAAATTGAGGACCGTTTGTAGAATGTCAGCTTCCTTAACCATCACCATGCACTTGAGATGCCTCCATCACTGACACACTCTGGTTTGTCTTTTGTGTAGTGTGCGGAAGATGAGGAAACACGAGACCTGGTCAGGCTGCACGGAGGACTCAAACCCCTGGCCACTCTTCTTAATAATACTGACAATAAAGAGCTCTTGGCAGCTGTCACGGGGGCGATATGGAAATGTTCCATCAGCAAAGAGAATGTGATCAAGTAAGAAAAGGCACCCCTCAGTAATCTGTAATACAGAAAGGGCCTGACCACAGCCTTTGAAGTTCATGCTGTCTTCTTAGTGTTGACTCTAATGTCACTCAGGGACACATACTGTGTGGGTTAAGTTGGCAGATGAGCAGATTCTTAGAAATGAAAGGCTGTTTTGCCCAGTCCATGACTAGGCAGTGGTTTTATGTCCTTGAGTAGGGCGGAAGGGCTGGTGGCATGATTTCTGTGCAAACAAGCTGCTTTTGCCTTTTAAGTTAGAAATCTCTAACTTCCTGCAGAGACCTGCCAAGGTGAGGGTTGAATGCCCCACTGAGTCTTTAGGAATAAAAATGTTTCCATTATTTTTCATGTTCTAAAGATAAACAAATGAGTCAGCTCAACTCCAGCTAGACATCCTTAAGGACAATTTTTCAAATATAATTTCATTTGAAATTATTCATAATTTTTTACTGCAGAATACTTGTAAACTTGTATTTATTATCATTAGATCTATCTCTCTATCATCTATCTATCTATCTATCTATCTATCTATCTATCTATCTATCTATCTATCTGAGTTCACATTCTTAATGGGTATTTTTTTATTTTCTTAAGAATACAAAATAGTGATAGAGGGGCCAGGGAGATAGCTCAGTAGAATAAGCGCTTGCCTGGCAAGCACAAGGGCCTGAGTTCAATCCCTGGTTCTGGAAAAAAGAAATAGTGGTAGAAAAAAAACAGCATTAGAAATGATACAAAATTTCGCCAAAAAACCCCCAGCAATTCAACAATGGCTGCTGGGCTGCATGATGTTATTCTCAAACTAGTTGTTCGAGAATAACTAGGTTACCAAATTTAAACATGCAAGATTGGTTTAAAGAAAAAAAAATCACAAAAGTTGTAAGAAATTCAAAAGAAAAAAATTCTAAGCATAAAAAGAAAAAGATTTTAAGCATTAAACTGCTCCTTTCAAAAGACCAGCATAAATTGGCAATATAATTATTCAAACTATTCTGTACATACACATAAATATATCTTTTCTTCTTAATGGTATTTTGAGGAAACTTTTTGTCTAATAGTTTCTCTTAACAAGAGGTACTAGCTAACACAAAATAAGTTTCCTAACTAAAGAATGTATGATGACATTGTAATCCCACCGCTTGGGAGACTGAAAACAGGAGGATTACTATGAGTCAGATATGTGTAGTGAGACCATGTAGATCTGTACTAAATACACGAAAAGTAAATAAATAAAAGAATATATGATGACATTATGAATATGCTAAAGTAACCTCAGCTAATTAAGCTTTTATCTTAATTAAAAGTTTCCCCAAGTTTCAACAGTAAAATTCAAATATGTCATCCTTAAAAATATTGCTGAAATTTATTAGAAAGAGAAAAATGTTTTACATTGAAACTGTCTCAAATATTTTTGCATATCACACTTTCCTTTTGTTTTAAATATATTGTGAACAAAATTAAAATAAAATTTCATGGACAAAAGATGTGCTAAATATATTAGCAGTACTGAAGATAACTGTCCAATAGATTACTTTTTTCTAAGTGGTACAAGTCACTACTTGAGATTCATTGTGTAAGAATCTGCTGTTCTCAGTGTGATCCATTCTACCCAGCGAGAAACAGCGGCAGGAATGAGGAAAAGATAGGCGAGCAGACAAAAGCTGGGTGAGGTGGTGACCCGTCTGCCTGTTTGGCGAGATCCCCTGAGCAATAAACAGTAAGGGCATTTATACCTTTGCAAAGTTTGTGATACGTGACACCAGGTTGCTTAGTGACTAATAGCCCATAGTGTCCAGGCAGGATGTTTATCTCAAGACTGAGGCAGCTTGACTGCAAAGGTAGTGAGGCCTCATCCTGCCCTCCACAAAGGATCAACTTCAGCCTTGTGGCTCCCAACATATTGACCCAAACAATCATGATTAATGCATCTGAAAGGAAAAGTTCTTAACATAGAATTCATTTTCATGAAATATTTAGTGTTCTTTGATCATAAAGCAGTTTGTGTAAGATGGGAGTGGAATCATAGATACTGAGATTGGATGCAGCCCCACTTGTCCTCTAGGCTGCTTAGCTTGGGGACTCAGAGTACCGCTCAGAAGCAGGTAGCTGGCTGTGATTGAGAGCCATATGCTTACCAAGTTTCTGGATAGTTGTCTGATAATAGAGATCAAGCAGTACATACATTTGGGGGTTCTTGTAGGGACAGACTGAAGATCTTGGAGTTAGTAATGCTTAGCTGTTACTTGTATTATCAGCTAACTTTCTACTAAAAGTAACTTGATCTCTTTTCTTCTGCTGAATTTAGGTTTCGGGAATACAAAGCCATTGAAACTTTGGTGGGACTCTTAACCGATCAGCCTGAAGAAGTGCTTGTGAATGTGGTCGGGGCTTTGGGAGAGTGCTGCCAAGACCATGAAAACCGAGTCATCGTGCGGAAGTGTGGAGGCATCCAGCCCCTGGTGAACCTCCTGGTCGGAATAAACCAAGCTCTTCTAGTGAACGTCACTAAAGCCGTGGGTGCTTGCGCGGTGGAACCCGAAAGCATGGTGTAAGTGGCCCAAGCTGGAGAGCTAATGTGGAGTGTGAGGGATCTTTGGTAGCTATAGAATAGTGTCATGGCCTAGAATTGATGTTTGCAAATGACCAAAAAAATGTGTTATTATATAAATGATCACAAGTTTATCAAAGCATGACATATTGAGCCAAAACATTGCCATCACTGAGCTGGGTGTTTGGGAGTTTTATTTCACTTATGAGTATGGTTTCTAGTTGCATCCATTTACCTATAAAAACCTCAAGTTTATCCTTCTTTATTGCTGAGTAATATTCCATTGTCTAAAACTACTACATATTTTTACGTATTCCTTAGTAGATGGACATGTGTGTTGTTTCCAAGATTTAGCTATGACAAATTATGCTGTTATAAACACAGATGCAGATACACCTGTCCGGTATGATGTTTTCAGTCTTTCTGAAAAAATACCCAGGATGGGAATAGCTGGATCAAATGGGACCTATAATCCTAATCTTTTGAGGAATCTCCACACTGATTTCCACAGTCTATACTCCACCAATAATGTAGAAGGTTCCTTTTTCCCTACAGCCCATCCAGCATTTGTTATTGATTAATTTCTTGATTATAGTTATTGGGTGAGATGGAATCTCAGTGATGTAATTTGCGTTTCTCCGATGGCCAATGATGTTGAACTTTTTTTCATATATTTATTTGACTTTTACATTTCTTAATCTGAGAAATGTGTATTCATCTCAGATGCCCATTTTTGACTGGTCTTTCTAAAGAACAGCTGTCTATTACCAAGTGCAGGTCAGCCTTCTAATGGCGTCTGTCTCTCTCTTTATTGCCAGTTCAGCTCCTGACAAGAACTATGAGCTGATGGGAAACAAAAGAGACAAAGGATTTTAAGTTACAATCTTAATCTTAAATTATTGCCTACTTAAGAAATAAGATTTAAATATGATTGAAAATATTTTTTTCAAAAATCACATCTGTTCTGACTACACACTGACCTTTTCTTGTCATTATTTCCTAAGTAATATAGCATGACAACTGTTTACATTGTATTAGTTATTGTAAAATATCTGGAAATCAGATCAGATATGGGAGGATGTGTACAGGTTATATGCAAATATTGTGCCATTTTAATGAGGCTTGAGCATCTGTAGACCTTGGTATCCACAACAATCCTAGAAACAATCCCCCCCAAATACCAAGGGATGATTTTTACATCTTATTCTTCATGTCTGTCTGTCTGTCTGTCTGTCTGTCCGTCCGTCCGTCTGTCTATCTATCTATCTTCTACCTGTCTATATTTATTTTGGGGAGTGGGTTCATGCAATTGTGCAAGTGTGGTGGATTCCTAATATGCTGGCATGAGTTGGTCATGAAAGAGCTGCAGCTTGAATTCAGAGGCAGTCAGCTGACAAAATTCCTTCTTGCTCCATGAAGGTCAACCTTCTATTAATGCCTTCAAATGACTGGATGAGGGTTGGTGATGTAGCTCAGTGGCACAGTACCTGCCTGGCAAGTAGAAGGTCTTGAGTTTGAGTCCTGGTATGTATATATATATATATATATATATATATACACACGCATGCACACACATGCATGCACACACATGCACACACAAATTATTGGATGAGACCTGTTTACATTATGGAGGGTAAACTGCTTTGTTTATTCACCACCACCACCTTAAGTGTTAGTCTCATCTAAAAAGCACCTTCACAGAAACATCCTGACTAATGCTTGATCAAATATCTGGGCACAGTGACCCAGCCAACCCGGCATATATGTTTAACATTACAGGGTGAGCATCCCTTGTTAACTTAAAGCTCATATGCTATTCCTAAGCCTTAAATTTAACCTGTAGATAAAGACAATAACAAAATCATATTTCTGCTTTATGTGATATAATTATCTGTATATAACTGAAAATGCATTAGGTGTTTTTCAAAGAATTCTTCTTGTATACATCTCTTGAATTAAATTTTACTGTGTAAAGTTAACAATACTTATATGCAGATACAAAGTTAATGAGGTTATAATACATGATGAAGAGGAATTGGGGATACAGTTTAGTGGCATGAGTGCCTGCCTGGCAAGTAGTGCAAGGTCCCAAGTTCAATCCATAGTACTGCAAAAGAAAAAAAAATACAAACATGATGAAGAGACAAAAGAGGAAAAGAAACAAAGGTAACATATAGACACATATAAATATATTTATAATAAATGGAGGAAGAAATTTTTGAGACAATATTCGCTTCTGTAACTGGCCATGGGATCATAGCAGGTATTTATAAGCTTTCTCCAGTATCCATTTCACATTCCCTTTGCCCTTTGCAAGCGCGTCTCTTGTGGTTCTTTACCTGTGGTGACTCAAACCTTTATTCCTAAGTGGTCAGGGCCATGACTGGTCCTTCCTAGACTCAGTTCTTGTAGTTTTCCATTTACTTTAATAACATATTATGGCAATACTGAGAGATACTTTATGGGATCTCCTGTGTTCCACACATGCTCTTTCTCTGGTATCAACCTAATTTCTCCTTGATGGTCACTGTAACTTCCTTTTTTGCCTGTTGAGTTTGAGGCATGAGGAGCCTGGAGTGAAAAGGGGGCTGTTTTAACTTTCGGTACAGTGGAATCATTGTTGTGTTTCAGAGTGAAAAAATTCTTCCCTTTGGAACTAAGATGGCTAGTCCAGCAGATCATAGGGTTGCAGAAACAGGAAGTAAGAAATTTGTTGATGAATACTAATGAGTAAGATCACTGATTTCCACCCTGATTTCTGAACCCAAGATGCTGTTTACAGTTGGACAGCTATATTAGTCTGACCTGTAGAACCCCAGAAGCTCATCTGCCTTCCTTCATTTTATCCCATCTCAGTCACCTTTAGTCCGAGGTGGCAGCACACCCAGAGAATTAGGTTGTGAATCCAAGAGTGATGCCCATAACCTATAATTTTATTGTCCAGTGACTCTAGTAGACAGCTTTGTGTTACATAGCAAAGTACATGATCAGACCTCTTAGAAAGAAAATTCAGACTTAAAATCCAAATGGCAGAGCACAAGCTCTTCAGTAAAGATCACTGCTGGCTGCCCACACATGACTCAGGTAGCAGTGGTGAGAGGTAGCTTGTATATGAATGAGCAACTGGGTACACTGGAGCCAGGAAAAGAGAAGACAGGAGAGGCCAGGACTTTTAGGTCTAGAGGACTTAAAGGGCCCAGAGGGAATTATCTCACAGCCACAAGGAACTAAAGACTGCCCAGTAGGCCCCACCTCTTACAAGTTCCACCAACTGCTAATAGCATCACCATGGGCCCCAATCCCCTTGGTTGGAGGGATGCTATTAGACTACATCCAGCCACAACTTCCATTTTCTCTGCACAGCATATTTTCTTTCTTTTTTAATTTTATTGAGAAACAAATAACAATGATACAGTTTCAAAACAGGTTAGTAGGACAGTTACAATAATTAAATACATTGCATATTATTGTCTTTATAGTACTAATTCATAGTACAAGATGCAAACATGATATCCTGTCCAAACACTATTAGTAAAATCTTTCTTCTCATTTAATTAAGAGAAAGTATCTGTATATTTATCTTAACAATTTTGTATATACAGATACAAAATGGTCCTTCATTTATATCCCCCTTTTTTGTTTACTTTTGCCAGAGATGGGTATTCCATTGCTGTTTAAATATTGTAGATGCATGAATTTAGCAAAATAATCCAATATAGCCCAGTATTCCATAGTAGTAGTGAGTTATCCATAGAACTGGCAATGTCAGAAGTTGTTGACTTGAGCCTTTCACAGCTCAGCATATTAATATGGCTTTACTTTTTATACCTTGTATTTATACTTTTCTGTTGGATGGTTAAGTCCAAGATAAAGCAACCTATATAACAAGAAATGTAACTCCAGTATCTGACAAGGTCAGTCAAATCCCCTCAGGATTTACCCTGAAACCTTGTACTGCAGTTTGTAGATCCTTTGTCAACGTCAGCCATGTGGATGAGTCATGATCATTGTTTGACCAATTTTCTCAATGTGAAAGCCTGAGAGAATGTTTTCTCTCCATGTGACTCTCTTTAGGTGCACACTACATTGTCGATCACTTTTCTCTGTGGCCCCATAATCTCCTTGATCAGAAAATTCGGGACACCATTGAGTTACAGGATGTTACAGTATAGGTTCTTTTATGTCCTGAGTCCTCACTGGCCTTGAATGGCTAGGGCCGAAATGTTGGCTGTCCTTGCAGCCCTTCTTTTTACTAATTTTTGGTATGCAAACTTAAGTTGTTAACCTTCCAGAAGAGAAGCTTAATGATATTATTACCCTACAACATAGGCAGTTGAGACTAATCTCACTATCTGTCTGAATATCAAACATCTTAGACATAGCATGGAACAAGTATTTTCCATCAAGTTTTGATATGTTAAACATTAAATCCCTAAAGAATGTGAAGAAAAAGTAAATATTTTTTAAAATAAAAATATTTTTAAAAACAGGAATAAACAGTTTCTAAACACTGAAATTTAGAAATCTAACCATATACAGCATTGTAGCAAGACAGTCCTGTGACTTTTTTTCCTTGTCTCTTGTTTTCATTTATTATCCTTTTTTTTTTTTAAAAAAAAACATTTACTTGAGAGACAGTATAGCAGTAATTAATGTGAAATTAGAAGCAGTACATATTTAGAAGACCAGAAAGACAGGCATTCCAAGCATTACCTAATATTACACACTGCTATCTTCAGTGCAGTTGTTTAGTTCATAGCTTTCTTCCTATCAGCATATATAGTTAATCAGGGTAAGAATCCTACCAATTAACTGCTAGTTTCAAAAGCCTGATGGAGATTTTCAAGATCATTGCCTTAATCATCTTGTGCATATAAGTGTATGGTTTTGCCCCTGTCATGTTTCCTAGCTTTTCTCCTTGCTCTCTCTGCATTGTTTACTCCTTAAGTTCTCGCTTTCCTTTTAATTGTGCTATGCCTTTCTGTTTTTATTTCTTGTTTTGAGTTCTTACACTAGGGAGTCTATATGATATTTACACATATGGGTCTGGTTTATTTGACTTATGAGTATATCTTCAAGTGGCATCCACTTCAATATAAGGCTTTGAGTTTATCATTCTTGATAGGTAAGTAATACTACATTGCATAAAAATACCAAACCCTTTTCATCCTTTCCTCAGGTGACTGGCATTTTGGATGTTTCCAAGATTTGACTATCACAAATTGTGCTACTATAAACATCCGTACACATATGTCACTATGATAGGATGTTTTGAGTTCTTCTGGGAAAATTCCTAATAGGAAGATAGCTGGTTTAAATGGGATTTCCAGTCCTAGTATTTTAAGGAGTCTCCACACTGATTTCCATAATGGTTGTGCCAGTCTACATTCCCACCAGCAGTGGAGAAGGGTTCCTTTTACACCACAGCCTCTCCAACATTTGTTGTTGGTTGTTTCTTTATGATAGCCATTCTTTCTGGAGTGAGATGGTATCTCAGTGTTGTTTTAATTTGCATTTCATGGATGGGTAGTGATGTGGATCATTTTTTCATGTATTTATTTGCTCCTATTATTTTGTCCTCTGAGAAGTATGTGTTCATTTTGGATGCCCATTTGTGGACTGGGTCTTTAAATTTTGGGGCCCTAATATTTTTAGTTCTTTATACAGTTTGGAGAGAAGACCTTTGTCTGAGTGCTTGTTAGTTTAGTTTTTTTTCCAGATTTGTTGGTTGTCTTTTCACTTTGTTGGTAATTTCTTCTAATGTGCAAATCTTCTCAATAAGAGGAGGTCTCAGTTGTTAATTCTTTTGAGTATTACTCGTGAGATTTGATTTTTGTTCATAAACTCTGCCTACCCCTATGTCTTCAAGAGTTTCTCATACTTTCTTTTCCAGGAGATTTAGTGTTTCTGTTTTAATGTTTAGATCTTTAATCCATTTTGATATTAGCTTAGTGAATGGTGATAGACCTGGGTCAAGTTTTAGTTTTGGGCATGTAGAGAGCCAGTTTTTCCAGCACCATTTGTTAAAGAGGCTATCCTTCTTCCAGGAAGCACATTTGGCCCCTTTGTCGAACACAAGGTGGCTGAGTGTGTTTGTAATGGCTTCTGCATCTTCTAATCTATTCCATTGATCCTCAGGTCTGTTTTTTTTTTTTTTGCCAATACCATGCTGATTTTATCACAGTAGCTTTGCAGTATAATTTCAAGCAGGAATTGTAATGCGTCCTGCCTTGTCTTTGTTGCCCAGGATTGCCTTTGCTGTTCTAGGTCTTTTCTGGTTCCAAATAAATTTTAGGAATGATTTCACTAGCTCTGTGAGGTATGTTGGTGGTATTTTGATAGGGATTTCATTAAATCCATACAGCAATTTGAGGAGTATGGCCATTTTCACAATGCTGGTTCTTCCTATCCAGGAGCAGGGAATATCTTTCCATTTTCTGAAATCTTCTATGATCTCTATTTTCAGAGTACTGTAATTTTCCCTGAAAAGATCTTTGATTTCTTTAGTTAGGTTAATTCCTAGGTATTTCATTTTCCTTGGTGCTATTGTAAAAGGTATTGTTTCTCTAATTTCCCTCTCAGTGTGTTTGTTATCTGTGTAGAGGAATGCTATTGACTTTTGGTTATTGACTTTGTATCCTGCTATGCTCCCGAATTTGTGCATTAATTCTAGTAGCTTCTTGGTGGAGTTTTTTGTGTCTTCCAAGTAAAGTATCATGTCATCTGCAAATAATGATAGTTTAACTTCTTTATCTATTCTTATTCCTTTATTTCTCTCTCTTGTCTAATGGGTCTAGCTAATGATTCCAGAACTATATTGAATAGGAGTGGTGATAGAGGACATCCTTGTCTTGTACCAGATCTGAGAGCAAAAGATTTCAGTTTTTCCCCATTTAGAATTACATTAGCCATTGGGTTGTCATAGATGGCTTTTATCAGATTGAGGTAGATGCCATCTATTCCAATGTTCTATAAGACTTTGAACATGAATGACTGTTGGACTTTTTCAAAAGTGCATTCTGCATTGATTGAAATGATCATGTAGTTTTTTTTTTTTTTTTTTTTTTTTTTTTCAGAACCGGGGATTGAACTCAGGTCCTTGCGCTTGCCAGGGAAGCGCTTATTCCACTGAGCCATCTCCCCAGCCCACAATCATGTGGTTTTTGGATTTGGCTCTATTGATATAGTTTATTACACTTATTGATTTACATATATTAAACCATTCTTGTATCCCTGGGATGAATCCTACCTGGTCGTGGTGTATGATCTTCTAGATGATTTGCTGTATTCTATTTGCTAGGATTCTATTGAAGATTTTTCCATCTATGTTTATAAGGGAGATTGGCCTGTAGTTCTCTTTTTTAGTTGCATATTTCCCTGGTTTTGGAATCAGTATAATACTTGCCTTCCTGAACGATTTTGGGAGGACTGCTTCCTTTTCAATTTCATTAAAGAGTTTGTGGAATATAGGCAATATATTATCTGTAAATTTCTTGTAGAATTTAGCTGTGAATCCATCAAGACATGGACTTTTGTTTGTCGGTAGGTTTTTTATTACATTTCATATTTCATTGGCTTTTATCAGGTTATTGAGAGTTGTTATATCTTCTTGATACAGTATTGGTAATTTGTACCTTTCTAAGAATCTGTCTGCTTCATCTGTGTCTTCTATTCTGTGAGAGTAAAGATTCTCAAAGTAGCTATTGATAATCTTCTGAATTTCCAATGAGTCTGTGGTGATTATACCCTTTTCATTCCTTATTGATTGTATTTGAATTTTTTCTTTCCTCTTTTTGATGAGATTAGCTAGGGGCTTATCAATTTTATTTAATCTTTTAAATAACTAGCTTTTTGATTCATTAATTCTTTGAACTGTCTTCTTCGTCTTGATTGAAATAATTTCTGCCCTAGTCTTTATAATTTCTTCCCATCTTTGGGCTTTGGGTTTGATTTGATCTTCCTTTTCTAGATGTTTGAGGTGTAGCATTAGTGTGTTTATTTGTTCTTGTTCTGTTTTCCTAATGTTGGAGTTAACAGCTATAAGTTTCCCTCTGAGTATTGCTTTCATCACATCCCATAAGTTCTGATAAGTTGTTCTTGAAGTTTCTTTGAATTATAGATATTGTTCAATTTCTTGTTTAATTTCATCTGTGACCCATTGGCTGCTGAGTAGGGTGTTGTTTAATTTCCATATATTTATGGGGTTTTACTAGCTTCTTTTGTGGTTTATTTCCAGTTTCATTGCACTGTGGTCAGATAATATGCATGGGATAATTTCTGTTTTCTTGCATGTACTTAAGTATAACCTATGGACTAGTATGTGGTCTGTTTTAGAAAATGACCCATGTTCAGCTGGAAAAAATGCATATTTAGCTCTGTTTGGGTGAAACTCTCTGTATATGTCCCCTAAGTCAATTTGTTCCAAGCTCTGGTTCAGCTCTGCTACTTCTTTGATAATTTTTTTATCTGCTTAACCTTTTAGAGTTAAGGGGTGTTAAGGTCTCCTGTTAAGACTGTGGTATTGGATATTAGATTTTTCATGTCCATTAAGATTTGTCTTATGTAGTTGGGTGCTCCTGTGTTTGGTGCATACATATTTATGTGCATTACTTCTTACATGAATTTTTCCAATAACCGGTATATAGTGGCCTTCTTTATTTTGTTCGATCATTCTTGGTTTGAAGTTGAGAGTGTCTGAGAACAAGATTGCTACCCCTGCTTTTTTCTGAGGTGCTGGGGCATGTAGTATTGTTTTCCATCCTTTGAATTTCTGTACGAGTTAAGTGTGTTTCTTGTATACAGCATATTGTTGGATTTTGCTTCCTAATCTGCTGTGCCACTCTATTTCTTTTAATTGTTGAATTGAGTCCATTTAGATTGATGGTTATAACTGAGATATATTGACCTATGATTGACATGTTATTTACCTGCTTTTGTTTACTCCTTTCTCTCCTATGTTTAATAGTTTGCTTTATTTTGTGGTTTCCTTCCATGTTGATTCGTGGAATTCTGATCATTTTGTCCCTTTCTAAAATATCTTTTAGTAGTGTGTAGGGTTGGCTTTTTTGTCATGAAATTCTTTAGTTGTTCTTTGTCATGGAAGTATTTTACTTCTCCACCTAATTTGAAAGAGTTTTGCAGCTGTATAGTAGTCTGTGGTGGAATTTGTTTTCATAGAAGACCTGAAGTACTCTGCTCCATGGTCTTCTTGCCTTCATGGTTTGTGAAGAAAAGTCTGCTGTTATTCTGATGCGTTTTTCTTTAAATGTGACCTGTTTCTTTTCGCTAGGAGCTTTCAGTATATTGTTGTCGTGTTAGATTTCAAGGATCTTGGCTATTATGTCTCGGTGTGTTTTTATTTGGGTTGATGTTATTTGGAGTTCTGTATGCTTTGGTTATCTGAATGTGAGATTGTTTCCCCATATTTGGGAAGTTTTCTGCTATCAATTCTGCCCATATTCTTTTAACATCATTTGTATTGAATCCTTCTTTCTCACTGATGCCTATTATTCCAATGTTGTTCATCTTTGCATCGTCTTGCAGGTAATGAATTATTTTTTCCTCCATCCTAGTTGTTTTAAGAGATCTTTTCTTACCTTTTTTACTAGCTGCCTTGGCATCTTCAAGATCTGAAACTCTGTCTTCAGTTTCACTGAAACAGTTTTGCAAGGTTGTGATTGAGATATTAAGTTCCTCTATCTCTTTCACTCTGCCTCATACATCTATTTCTCTCCTATAGTGCTCATTGAAGGATTCCATTGTTTTTCTAATCTCTTCTATTTTTTTAATCAGTGTCTTCTTGAGAAGCAGTTGTTAATTCTTTTTTTATAGTTATCCTTGTTTTTTTTTTTACTTCAGAGACTAGTTCTGATTGATTTCCTCTGTATGTTTCTGCCATTGATTCTTTACTTCAGACATTATTAATTAAAATTTCTTTTTTATTTCAGAGGTTATTTCTGATCTGAGTTCCTCTATACTTTTCTGCAGTTGTTTCTTTACTTCAGATGCTATTAATTCAGACTTTTCAGCTGTGTGATTCCCAATTTCTTCTGTGCTAGTGTCTTCTTCATTTGTTCTGAGTGGGCTTGGCACTTGAGATTGCATTTTGCTCCTTCTCTTTTTCATTTTGTATAGCACTTTCCTCTGACCTTTGGCATAGAGCTTTGGTGTAGTTATAATCTTAGCACCTACTAAAATTCTTACCCAAGAGAGATTATATGATTAAGGCAGTTATAGTTTTGTATTCATAGAACTACAATAAGGAACACTAATAATGGGTAATGATATTTAGCAGGTGACAAATATTTGTAAGTAATGGTTTTGTATTTTAGACAGTAAGAGCAATTATTATTTCTGTATAGCTAAGCAGATATTACATTGGGAATTTTTGTTTAATTTAGTTCTGCTAAGTTCTGTCTGATCTCCTTCCCTTGATGTACCTGGTGTTTTCCAGGCAGACTAGTTCACCTTGATTATCTTTTGCCCCCTTTCTCAGTCAAGAGAGAAAGAGGGAAGATGCTTTTATAGTTCTGGGTCTAGTAAAGTGTTTCAGCTTACTGGGTGCAGTTCTGGATTAGCTGGGTGGTTCTGGTCCCTAGCCTCTCTGTGGGGACTTCAGCTGCAGGGTTTCACACCAGGCCTGTATGTCAGGCCTGGGCTGGGTCTGGAGTGATTCTGAGAGCATGGCGGAAGTGCTCACTCACATGTCTGGCCTGGGCTGGTTATGCTGGTGTTTGGAGGCATCTCTAGAGCAAGGCTGAAGGTCTCACTCACATCCAGGGCTTGGGCTGGGTCCAGAGGGACTCAGTGGGTACAAGGGAGCACAGAAGCTCTCCAACACACTCCCTGGGTGTGGGCTTGGGCTCTGCACAGCATATTCTCTCTCTCTCTCTCTTTTTTTTCAGAACTGGGGATTGAACTCAAGACCTTGTGCTTGCCAGGCAAGTGCGTATTCTATTGAGCTATCTCCCAGCCCTTTCTCTCTTTTATTTTTTCAATGTGGCTAGATTGAAAATTGATCAGATCTTCAAGTCCTGGATTTTGCTTAACAACTCCTTCTTTGGTTTATCTTTTTCTCCCTGCATTTTACTATAAATAGTCACGAGAAAGCATGCTGCATCTTCATAATTTTCTTTAAAAATCTTTTCTGTGAAATACCTAATTTGTCATTCACAAATTCTACCTTCTACAAATTTCTGGAAAACAATTCATTCAGGCAGCTGTTGGGGTCACTTTTCTTGCAGTCCCAATAGCATGTTCCTCATTTCCATTTGAGACCTCAGCTAAATCACCTTTAACATCCATATTTCTACCAACAGTTCTCCAAGATGAGTTAAGTTTTGCTTATGTGCCCATGAGAGTTCTTTTAGCTTCCATGCATTCACTAGTTCCAAAGCCACTTCCACATTTCCAGTACTAGTTAAACAGCATCCCATGTTCCAGTGCCAAAATGTATTTTAGTTTGGTAAGGTTTCCATGAGAGTTTTGTAGTCTAGGTAGCTGATGCAACATAAGTTTATTTTCTCACTGTTCTATAGGCTAATACCAAGGTACCGAGAAGGTTGGTTTCTACCAAGGCCTCTTTCTTTGGAGTGCAGGAAGCTACCTTCTTGCTTCTCCTCTCATGATCATCTTTTTGTGCATGCATGATCCTCCTGTCTCTCAGAATCCTAACTTACTCCTCTTATAAAGATGCCAAAAATATTGGATTCAGATCCATCATAATGACTCCCTTACCTTCTCAAATGCCTGTCTCCAGATATAGTTACATTTGAGAGTGTAGAGGACTAGAGTTTTAATGTAAGTAATTTGGGAGGATGTACTTTAATCTATCATGGATTCTCCAGAGGAAGTAGGACTTAGAGGTATCCTTAATGAATGAAACCCACTTGAATGGGTGGGAGAGCAGGAAACTATGTAAAAGGGATATGCATAAAGATCCTAGCAGGGAAAGGGGAATAAATTCAGTGTGGGAAGAGAGATTTAGGAAAGAACAAAAGAAATGGAGTCAACAGATGAGCTCAAGCAGAGGAGGCACCTGGGAGGCTCATTTTTATCTTTCTGAAATCTCAATAGTGTCGCTTTTAACAGCTATGTGAGTTTTTGTCCAAGCAGGTATTGTGGCAGCCTGCATGCCTTCCTTTCTAAACTTGGCTAGAGACAAGGCAGAGAAGGGATAAGTCTGGTTAATCACAACACCCTAGGGCCCTGTCCAGTCCTGAGTTTTCTGACTTCCTTGATTTTATTAATGAAAATAAATAAAAGTTTGGATGATTCAGACAATGTCTATTAGTAGCATTTTTCATGCTACTAGGGAAATGATTTAACTTTTATTGTATACTTAGTAAATAATCCAGAGTATAGTAACAGGGTAATGTAAAGTTCATTTTTCTATTAGGCTTTATATTTTGAGTTGTTTATTATATTCATTTTTGTATATGTCTTTCCTGTATCCTTTCATTCTGGTTATTCATTCTACTTATTTAGTGTGTACAATCAGGCTGTTAGGGGTACTATGTATAGATGTACCCCCCAAAGCTCTATGGAGTACCATCTCACAGCTACTTTGTAGAAGGATTAATCTTAATTATCAGCCTGGTTAGATTATGAAACACTTAACAAGTTAGTAAAGCATACACTTTTGGGTGTGTCTGGCGTATTTCCAGAGATCACGAGGACTCTAACTTTATCAGTGGATCAGCTCACTGGATGATATGATGGGGATGGGATCTGGGTCTGGATGGAACGTGTGGGTCATGGAGTGTGACTGTGCCTGGTGCCAGCGCCACCCTTTAGTTTGGGCTCTGATCTGTTTCCTTCTCAGCCACCATACATCTTGGCTGTGACATGTCTGCCTTTTCAAAGACCTAAAAGCAATGGAGATAGCCAAACACAGGCTGAAATTTCTGAAATCAAGAGCCAACAGAAACTGTTCTTCCTCTACATTGCCTTTCTCAGATATTTTATCACAGTGAAGAAAGTATGATTAATACAATCATATTCATCCTCTGGTCATATAGAGAACCATTCAGAAGTGTACTTTCTGTGTGTTCTACCATTTGCTTATCACATTCTGTGCCCTTACTTTCTGGTAGAACCTATTTTCTTCCTTCAGCTTATCATTCTGTTGTCTAAAAATAAGAGTCGTCTGTCTTTAGTCTTTTAGACCATTTTGCTCTATGGTGTTTTGCACTGACATATAAATAGGCAATTATACTTCAGACCTTTGTGTATCAGGCTAAGTTTGGATATTGTTTTAAAGTCAATTGAGAGTCCCTGGAGAGTTTTAAGTATGAACAGAGTTAGGATGACTTGTTAGGTTATTGTAAGTAAGATGAAAGTAGTTTAAAGTAAACTTGAGCGATGTAGCATATGAAGAACAGATAAAGCAACAGATTGAAAGAGAAGAAAGAGAATGGATAGGACCCGACAAATGATTGAAATGGGGTTGTTGTGGTGTTGGTGTTGGTGGTGGTGGTGGAGGAGGAGGAAGAGGAGGAGGAGGAGGAGGAATCAGGCATATTGTTTAGTTTCTAGCTTTGGAAGCCAGGTGACCAGTGGACCCACTTACTGACCCAGGAAGTACAGGTGGAGGCCTAGTGAGGGAACTCTGACCCTCACTAAAGGGAGAGACCAGTCAGTCTGTACATCACTGTACATTCAATGCAGAGCCCAGGACCAGGCTCAGGACAGGCATCTCACAAACTTGTATTATATAATGAATGAATGGCAAGTTTGTTCTGGTTGTGCTGACACTGAGATGCCTGTGGGATGGCTGAATGGTGACTGCAGCTAATCAGTGGGATATTCATATCTGAATTTTAGGATAGAGATATGGGTTGTCATTGTGGGACTCAGTTTGGAGGTGCCTCAGAAAACTAAAAATAAAACTTACCATAGGACCCAGCTGACCTGCCTCCCCTTCTCTGCCCTGCCCATCCCTGCATCCCCTCCCCATTTCCACGAAGTATACTATTTCTTAGTATCTTTTAATTTGCTCTTTAGATTATTTGAACTTAGTTTCTTTTTTTAAACCTAATTTTTGTTTTTCATCCATCTTAATTCTGTCTCTAGTTACATTGATTTATAGTTTCATTGAGTAGATTATTTTTATTAACTTTTTTGAGAAACAGCAATGAGACAGTTCCAAAACCAATTAATAGGACAGTTTAAATAATTAATACATTGCATATTGTTAGTTTCTTGCATAAAAGAAACCATGTGACATTTCATTCTCTGCATCTGACATATTTCTTTTAGTATTTTGGTCTCCAGGTACATCCACAGTGACGCACATTTGTCTTTCTTTATGGCTGAGTGTTACTCCTTGGTATATATCCAAGTCACATGCTCCTGAGATATCTGCATATTCATTTATCATGGCACAGTGCATAATAGCCAACGTATGAATCAGCCTAGGTGTCTATCAAGGGTTGAATGGGTTAAAAATGTATTAAATACACTCAAAGGAGTATTACTTAGACATCAAAGGAATGAAATCATGTCATCTGCAAGCAAATGGATGGAACAGGAGATAATTATGTTAAATGAAATAAGCTGGACTCAGATAAGTATGTACATTTCTTATTGTGAGATCTATAACAAAATGACTACATGCAAAAACAAAGAAAGACCAACCAAACAAACAAACAAAAACTGGGGCTGGGGAGATAACTCAGTAGAATAAGTGCTTGCCTGACAAGTGCAAGGGCCTGAGTTCAATCTCCAATTCTGAAAAAAAAAATTGACCACATCATTTATCTTATTTACCAATTGCAAACATTGTATTGTCTCACTGGTGTTAGAACCTGAAAGAATAAACAAAATCTGAGGGGTACAAAAGGTACTGTGAAAGGGAAAAAATTTGTTCAGTGGGAAAGAGAAACTAGAATGAAGAAAAGAATGAGAGAGAAGGAAAAATGTATATATATATATATATATATATATATGCATACAGGATACTACTTTGAATACTTTGGATAACAGTCTACTGATTTCTGCTGGTCTGTTGAAAAGAGCAATTGATGCTTAAATTTTTTAATTTATTTTCCTTTTTAAATTTGTTTTTTAGTCAGTTATTTAATTAATTAATCAATTAATTAATTTGGTACAGGGTCTCACTACGCAGCTCAGACTCATAATGATCCTCCTGTTTCAGCCTCTCCAGTGCTGGGATTACAGGGTGTGCCACTACTCCCAGATATGGTAGCTGGCACAGCGCTCCCTTAGCTTTTTTTTTTTTTTTGGCAGAACCAGAGATTGAACTCAGGCCCTTGCACTTGCCAGGCAAGCACTTATTCTACTGAGCTAACTCCCCAGCCCCAGTTTTTTTGTTTGTTCGGTTGGTTTGGGTTTTTTGTTTGTTTGTTTGTTTGTTTTTGCATGTGGGGCTGGCATGGCATGCAATACCAGACATTGAACCCAGGTCTTTATACTTACAGGCAGATGTTTAGACCGACAAGCTATCTCCCCAGTCTGTTTTTTCACTTTGATTTCTTAAAACTTTCTTTTTGTTCTTGTTTTGTTCTTCTTCTTCTTTTTTTTAATCAATTTTTCATGCTTATGTCTGGTACCCTAAATTGATTTCAAGATAGCATCACGTAATACAACAACAAATCTTGTATCATTTCTAATGCTTTTAAAAACTATTTTGTATTCTTTAAAAAATACAAATTCACTTAGCACACTCACCTCCAGCTTCATCTGTATGGTGACAAATGGCAAGAGCTTTCTCTGTGTCAAGGTTAAATAATATTCCACAGAATGTACTGTATGTACCCCATTTCCTTAAGCATTAATCTGTAAGCAGACTCTTAAGTGTTTCCATAGTTTGGTGAATGTAGGTGATGCTTAAGGAAGACGGATGTGCGAATATCTCCTAAACATACTGATTTCATTTCTCTTGAGTACACACTCAGAGGAGGAATGGCTGGGTCATAAGGCAGCTCTAGTTATAATGGGGGAGGCACGCTATGCTGTTTTCCATAACAGCTTTACCAGCTGTATGAAGGTTACTTTGCTCCACACAATGTTACTTGCACTTTTTAAGTCTGATTTTTTTAAACAGCGATAATAACAAGTAAAAAGCACACTTGTGGTTTTGATTTGCATTTTCCTGATAAATACTGATGTTGAACATCATTTTATGTGTCTGTTGGCCACATATATGTTTTGTGTAGGAAATTTCTTTTTTTAACTTTTAATTTTTATTAATTTTATTGAGAAACAAATAGCAATGAGACAGTTTCAAAACCAATTAGTAGGACAGTTTCAATAATTAATACATTGTATATTGTTGTCTCTATAGTGGTTATACAGAGTACAAGACACAGACATGGTCTCCTGTCTGAACACTATTAGTGCACATCTTTCTTCTCATTGAATTAAGCAAAAGTAGCTGTATATCTATCCTAACTATTTTGTATATACAGATACAAAATGGTCCTTCATTTATATCCCCTTTTTTGTTTAGTTTTGTCAGAGATGGGTATTCCATTGCCATTTAAGTATTGTAGGTACGTGAATTCAGCAAAATAATTCAATATAGTCCAGTAGTCCACAGTAGTAGTGGGTTATCTGTAAGACTGGCAATGTCAGAAGTTATTGACTTGAGCCTTTTACAGCTCAGCATATTAATATGGCTTTACTTTTTAATCCTCATGTTTATACTTTTCTGCTGGATGGAAAGCAAGGCCTATATAACAAGAAATGTAACTTTTGTATCTGACCAGGTCAAATCCCTTCAGGATTTATCCTGAAACCCTGTACCACAGTTTGTAGATCCTTTGTCAGTGTCAGCCGTGTGGATGAGTCACGGCCATTGCTTGACCAATTTGTTCTCTGTGAAAGCCTGAGAGAATGTTTTCTCTCATGTGACTCTCCTTAGGAACACTGTACATCATCTATCACTTTCCTCTGTGGCCCCATAATCTCCTTGATCAGAAAATTTGGGACATCACTGAGTTACAGTACAGGTTCTCTTATGTCCTGAGTCTTCACTGGCCTTGAAAGGCTAGGGCCAAAACATTGGCTGTTGTTGCAGCCCTTCTTTTGCTCTAATTTTTGGTCTGCAAATTTAAGTTGTTAACCCTCCAGAAGAGAAGCTTAATGATATTATTACCCTATAACATAGGCAGTTCAGCTTAACCTCACTATCTGAATATCAAGCATCTTAGACATAATATAGAACAAGTATTTTCCATCAAATATTGATATGTTAAACTTTACAGAAAGTGAAGGAAAAAAGAAAAAATAGTTTTAGAAAATAGGAATAAACAATTATATATTTTTATACTGAAATTTAGAAATCTAACCATATACGGCATTGTAGCAGGACAGTCCTATGGCATTTTTTCCTTGTCTCTTATTTTATTACCCTTTTTTTAAACAAACATTTACTTGAGAGACAGTATAGCAGTAATTGATATGACATGACAAGCAGTATGTATGTAGAAGGAGAACCCTTTATTGTAAGTAATTAATATGCTCTAGAGGAAAAAGTGCAACCTGAGCATAAAATTTTTGTTTTTGGTAATTGCAGTCATGGATGATCTTTGAAGATTGTGGGGAAGAGAAAGTAGAAGGAAAAGTGAAGGACAAAAGCATAATCCTGCTGAATGCAGGATCTTTTTCTTTTTAAAAATATTACTTTATGAGTACAGAGTAAGTGCACTCATTGTGGAAGTTGGTACCTGTGTGTGTTGGTCCTTAATCCCTCTGCCCTGTTCTTCTGCTTCCCTGCTGGCCTAGATCCCCTTTCTTTCCCATGACATTTACCTCCCTGTTTCTTAGCATCTTTTAATTTGCTCTTTAGATTATTTGAATTTAGCTTCTTCTATAAAAGAAACCATGTGACATTTCATCCTCTGCATCTGATTTATTTCTCTTAGTATTTCGGTCTCCAGGTACAGCCACAGTGACTCACATTTGTCTTGCTTTATGGCTGAGTATTACTCCATCATGTATGAATTCCACATTTTATTTATCCATTTATCTGTCATTGGACATATAGGCTACTTCCAAGATTTAACTATTGTGCGTTGTGCTGCTATGAGCATAGGTATGAGTCCACCCTGTCATATATTATCCTTAACGCTGAGGAAGACCAGAAGAGAGGCATAGGTGAAACCAATTTTTTTTTTTTAGGAGAATGAATGGTTAAAAGAAAAAGATACCTGGAAAGAAAGTAAGGAGAATCAGCAAGAGTTGTGAGATAAATTAAAAGAGTGATTTATTGGAAAACAAGAAACAAAGAAGGGAGTGTTTAAAGGTGAGAAATGGACCAAATACGTCAAATTTGATAGCAAAGCTTTCGTGAGCTAGGAGCTAACCTGTCCTTTCTTGAACACCATATTTTATACCTGTGAGATGCTTTTCCCACAAGCATTTAATAAACACACTAAGGCAGTTTCAAGTAAAAATCCAAGTAACATTATTCTTTCCAACATGGCTTTTATTGCTAGAATTGTAGAATTTATTGCAGTTTTGAGCTTTAAGCTCAATGTGAGGAAATGATAAATGCCTCTTCCATATGCAAGTCTTCTGTAACTCATGGGCTAAAAATTTATTTTAATGACTAGCGACTTTATGTCTTAGGGATTTGGTTGTGGCTAAAACTTAGGTCACATATCAAGATAAACA
>NW_004524720.1:632806-653669 GCF_000260255.1 Octodon degus | reverse complement strand
ATTTCAAACTTCTACAAATATTACAGCTAAAAGATCCAGAAATACTGCTGATTTATTTTCCACACCTCAGAATCTTTGCTTCATTTTTAACCATTCTTTTTAACTTTCACTTTGAAATAGCATTAGCCATTCAGAAGAATGGTAAAAGCAGGGAGTACAGAGGCTTCCCGGAGTTTGTCCCTTGATGTCGCATCATGAATAGTCACAGTAAAATTATAGAAAACTTTCACTGTTCCAGCCCAGTTTTGTTACTTTGAAGAGTAAAGTGTTCTTCATGTAGATTTTATTCACACTTGTTCAATTCATTCCTAATTTGTTAATCACCTTTATTGATGCTTTGGCTCCTAGAAAATGGTTAGCTTTCTATTACTGTAACAAATTCTTAAAATAACCAGGGTATACAGAGAAAGGGCTTACATGGCTCATAATTTTGAAGCTCACCAGGACCAGTTGGTTCTGCTGGCTGGGAGCCTGTGGTGAGGCAGTACAACACGGCAGGAGTGCTGGGAGGAAGATGCTGTTGACCTCCTGTCCAAGTAAGCAAGAGACAGACAGGAAGAAGGAGAAACTGTAGCTCCTTTTAAGGTCACACCCCCAAAGATTTAAACCCTCCCACTAGGCTCTACATCTTAAAGTTCCACCACTTTCTCATAGCACAACAGGCTGTTGACCAAACTTTTAATGTACTAGCTTTTAGAAGACTGTCCAGAGCTGGATATGGTGGTGAACGCCTGTAATCCCAGCACTCGGAAGGCTGATGCAGGAGGATCCTTGTGAGTTGGAGACCAGGCTGGGCTACAAAGTGAGCTCAAGGCTAGCCTGAACTTTATAGTGAGACCCTGTCTCAAAAAGACCTGAAAAAAAAAAAAAGACATCCAGATTCAAACTACAGCAACCATTATGTCCCATGTGCTAAGTTTGCTTCCTACTACTGCGCAGAATTCTCTTATTGTTTGACTTTATTTTCTCGTTCTTCCTAGGACAGTGTGGGTGACAAACTGTGGCCATGAGTTAAATGTTCCTTTTATAAGTAAAGTTTCATTAGAACATAGTGACATTCATTTACTATTGCCTTTGTCAGTTTTTGTGTTGCAGTGGCAGAACTGAGTAGTTTGCATAGAAACTAAAAGTCCCATGAAAACTAACATTTGTGGGAAAATATGAACTCCAGGGTATTTTAGGGAAATTTTTATTCCTTTACAATTTCTTACTTTTTAAATTCATTTTTCTTGTAATGTTACTAGTTACTTCCCGAGTAATGCATACTGGATAGTTGTGAAGGTAATCTCTTTATCTTGCTCTTGATTTTGGTAAAAATGTCTTTAGTGTTTTGTTATAGATACACATATTATCAAATTAAAAAGTATCCCTTAATTTGTATTTTAAAGTATTTTAGAAATCAGAAACAGGTGGTGCGTTTTTTAAGAGACTTTTTGAGCTACATGTTTCACTGTGATCTTCCCTCATGCCTATTAATGTGATGGATGGCGTGAATGCCTTCCCAGACACTGAGCTAGTTTCGCAATCACAATCTTGGGGTAAGTCTGATGCAGTCAGGCTATACACTTTTCTTAATAGGGTTTAGAACTTGACTCAAGTTTTAAAAGTTTTTTTGTAATATTCAGCAGTGATACTAAAGTTTTATTTTTTGTTTTCATCTTTTTCAAAAAAAATTATCAAATCTAGGTGTCTGTGTTATACTTGTTTTGCAAAAAGAAAGCAGGGCATTTTCTTTCACTTTATATACTATGATTCTTTCTTTCTTTTTTTTTTGTATTTTAAGGAAGAGTCTACAGAATGTTCAGGATCTCACTACTAGATCGGACTCATAGTGATTGTCCTGCTTACAGCCTCCCAAGAGCTGGGATTACATGTGCACATCACCATGCTCAGTCTCAATTGCCATTTCAGTGCACCCCGGGGGCGAGGCCAGCATGGCAGGCCTGGGGATCCAACCCCCAGCCCCTGCGCCTGCTTGCAGGTGCTTTAATCTGCTGAGCTATTTGGTCAGCCCTATATACTATGGAAAATTTATTTAGTACTGCTCAATTTTAATAATAGCACTTACATTGTCATCATTTTAAGGAAATTCCTTAATTTCAATTTGTATTTTCTATCAGCTCAGAAGTTAGCACAAATTTTTAATTGTATAGGGAATATTGTTTTCATTCTTTCTGTCTAGTACTTACATTATACTACTTCTTGATTAATATATGCCTGAATTTAATGACACTCATTGATGTTTTCCATATGGCTTAATAAAAGATAATTTTTATGAATATATTATAAGTGCTCAGGAAACAGATGTCTATTCCTATGAACAGAGTATAGAATTTTATGTCTATTTGTAATATCTATTGTGTTATTAGATCTTCTCCCTCCTTAATACTTTATGTGTGTTTATTTGTACTACCTGATAGGGAAAGTTTCTTAGATGCCTTCCTGTGTCTTCTGGTAACTCATGTATGTTTTGCTTCCTAAAGGCAGAAGGTGCTATATTTTGGGTGTATAGATGTTTTCAATGGCTTTTGATATTCAAAGTGCTAGGCTTTCTTGTGTTCAATGAATTTTGGTGTGTTTTCTCCTTTTTTGGTACAAGGACCTCCTTTTTTCTCTCTTTCTCCCATCCCTCTTCTTCTCCCACCTCCTGGTACCATAAAAGGAAAACCCTCTATTTTCCTTTTATGGTACTGAGAAATAAACCTTGAAACATTATTCTTTACACTGAGCTACAACTCAACCATTTAATTTTTTTTTTAATACAAGAGCTCCATAAATCACTATGTTATCTAGGTTGGTCTCAAAATGGCTATCCTCCTGCCTCCTACTACTGGTCTCCATTCCACTAGCCCTGTTTTCTTATTTCCATTTACTTATTATCCTTGGTTTTCCAATTTATTTTTTGTCTTTCTGAATCATTTTGTTTAAAGTATGTCCTCATGTATAGTATACAGTTGCATACTGCTATGTAGGTCAAATATGCTACGCCACTTTAATAAGTAGTTTAAGTCCATGCACAGGACGGGGAAGATGGCTCAATAGAATAAGCGCTTGCCTGGCAAGCACAAGGGTCTGAGTTCAATGCCCGGTTAAAAGAATAAAACATCCATGCACATCTATTTATGTGATTAAAGCCTTTGGTCTAACAACATCATAATATTTTTTACATTTTATCATATTTGCTATGATTCTTTATCAGCTCTTATTTAGAGATTTTAATTTAGAAAAATTTGCATTTTTTTCCTAGTGGTTACCTTTGTACCTATAATTTTTCTAATGCCTTTATTCTCCTTTTGTCATAATCATTCACTATTCAATTTCTTCATTTTTATTTCTATCTTTTAACTCACAGTTTTTGGCTAATACTATAATAAATGGGCTTATTATATTTTTCCCGCTAATATTTAAAGTGCATTATCTCTTCTTTGTCATTATAATCTATATTCAGATGTCATTATTACACCCTGGACCCTATCTTGGTTTCAATCTTAAATCAACAGTCATATATGTATAGGTACACACGTAAATGTTGCCATCATCTTCAGTTTTGCTGAAATTCTCCAGTCATCTTTAAGTTGTTTGGAGTTTGACCTCCTGTAGAATCTTCTAGAATGTTCATGGCTTACTCATGGGTTCCAAAGTTTTTAATAGTTGAAATTATGTTTTATAAGTAATTTCAAGATGGCCTTCCTAGACAGAACATCTTTGGTTTCCATGTTCTTTCACTGAGTTAAAATTAAACTTATTGTTGCTTTGGTTTGCCAATGTTTAAAATCCTAAAGTAGCCTACATTAGTTTTTTCTTTGCTCATTGGTTGCCTTGAGAATTTTTTATTTTTATAACCTAATAATTTTACAAGGTTTTTCTCCCAGATGACAGCTTGATTAACCTGAAATATACTTCATACTGGGAAGGCAGAATGATGTTTTATTCTTCCTTTTAAAGAAATCAACTTTGAAGAAACATGAGTTATAAGGAATCCTATCAAACTCAAATATAGGGATAATGGCTTTTTAAAAAATGTTTTGAATTCATAAGTTTCTAAGATTTATTCTGTCTCTGGTCTTTTAAAAAAATGCCTGGCATAAGTGACTCAAAAACATTCTGAAATCCTGAAGTCCTGAGTTTCCTATTATTTCAAAGTAAGCATGAAATGTAAAAGTCAGCTTTCAAATATAAGCAAGAATTTGCTATGAAAGAGTTAACATTTCATGTTCTATAGAAGCTAATCAGGACAAAATTGTTTTATTAATATGTTCAAATGCCCAGGATTCTAAGAAATTTCACCTAACCACCTCTCTAAATAATATACTGATTTCCCACAATTTATTCTATAAAATATTTTCCTTCCACACATTATAAAATAAACATTTGTTGAACTGATTGTTACATGGTCCAGTGTTATACGATCATGTAATGAAAGACTCTTCATAAAACATATACACAAGGATAGAATTAAAACTTACCATGGAATCTGTAACTCTAAATTTGCTGTCTTCTGTGGTTAAAGCATAATTATGTTGCATTTACATAGTTTTTTAAGATTTTTACATTGAGTTTATTTGTCCTTTTTAAAAAGGAAAAAACAGTAGAGCTGTGCTTGTTTTATACAGAAGAGATTTAATCTCTGTGGCTTCCCAAATATTCCTTGTGCCATAAAACCAGCGTTTGTGACCTTTCAGGATTTGTATGCGAATTGCCATAGAATATATGTTTTACATGTTTGTGTCAATAACATTATTTCTTCCTTGCACATTTTCTCTTTTACTTTCCATGTGTATACTTCTAAAAGCACTTGGGTTAATTGAGATACAAAATGTCCAATGAAAAATAATTAAGTGAATCATTTATTTCCCAGAATCTTAATTTTCTCATCTTGAAATGAGCTCTAGGGATTTTAATTTGATGAGTATATGGTTTGTTCTCTATATTACATATGCCATACAGTCAATTGTGATATGATTTCAGCTTCATTGTTGAATAAATGAGCTACACAGTATTATTTCCTGTGAGATAGTATGTGTATGTGTGTTTACAATGAAACAAAAACATTTTAAAACTTGTAATTTGACATATAATACAATTAAGGAAAGTACACTATGGAAATGTACACATTAACAAATTATGGGGACGGGAAGACTTATCTAAGTGCCATCCATATCAAGAAGTAGAATATTGTCATTACCTTAAACCCTGGGCCACCTCTCCTTATCACAGCCCACCCAGTGCCACCTCTATAGATTGTTCATTCTTGCCTTTTATTGGTATTAGCACCTGGCTGTGTTTTCATAATTTTATACTTTAAAATGCCTTCCTATAGACGATAGTTTAGTTTGGTTTCCATTCAAGATACATATAAAATACATATTGATGTTTGTTTTTCTATTGACTTATTTTACTTTCCAAAATTGGTAGAACACTTGCTATTTGCTTCATTTGTTGAGTGCTATTATATTTGCACATGAAATCACCATCCAAAAGTAGATACAGATCATTTCCTTCACCTGGTAAAGTCAGCATATGAGATTTTCCACTAAGTCCCCATGTGCACCATAAGAAATCACCTTTTAATTTCCATCCCTACAGATTAGTTTTGCATATTCAGGTCATGGAATTCTATTATTAAAGGAATGTTTAACTATTAGAAACTTCCAGATATTACACAAAAATAGTTGTACAGTTTTACACTTATCAGTGCAAAAATTTAGCATTGTTGGCCTTCTCTGAAGTTAACCAATTAATAGGATGAATGGATAGGCCATTGTGGTCTCATTATCTTTCTCTGATAATTTTTTAAAATGTATTTAGTACAGGGTCTACAGGGTCTCACTACCTAGATCAGACTCGTAGTGATTCTTCTGTTTTCAGCCTCCCCAGTGCTGGGATTACAGGGGTGCGTCACCACGCCCAGTCTCATTTGCAGTCTCATCGTGCCCTGGGGGTGGAGCCTGCAAGGCACACTGAGGATCAAACCCAGGTCCCTTTGTCTCCTTAAGTAGGCACTTTAGTTCTCTCAGCTGTCTGACTGGTCATTTCTCTGACAATTAATGACACTGAGCGCCATGACATAAGTGCCATGTGCTTACTGCCCTCCTGTATATATTCTTTTGTGATTTGTTTAAGTCCTTTGTCCCATTTTAATTGGATCATATTTGTTGATTTGAAAAGGTGCTTTACATATTTTAGATATAAATCAATTGTTACATATGCATGCTGTAGAATTTTTTCCTGATATGCGTAAGTCTACCTCTTGAATAGAAAATTTCCCTTTGATGTTCAACGTATCAGTATTTTTGTGGTAAGTAGGTTTCATATCCTGTAATCAACCTAGTTTTTTAAAGTATGACATGAAAAGTGACCAATTCTATATTCTTATAAAATACTATTGATTCTTGTATCATTTATTTAAAACACAATTTCATTTTTGACTTCATTTTATTTTATTGAGAAACAAATAACAATGAGACAGTTTCAAAACCAATTAGTAGGACAATTTCAATAATTAATACATTGTATATTGTTGTCTCTATAGTGGATATACAGAGTACAAGACGCAGACATGGTCTCCTGTCTGAACACTATTAGTGCACATCTTTCTTCTCATTGAATTAAGTGAAAGTAGCTGTATATCTATCCTAACTATTCTGTATATACAGATACAAAATCGTCCGTCCTTTTTATCCTCTCCTGTCAGAGATGGCTATTTCATTGGCATCTAAATACTAACGGTGCATGAATTCAGCAAAAACAATCTAACACAGTCCAGCAGTCCACAATAGTAATGGGTTATCCGCAGAAGTTGTTGACTTGAGCCTTTCACAGCTCAGCATGTTAATATGGCTTTACTTTATATACTTCGTTTTTATACTTTTCTGCTGGATGGCTAAGGCCAAGATAAAGCAAGACCTATATAACAAGAAATGTAACTTTTGTATCTGATAAGGTCACTCAAGTGCCCTCAGGATTAAAACACAAATTAACTGCTGTTTTCAAAAAACTGATGGACATTTTTAGCACAATCACCTCAACCATCCTGTATGTATACTTACATGTTTTCCTCTGTATTTTTTTCCTATCCTTTCTCCTTTCTCTCATCTTCGTTGTTTAATCCTGAAGTTCTGTTTCTTTCTGTTTTACTATATCTGTTATACTTTTCAGGCTCTATTTCTTCTTTTGGGTTCTTACACTAGGGAGACAACATAATATTTACACATGTGGGTCTGATTTATTTCTCTTGCAAGTATAGCCTCTGGTTGCATCCACTTACCTATGAAGGCTTCAAGTTTGTTGTTCTTTATAGCTGAGTAATACTCCATTGTATAGAAGTGCCACGTCTTTTTCATCCATTCTTTGGGAGATGGGCATTTTGCTTGCTTCCAAGATTTGACTATGACAGATTGTGCTGCTATAAACATGGGTGCACACATAGCATTGTGTTATGATGTTTTCAATTCTTTTGGGAAAATACCCAGAAGGGAAATAGCTGAATTGAATGGGATTTCCAGTCCTAGTTTTTTGAAGTGTCTGCACCTTGATTTCCATAATGGTTGTACCTGTCTACATTCCCACCATCAGTGGGAATTTTTCCATGTAGTGCTGGCATTCAAATCTTAACCATCAAGCATGGTCCCTTGCTTGTGCTAAGGTTTTAAAAGATATCCTTTACCATATTGAAGCAGCTTCTATCTATTTTTAATGCATTGAAAGAATGTTTTAAATTGGGTTGTGAATATAGGACAATGTCTTTTAATAAACGCCTTTAAAACATGCCTTTATTGGGACTACCAGGTTTTCAAAATGTCAATAAAGTGTATTACATGATAAAATCACCCTTACTATATGTTGTATTACTGTTTTCTTGTAACTGTGCATTACATTTTCTGGTGGCTTGTATTTCTGCTTATGTTCATGAGGTATATTACCTTATACCTCATTATTTTCTTATTATATTTTTGTCAAGTTTTATAGTAGTGTAATGCAGACTTTAGAATACAAGACATTATTTTTCCTCTTTATTTTGATAGATTTTGTTTAGAGCTTTTTAAACATTTGATAAAATTCACAAGCAAACTCAACTGTACTTGATATTTTCTTTATGGAAAGGGATTTTTCTTCCTATCTTTAAATTTTGAACTCTATTTTTATTAGCTATGGCACTATTTAGTTTTTCTGTTTCTTCCTAAATCAATTTTGGCAATTTGTGTTTTGCAAGAAATACGTTGATTTTATTTAAGTTTAACTTGTTATCTTAAAATATCCCTGAATTATTCATTTGATCATTCATCATTCATAGGTTCTATAACATGCTGGTGAACCTTATAGAGCCCTCCATCATACACACACCCTACTGCACTATGCGTGCCCTCGCTGCACCACTGCTGTCCTGTGAGGAGTCTTACTTGTCTTCGCTCTGTCCCTCTGTGTCTGTCTGTTTCTCTGTCTCCCTCTTTTTGGCCAGTTTCTCTTGGAAGGCTAGGGTAATATTGTTTTTACATCTTTATGTTCCACACAATAAAAACAAAACAAAGACAAATGTGGGACAGAGTCATGTGTTATTTATAAAGCCTAGAGTATCTATTTTCTAGCCCTTTAAAGGAAATTTTATTAACATTTACTCCAGTGGTTTATCAGTTCTATCATCTGTTGAAAGAATCAACTTTGACTTTGTTGATTTCTTTATTTTGTTGATTTCTCGACTGTGTCCATTCTGAC
Organism: Octodon degus; assembly: GCF_000260255.1. Taxonomy (NCBI): domain Eukaryota; kingdom Metazoa; phylum Chordata; class Mammalia; order Rodentia; family Octodontidae; genus Octodon; species Octodon degus. The sequence goes on along the minus strand of NW_004524720.1, from coordinate 644,957 downwards.
TTCACCGTTTTTAGGTATTGTGTTTATTTTTAGTTTAATTGTTGCAATAATTCCTAGCATCTTAAAGTAAAAATAGTGGTTATTAATAGTCCAGGTCAATTCTGTTCTTAACTGTTTAAGGTTACATATTTACCTCTAAGTGTGGTTTTAGTTTCATTTACAAAAAAGAGTTTTTATTTTCATCCAATTAAAATGTTCTTATTTTAAAATTTGTGTTTGTCTGTACTGTAACATCATGTAACTCAGTTGTGTCCCAAATTTTCTGATCAAGGAGATGATGGGGCCACAGGGCAATGTGATCGATGATGTAGAGTGTGCCTAAGGAGAGTCACATGGAGAGAAAACATTCTCTCAGGCTTTCACAGAGAACGAATTGGTCAAGCAATGGCCGTGACTCATTCACATGGCTGACACTGACAAAGTATGTACAAACTGCTGTATAGGGTTTCAGGATAAATCCTGAAGGGATTTGACCTAGTCAGATACAAAAGTTACATTTCTTGTTATATAGGCCTTGCTTTCCATCCAGCAGAAAAGTATAAACATGAGAATTAAAAAGTAAAGCCATATTAATATGCTGAGCTGTAAAAGGCTCAAGTCAACAACTTCTGACATTGCCAGTCCTATGAATAACCCACACTATTATGGACTACTGGACTATATTGAAATATTTTGCTGAATTCACTCACCTACAATATTTAAATGACAATGGAGTACCCGTCTCTGACAAAACTAAACAAAAAAAGGGAACATAAATGAAGGACCATTTTGTATCTGTATGTTCAAAATAGGATAGATATACAGCTTCTTTCTCTTAATTCAGTGAATAGAAAGATTTGAACCAGTAGCGTTTGTGGACAGGATAGCATGTCTGCATCTTGTACTATGAATAACCACTAAGAAGACAACAATATACAATGTATTAATTATTGAAACTCTCCTACTAATAGGTTTTGAAATGGTCTCATTTCTATTTGTTTCTCAATAAAATTATTTATTTATTTATTTATTTATTTTTTTGTTTTTGCGGAACTGGGGATTGAACTCAGTCCCTTGCACTTGCCAGGGAAGAGCTTATTCTACTGAGCCATCTCCCCGGCCCCTCAATAAAATTATTTAAAAAAAATAAAAAAAATTTGTTCTTAGGACCAGCAAGATATCTCAGTGGACTAAGCACCTGCTTAGGCAAGCACAGGGACCAGGTTTTGATACCTCGGTATCCTATGCCATACCACCGCTGACCCCAGGCATACAGACCCTGAGATCAAGTCCAGGTGTGGTGGTGCACACCTATAATCCCAGTGCTGAGGAGGCTGAAAACAGGAGGATCACTACAATAATTGAGCTGCATAGTGAGACCCAGTACCAGATACATAATAAATAAAATAAAATTTTTGTTCCTTTTTAAAATTATAAAAATTTCAAAGTTTCTTAGAATTTAAATTGGTAAAAATACATATATTTGTGGAGTACAAGGTAAAAAATACATTTATACAGTGGACAGTGATCACTTCAAGGTAGTTATCATTTCAATCTTCTTTTAAACATTTATAATTTTTTTGTTTTGGGAACCTTCTGACTCTTCTAGTTCTTTATAATAAATTGATGTGAACTGTGTTCACTTCCTGTGCATTAGAACATAATCCTTTTATCAACTGTGTTGTGATTCCTGTTACCCGACATCCCTATCTCGCCCCTGCCCCTTTCCTAGCATCTAATTACCATTATACCTCTATGTAAATATGTTTTCCTTCCACATATGGAAGAAGACATGCAACTGTGTCTTTATCTGGTTTGTTTTAATTAGCATAATGTCCTCTGTTAAAATTAGAATTTGATTTTTATGGCTGAATAGTATTCCACTGTGATACCACATTTTCTTTATCGATTCGTCTATTGGTGGACACTTAGATTCTGCCTCATAGTGGGTGCTGCAAGAAACATTCCAGTGCTGGCACCTCTTTGTTCTTTTTTATTAACAGATCTTTTCCTATTGTGTTAATTTCCAAGACTTGGAGTAATTTCCAGATACCATAGTGTTGCTAATTTCTAGTTTAATTTCCAAAGATCAGAGGGTATATTTTCTGTGATTTCATATTCATCTTTTTTGCTCAGCTGTATGGTTTGCCTTTGTAAGCATTATGTAGGCACTGTGGAACAATGTTTATCCTGCTCTGGTTTTGTGTAGTATTTTAAAAATGTTAAATCAGATTGGCTAAGTGTGTTGCTCATTTTACTTTTTAAAAATAATTATTTTATCGACTCCTAATGAAAGAGTATAAAAATCTTAAAGCAGTACTGTAGATTTATTTCTAGGTTTCTTTCTGCTTGTACTTCTGAATCGACTTCCGTCTTCACTTGCTCGCTGAGCCACTAACACAGTCTTGCCTTCTCCCATGGGCCACCATTTTGCTGCTTGTGAAACAGTTGGACAGAGTAGGAGGTCTTTGCCCTCACTGAGGATGGTTATTTTCCCCTGTTACAGAGGTCTAAGTTCATAGTTATTATTCTTTTGCTGGTTTATACAGGCAGTTCTAATGGGTATTTTTGTCACTGTTTCTTGTGAGACGTCAGCTCTCATTTGTACCATAATATCCTATTGTTAATGCACTCTACATTTAATGTTCATGTCATATGTTGAAACCTTATTCCCCATGTGAGGATATTTAATCTGAAACATTCGCACCCTGAGAGTGCAGTCCTAATGAAGAGAATTATCAAACTTTGAAAAGCAAATCTCAGAGCTTCCTTACCTCTTCTACCACATGACAGGCAATCACGAGACCTCAAACTGCCAGTGCCTTTGCGATTGACTTTTGTAGTCTGCAAAACTAAATGATTGTTTATTGTTGATAAGCCATCATAAGTCTATAATATTCTGTTATTGCAGCCTGGATGGACTGAGACATAATGTATCTTTCTTCTTTGCTTTTCTCTTTTTTGGCTTTACCAACAAATTGATAACCAAGAGTGCTTTACCACCAAGCTACAATCTCAAGTCATTTTCTTTTTACTGTTGTTGTTGAGACAGGTCTTACTGAGCTGTCCAGGTTGGCCCTAAATTTGTGATCCTCCTGCCTCAGGCTCCTGAGTAGCTGAGATTGTAGGTTACGCTGCTGCACCAGATTGTTAACCTTTGAATGTGGTCTACATAGGTATGTTTTTCCTTTGCATTTCTTCTGTTTAGGATTGAGCTATGGAGTCATGTCTTCCATCAATTTGGAGAAATTTCAGGTACTGTCTTCACAAAACTTCTCTCTCTCCTTTCCTAGCATCCTGATTACACATACGTTTCTCATTTACTAGAATACCACAGACTTTGCTTTTTTATCATTATTTTTCTCTTTGTTTTTCAGCCTGGATACCATTTATTGGCTTTCAGTTCACTGATCATTTTCTTGTTGCATTGACCCATTTGCTGTTAAGCCCATTTAATGAATTCTTCATTTCTGATACCATAGTTTTCAAATCTAGCATTCCATTTGTTTCTAGACAGACACACACATGTATGCATACATACATAACATGACTAAAGAAAAATAAAAAAGAAAAAATTCTTTTTGTGTGTATTTAGAGGGAGTAACCACAAATTGGCCATTAAAGAGAATAGATTAAATATTCATCCTGTAATTCTGGAGGACTTCTGGAGGAGATCTAGTTGATGAATGGAGGCTCTTTATAGAAAAATGGCGGCTGATAAACTGAGAGAATATTGGCTGAATTGGCAAAAATCTTTACAACTTTTGTGCAATAATCCTTTTAGGAAAGGATAATTAATATAAATTACCAATAATAATTAATTATCAGTAGAGAAATGTTATTGGAATAGGACTGTTTTGGTGTGACAGTGTACCACCTCCAGATTATTATTGGATGAAAAGGAAAAACTACAACTTTATAATAGAGAGATGTGGTGGTCACCAGCACAATTAAGGGACCAAACTTTACATTGGTAGGAGATGGACAGCTGAATATTTCATGCCACTTGGTGTGTTACAATGGTTGGCACAGGATAAGCTCTCACTTAACAGGGATTCTAGGAGTCAATTTTCATGGTAAAAATTTCTAGTCCTCACTCAGCACTCATATTGCTTAAAGCAGCAACTCCAGGATGAATCATGCTTCTGTCTAAGGCCAAGGAAATCTCGATACACCTCTGCACTGACTGCCCTATTTATGTCTTTTCTCCAAATTTATTCTTCCATAGCCTCCATAGAATAATTCACAGATAAAGACACACAAACATTGAAGATGTTTAAAAGCAGAATTCTTTTCTAGTCAGCTTTTTCATATAGCCAAGATCATTGAAATTCTGATGTACATTTGTGTTTTTTCTACTGAATTGCAACTTTGTTTCAAAATCTGGATTTCAGTTGGATTCCTTAATAGTGTGATTGAAGAGTGTTAATAGTTTTTATCCAAAATGACCTCCAGGGGCTGGCGAGATAGCTCAGCAGACTAAAGTGACTGCTTAGACAAGTGCAGGGTCTGCAGTTCAATCCCTGCACCACATGCTACACCAGCCTCACAACCAAGGTGGGCTGAGCCGGCCAGAGTCCAGGCATATAGTCCCAGTGCTTGGGAGGCTGAAAGCAGGAGGATCACCAGGAACCTGAGCTGCACATGGTGAAACCCTGTAACAACCAAATACATTAAAAAAAAAAAAAACCTCTAAAGCCTTATGTGTTTGGAAGGTGATTGAATCTGGGGCAGTATAGGTGAGCTGCTGCTAGGAGGTGGTGCCTGGTCCCAGGGAGTGTGATGCAGAAGGATATATTGCTCTCCCTAGCTCCTCCCTTCTCAATCTGCTTCCTGGCTGTCACCAGTTGAGCAGCTTCCTCTGTGAGCCCCTTCTGCTGTGACACTTCTGCCTACAACCAACCAGACATACAAGGACTAAAGCTTATACAATGTGAGCTAAAATAAACTTCTTTGCTAAGTTGCAGTTGTTGGCTATTTTGGCCCAATTATGAGAAAGTAACTAAGACAAAGAGCATTGTGTTCTTTGGGGCCATTTGATGCTATTCTGCTAGCTACTCTTCATTTGTGCTATCATTGTCCTACAGGAGTGTTCATTAGTGTAATCTGCAGCAAATACTGTGACATTTTTAGAGATCATGCAAAGTTGTGATTTCAAAATAGCTACATTGGCTTTGCCAGAAGGAAACTACTAGCTTAACCATGTCCACAATATGGGCACTGACTGTCCTCATTTGTTCATATATGTGGCTTCAGTGGGTTGATGAACCAGCCAGACTTCTTGGCAATTCTGGCAACAAGAGAAACCAAGGAACATACCCACCAGCAGCTTCCTTTTTAAATGGCCAGAATATGAACATCTTTTTCTATAGAGCTGTTATTCTGCTAGCCAGCAGTTCAATATCCATGATGAAGTTGAAAATTTTGAAAGCAAACACTTTAACTTCATTTTTACAATATCAGGAATTTGATATAAAATTCTATTGATGGCGGGTTGGGAAGAGCTAGCATACTGCTGGAAGTGAGTTCGGAGCAAGATGGTAATTAAATGAACTAAGTGGCATCTTGTCCTATGTGCAGTGGTTGATAGGTTGTTCCTGATGTTAAGGAGATGACAAAGTTGCAGGGACAGAACACACATACGTGACTACAAGGCATAGCAGTGTGCTGTGAGAGGCAGAAAAGGGAAAAGCAAAAATGTTTCAAAAAACTTGAAGGGAAAGTCGGAGGATTTGTGAAAGAGGTTTTGTTGTAGGCTTTAAATGATCAATTGTAAGAGCTAATTGGGGGTGTCACTGGCATCTTTGATAGCTGGGAAGAGTTCCTGTGATTTGTAAAATAGTGTCTTCTCTGTGTTCACCTAGAAGCCATGTGCGTGTCTACTACACATATACTACAATTGGCTATGCTGGTTTCTGTCCTCCCCCTTAGTCTGTGGTTTCCTAAAGGGGAATTTAATATCAATTCAATCCTTGTTATTTGCGGATTCTGGGTTGATGAATTGTGTACTCAATGGCATTTGTGAATAAAGTTCACAAATGCACTTTCACTGTCATTTATGAACCTCTGAGAGCAGCAGACAGTTTTTAGTCACACAATGGCATATGTTTCCAGTTGAGGACAGAAAAGCAAATACCCCCTCTGTTGGTTCATTGCTTATCTTGAAAACATATCCTTTTTTCAGTCTATTTGGTGCCATGTGTTTTGCAATTTTATCCTCAAGTTGGTGGTTTTGTTGTTTCCAGTGGCCCCAAAACATGGTCCTGAAGTGCTAGCCAGTGTATCCAAGTGCTAGAAGACTGTAGTGTATCTTACTAATGCTTTGGTTGGATGTGAGCTTTGCTCAGGTGTGAGTTATTGTGCTATTGGCCATAAGTTTGAAGCTAATCTATTAAGTATGGTGTCTTTAAACAGTAACATACACAAAAGAAAGCTATATATTGATACTGTTGAAACCAGGTGCCTGCACGAAGAAAATTTGCCTGTAGGAACTAAGATTCAATTTGCTCATTTAGGGTTTTCAGTGACTTCATAGGGCATAAGTACCCTACTGTCTCAGTTACTCTTCTTGTTGCTGGTACAAATACCTGACACTCAAAATGAAGGAAGGAAAGGTTTATTTAGCTCACAGTTACTGGAGGTTTCAGTTCATTCTCAGCTGGCTCCAAGGCAGAGTGGCACAAGCCAGAGGGGAACCTTTCAGGCAAAAAGCAAGAGAGTATAGGGAGGGGCTGCAGCTCTGGCAGCTAGCTAGCCTCTCAGCCTTCCTTACATTGTAACGCAGATTACCTGCCCCGGGGCAAGTGCAGCATCCACACCCACTTAACCATCCATCAGAAAAGTATAAACACAAGGTATAAAAAGCCTTATTAATATGCTGAGCTGTAAAAGGCTCAAGTCAACAATTTCTGACAATGCCAGTTCCGCAGATAATCCACTACTATTATGGACTATTGGACTACATTGGATTATTTTGCTGAATTCATGCACCTACCATATTTATTTATTTAATTTATTTTTTTTGTCATTGAGATATTTTATAGTTTTTGGCAATACATCTGAAATCCAGTGTGCAATTTGTACATTTATACCACATCTCACCTCATATTAGACAAATTTGGAGTTCCTTCGAATTGTATGTGACTAGTGGCTATGATACAGCATAGAACAAATTTAAAGGTTTTTGTGAGATTGGAGATTGTAAGAAAATATATGCAAAAATATTCTGTTTCAGAAAATAAATATTTTGGAACATGCAGTGTGTCACTCTGTTCTCTGCTGGAAGAGTCCTCTGAAATTGTTAGAGTGATCTCATTCCCAACAACCTTTAAAGAATAGAGGCAAATAGAAGTCATAAAATGCACCCTTCTGTGTTAGACTCCCAGTGACCCACCTCCACCCAGGCACCAACTCCTAACAGTGCATCTCTCCATGAGCTCATCAATGGATTAATCCACAGCCATGATTACAGCACCCCGTCACCCAATCACCCTTCCAAAGCCACCTCTGAATACTTAAAACTTTGCATGGAAATCATAGGTCTAAACCATAACAGGAATATTGGGATCCTGGCCTCTTCCCCTCTGTCTGCTTCCTAACTTCCATGAAGCGATTAACTTTGCTCCACCCTGTAATCTCCACTATGATGTTCTTTCAAAATGAACAAAGCCTACTGACCATGGACTAAAACCCTGAAACCATAAGCCAAAATAGTTGTCCCCTCTTTTCAAACTGATTGTCTCAGGTATTTTGTCACAGCTATGGAAAGCTGACAAGTGTAGGTCCACACACCATGATCCAACATGGTGCACCTACCATATTTAAATGGCAATAGAATACCCATCTCTGACAAAACTAAACAAAAAAGGGACATATAAATGAAGGTCCATTTTGTAGTGAAAAAAAAACTATATATATATATATATATGTACATATATATATATATCTGTATATACAAAATAGGATAGATATACAGCTACTTTCTCTTAGCTCAGTGTGAAGAAAGATGTATACTAAAAGTGTTTAGACAAGATATCCTGTCATGTCTGCATCTTGTGCTCTGAATCACTACTATGAAAACAATATGCAATGTATTAATTATTGTAACTGTCCTATGAACTTGTTTTGAAACAGCCTCATTGCTATTTCTTTCTCAATAAAATTAATAAAATATAAAATAAAATAATGTATGTTAACTTGAAATTTAAAATATATTTTAATATCCAAATAAGTGATACAGGCTGTGAAAAAAAAATCAATCACAAATGCCAGAAGCCACCCCATGACTGCAGGAGGCTTTGTGGAGACGCGTATACACAAACTGTAACACCTAGTAACAAATACGCTGGAAACAAGTACTCTGTTATGTCTGCACGCCTAGCAGTCAGTGTTCAGCAATTGGCAATAGAGTTTTATGAGCTGTTGCTTGAATATAGGGAATTTGAAGGAATAAACCAGCTTCCTAAAATATTTAAATACCGAGTTCAGGCACTGGGCTTCTGTCACAAAGGGAGTAGGAAGCCACTGGAGATGTTTCTGTCCAGGAGTTACCATTTAGCTATGAATTATTCAGCAGACATTCTTTAAATATACTAGCTTTATCAGGAGTAGAACAAAGATCCCTGGCTCCCTGCTTATAAGGCGGTGCTGTAGAATCTCTAAAAATTCCTTTGGGAAGATATACTTCACAGTATAGTTGGAAAACCAGAGGAACTAGAGAGTAATCCTGATATGCTATGATAGTACCAGGATTAGGGTGCTGGCATGAGGAGGGAATATAGAGAGGGGTACTGTAAGTGCTGTGGAGTACAAAAATCTGTAGTTTGACTTCAGGCAGTGCACGGGGAGATGAAATGCATAGAGCTGGATGCAGAGGTCTGCTGTGCCTGACTTTCTTAGTTTCTGCCTTTGCAAACGTTTTTCAGTGGTTTCCCTCTTATCAGGTTTTCTGTCTTATGTTGAATCTTCTTTAAGAACATCAGCAATGAATGGACTCCCAGTCCTCTTTCCTTTAAGGAAGAACAGATTTATTCCCTTAACTTCCTTTGTGAATAAAGTTTACAAATATACTTTTATACTGATGAATTGCCTGGGGTTTAGGATATGAGTAGCAGACAATAAATTTAGTTTTACCACTAACAGTGAATTTTTATTGTTAATTACAAAATTTGGTTGGAAAACAATGGTATTTAAAATTGAGTAATCATTTTTTTTCTATTTAAACTGGAAACATGTGCTCTCTAAATGACTTTCATTTTAATGACAATTTGTCTCAGTGGATTTTTAAATATTACTATGCTAAATCTACTGCTGTGTTGTAAATCTATGCCTGTACAGAGATGTATTCTGTTAGTCATTGTTCATTATAAAATTTGTGTAAAGAATTCAGAGACCCAGAACAGCATTAGTTTACATTTTCAGTAGCATATGTAAATAAATGAAAAAAGTAAATCCCTTTTTTGCGAAGTGCTCAATATGTTTTTTAAGTTTCCATTAACTGAGAAATAGAACTTGGTGTTCTTATAGTATGATATTGATAGAAAACTTTAAGTATATGAAGTTATTTTGTTAAATTTTGATTTAAAAATACTTTCTAAGCACACTTTATATCTTACTGTAGGGTGTTTACATCACCCATTTTACAAAGTGCGCAAAAATGATATCCTACTTGGAACCCTTAAAACAATTCTTTTTTCTGGCAAACTCATCTCAGGTAATCAGGACATGTAGACCTTTTAAAATGTCAGTTTTCAAGGAAGAATTTGAATGACATTTCAAGCTAGCAGAGTTTATTCTGTCTGTGACTAAAGAGTACTACATGCATTTAATTCAATGGGAGATTAAAAATCAAAGGAATTTCGATGTTCTTTATCTTTTTTTCCATCTGCTTTGAGTTTAATAGGCCTTCGTGAACAAAGCCGTGTTTGTAAAGGACATTAAGTTCTGCCTGGCCTTCTCCTCTGCTGCGAGCACTCTGTGCACTTATTGCAGGGCTGTGCTCCCTGGACTGACCGACGTATAAACAGAAGACAGATGGTGTAGAGATGATTCGGATGATAATTCATTTTTCAGCTAGTCATGAAGATATTTTGATTACAGTGTGTTTAAGTAATTATAATGCAGGTTGCAATGTTAGTCTTGCTGGGAAGTGAGCACATGGAAAACAAGTTAGGTGTTCTTCATGCCCAACAAAGGATGCTCTGTGGGGTGAAGATTTTAATTCCTAATGCTAGATTAGGACTGAAGGAGTTTAAAATATGTCATACAGTGAGGTTAGTCAATTAAATGTAGACCAAATAAAAAAGGAACCACACAGCTTTGAGGCATAAATATTTGTTTTGGAAAGTATTTAAATGTTAGTATATGAAAGAAACCAGTATTTTTTTGCATTTAGGCAACAGTCTGTGCACAGCTAATTAAAAAAATTACGTGGCTTGATTTTAAGTTTATGTAAATCGTAATTATCATGTAACTTGTTCTCCATGTCATGAATTTAAAACTGAAATCAGAAGGCAAACAATTCAGCAGCATGTTATAATCCCACTGTTGTTATTCTACCAAAAAAAAGCAATAATTACTATTGTGTGATAGGTGGGCTATTGAAGTTTTCATTTTCACTTACTAGTCACAGCTTATCCTGCTGTTTTTGGTTTCACTTTAGAATAATAGATCGCTTAGATGGAGTTCGCTTGTTGTGGTCTTTGCTGAAAAATCCACACCCAGATGTGAAGGCCAGCGCAGCGTGGGCCCTCTGTCCCTGCATCCAGAATGCAAAGGTAGGAACAGGCCGCCAGGCAGCTTGCTGGAGAATCTCAGATGCTGTGCTGAATAATCAAAAAGTTCACGAATTTCTTTGACTGCTGTGGGTCAGACTAATCTGGTGGAAAAGAAAGCTCGACAGTGATCCTGCCAAAAGGTTTTGAGCAGTACCTTTTTCTCACCCATTTAAAAATTCCAAACACATCTAGTTGAAGAGAACAGTGCTTACCAAGTTCTACCTGAACAGGGTAGTGAAGTGAGCACTCATGAATCAGGGAGAAGTTGCTTCCTGTGATGAGAGAATCTTCTGTGCTTACCTCTGTTTCCAGAGAGGGCAAGGACACAGGATGCAGGGCTGCTTCCCTGTGGGGACAGATGGCCTCCAGGCAATGGGCACTAAGGTTGTTCTCACCTGGATGGCCACCTAATTTCACTGATTTTTTCCTCTGTCAGCAATGATTGGGGAAAGTTTCTGATGTCTACTGTATTTTTATTTTATTTATTTTTTCTTCGTAATCAGTATATTAAGGAGACATTCATGCATTTCAACAATTGCTTAAATTCTGATACCCAGACTTAAGCATGTGAGCAAGTGACTTTTTAAACATACAAGTAATGCTGTTCATCATAATTTGCTATACTTTACCATTAAATCTCAGGTACTTTGGAGCATTAAATCAAATGGGATAAAGAATGCCTGTAACATCCCTATGGAGCACTTTCTTATATTACACATGCAGATTACCTTTCCATGTAATGTCTTCACTTAAATTTCAAGATTACCTAGCTCTACATTGGCCAAGCAATGGCTGTGACTCATCCACATGGATGACACTGACAAAGGTTCTACAATCTGAGGTACAGGATCTCAGGATAAATCCTGAGGGGATTTCACTGACTTCATCAGACCCAAAAGCTACAACTCTTGTTGCATAGGTCCTGCTTTACCTTGGTCTTAACTATCCAGCAGAAAAGGATAAAAACAAAATATAAGAAGTAAAGCCATGCTGTTATGTTGAGCTGAGGGGACTCAGATCAACAATTTCTGACATTGCCAGTCAAGTGTAAGACCCAATACTATTATGGATACTGAACTCTTTTAGATTATTTTGCTGAGTTAACACACCTATAATATTCAAATAATGGAACTTAATGAAAAAAGGGGATACAGATGAATGTCCATTTTATATCTGTGTATTCAAAGTGATTAGGATAGATATATAGTTACATTCTCTTAATGAATAAAGTGATTTGTTCTAATGGTGTTTGTAAATAGGATATCATGTCCGCATCTTATACAGCAATTAACCACTGGGAGGAATGTATGCAATGTGTTAATTATTGAAACTGTCCTACCAATTTGATCTGAAACTGTCTCATTGCTATTTGCTTATCAATAAAATTATGGGAAAAA
>NW_004524720.1:618114-632653 GCF_000260255.1 Octodon degus | reverse complement strand
ATATATATATATATATATATCGCACAGCAGAAGGGACTGCAATCCTAGAAATGCAGGCCCTTAATAAGCAGTATTATGATAAACCCCTTCTTCTATCACTGATATACAGGTTAAATTATATTTTATGCCGCCTTCGTTGAGGCAATAGAATGCAGAGGCATCACAGTGAGTTTCATTTGATACAAATAACTATAGACAGACCAACACTTCCACAGTTTTCTTTTTCTGGTTGCCAGTTAAATACAGTTTTAATCCATAGATTAACAATGATGGGTCATACACTAAAGTCAACACATATATCGAGCATTTCAGTCTAAGCTTGTCCATGTTCTGATGTCCAATTTATTTCTTTTTTTGTAAAACTTACTATTTTGTCTATTTCTAAAGACCCCCTTTGCAGCCAGCCTATTTTCCTAACATTTTTCTATCAGACATTTTCCCTGAAGATCCTTGTTGGTGATATTATTTTGTTCTCTTAAATGTTTCTATCTGAAGGATTTTAGTTCTATAAGACATATAACATAACTCTACTACCCTACATTTAATCTGTTGTAAAAGTGAGTTGTGATGTATGGTGGGAGTGTAGAAGATATCCTAGAAGGTCAACCATATACTATCAAGTTTAAAAAATTAAAAAGATCTCAAAAGCCCACCTATAAGAAAGCAGACAAAAATAATTTGACAGTAGTCTATTCATACCATATCATGCAATGTAGCAGTAAAAAATGAACTTACTTAAGCAATGTATTCATTAACATTGATAAATTCCATAAACATTTAGCAAAATAAAAACAAGTTACAGAAGTAGGTAGATAATATAATTCCTATAAGCTTCATTTAATTCCTATAAACAAAAGTTTTAAATGTAAAGCATAAATAATATTATTTAGAGAGCAAGAAACAAAAGCAGACTGGGTGAAGGTGATGTTTATTAGTTATTTCTCTTATCAGCGCAGCCCTTCATTCGTAAATGAGAATAACCAAGATCAGCAAATGTTTGAGAAGTACTAACAGCATTGAAGAGATAAACTACGACTAACAAGCAGAACTAACTTCAGAGGAAAGAAAAGGATAATGTAAGGAAAAGGCGATGCTGTGAAGTGCTGGAAAGCACGTCCTCAGAGAGAGTCTATATCTAAATAGGCTGTTTTTTAATAAAAGAAACAGTAAGAAAGATTTTGAAGTCAAGAATTACTTGGCAGAACAATAAATTTAGTAAGAGGGATGAATATTATTGGTCTGGCTAAATAATAATAGAAGATAGGACATAAAATCACATTAAAAGAAAGAAAGTAAGGGCCTGAGTTCAATCCCCAGATCCTAAAAAAAAAAAAAAAAAAGAAAGAAAGAAAGAAAAAGAAAAGAAAAGAAAGAAAGAAAGAAAAGAAAAAGAAAGAAAGAAAGAGAGTAATTGAGGAGAATAAAGTTACAACTTTTTTGAGGGCAAATTTTCATAAACTGGAACACTTGATGAAGACTCTATTCATGCCAAGCAGGAAAACAGGCAAACAAAATTGTCTATACTGATACACAAATTTAAACTTAATCCTTTCAGAAATTAAAAAAGAGAAAAAAAGTTACAAAAGAGGAAGAATCATACTGGCAGTAGGCTTAATATCATACACAATGAATTCTGAAAAAAAAGGAATAAAGAGCTTTTTCTTTTTAATTAAAACTGTTTATTGGTTATTGTCTTTAATAGATTCATTGCACTTATAAACTGGGTAGCTACTATTTTTTAAATTTTTTTCTTGTGAGGGGGCAAGCAGGTACTGAGGATTGAATACAGGACCTTGCTCTTGCCAGGCAGGCACTTAAGCCACTGAGATATCTCCTCGGTCCCTTTTCTCTTTAGAAGGAAATAAGTTTTATCCTAGAATACTATCCTAAAAAATTTATATTCAAGTTTGTGCATAGATTTAGAATAGAAGTCTTTTTAAAATACTTCTTTTTTAAAGAAATGTTGAGATTATTTCCCCCATGAGCTTTATTAGGATTCTGGCTTTTTTTTTTTCTTTTGGTACCGGGGTTCAAACTTAGGACCTTACCCTTTCCAGGCAGACACTTATGCCACTGAGCTATATCCTCAACCCCGTGGATATTTTTTACATTAAGGTATTTTCTAGAAAAATAAAATATTCTAAGAAAGGAAATAACATGAGTTATAAGAAACAAGTGAATATATAATTAGAATATTAGTTAAATACAAATTTATGTTTATAATACGCTTGATTAAATTACTAAGAAAGACTTCCTCCAAAAGTAGTAGTGTAAAATACAAACAGCATTATTACAGTAACAGTCTGGCTCTAAGCCACAGATGATTCTTAAAATAAGTCAGGAAGGAATCCTCAGTAGGTACAAGTGTGCTAAAGGTCTTTCCGTTTCCTAGGGAAAAATGTTCCATAAACTGCAGTGGAACCCTGGTGCTCACTGTTAATTGGTTCTAGGATCCTGGTGTTCACCGTTAACTGGTTCCAGCAAGCATGAGGGCACCAAAAGAGATGAGCACCAAACAAATTGTGTTAGCCAGGAAGGGTAGCAACTTTTGGGCAGTCACTACCACCACGTTGTGGTACAAAATGAGCTGTGTGAGGACAAAATTTTCACTTCAAAATGTGTCAAATATCAAATTCAAGGGTTTTCCAAGCAGTCAAATATTAAGGTATGACTGTAGTTCATTCCCAATAATCATTGAAAATTTAAATTTAAATATAGAATGTAGATGAACTACTATTTTGTATAGATATCATATTCCTCACTTACACTGTTATTTTATGTAAATTATATTTTCCTTTGACTTGAACTCTAAATCTGCCTATCTCACCATTTTCCTATTCATTGTTCCAGTGTGGGATTTCTATGCTGAATGTCTGCAGGCCTATTGTGCTAATCAAGTCTTAGCCAGCACCCGGCCCACCTCTCTTTTGGCCCTGAACCTCAAAACCCAAACAGAGCCATCCTCCATAGAGAGCACCTCTTAATCCATTTCTCTGCATACCTCCCACCCCAGCAACTTAGAGTCCTTGAATTCTTCTCAAATTCAGCCATCTTACTAGTCTTGATGGAAAGACAGACTTGTGGAGGATGGATCTCTCATATACTTCTCTCACCAGCAAACGCTCTGACCTACATGCATTGCAATTTAAGCAGGATGAGGATTCGAAGAGTCTTTTTTTAAAATTAATTTTATTGAGAAAGAAATAGCAATGAGACAGTTTCAAAACAGGTTAGTAGGACAGTTGCAATAATTAATACATTGCATATTGTTGTCTTCATAGTAGTTATTCATAGTAAAAGATGCAGACATGATATCTTGTCTAAACACTATTAGTACAAATCTTTCTTCTCATTGAACTAAGAGAAAGTAGCTGTATATTTATCCTAATATATATATATAACTACAAAATGGACCTTCATTTATATCCCCTTTTTTGTTCACTTTTGTCAGAGATGGGTATTTCATTGCCATTTAAATATTATAGGTGTATGAATTCAGCAAAATAATCCAATATAGTCCAGTAGTCCATGATAGTAGTGCATTATCTGCAGAACTGGCAATGTCAGAAGTTGTTGATTTGAGCCTTTTACAGTTTAGCATATTAATATGGCTTTACTTTTTATACCTCATGTTTATATTTTTCTGTTGGATGGTAAAGACCAAGATAAATCAAGACCTATATAACAAAAAATGTAACTTTTATATCTGATAAGGTCAGTTAAATCCCCTGAGGATTTATCTTAAAACCCTGTACAGCAGTTTGTACATCCTTTGTCAGTGTCAGCCATGTGGATGAGTCATGGCCATTGTTTGACCAATTTGTTCTCTGTGAAAGCCTGAGAGAATGTTTTCTCTCCATGTGACTCTCCTTAGGCACACTCTACATCATCAATCACTTTCCTCTCTGGCCCCATACTCTCTTTGATCAGAAAATTTGGGACCCCACTGAGTTATAGGATGTTACAGCATAGGTTCTCCTATGTCCTGAGTCCTCACTGACCTTGAAGGGCTAGGGCCAAAATTTTGGCTATCCTTGTAGCCCTTCTTTTTCTCTAATTTTTTGTTCTGCAAACTTAAGTTGTTGACCTTCCAGAAGAAAAGCTTAATGACATTATTATCCTATAACATAGGCAGTTGAACTTAATATCACTATCTGTCTGTCTGTATATCAAACGCCTTAGACATAACATGGAACAGGTATTTTCCAATAATCATTGATATGCTAAACTTTAAACCCCTATAGAATGTGAAAAAAATAAAATAAAAAATAAAAAATAAACAAAAACAAGCAATTACAAAGTTTTACACAGAAATTTAGAAATCTAACCATATACAACATTGTAACAGGACAGTCCTATGACATTTTTTCTTGTCTCTTGTTTTCTTTTATTATCTTTTTTAAATAATCATTTACTTGAGAGAGATTATAGCAGTAATTGACATGACATTAAAAGTAGTACACATTTATAAGACCAGAATGGTAGGCATTCCAAGCA
Source organism: Octodon degus (assembly GCF_000260255.1). NCBI lineage: Eukaryota > Metazoa > Chordata > Mammalia > Rodentia > Octodontidae > Octodon > Octodon degus. The sequence continues at coordinate 628,156 of NW_004524720.1, read as the reverse complement.
TGGCCTTAGTATTACACACTGCTATCCTCAGTGCAGTTGCTTAGTTCACAGATGTCAGTATATATAGTTAGTCAGGATGAGAAGGATTTGAAAAGTCTTAAACACAGAGGTGACATGAATAATGTGGATAAGGGGAAATGATGTATATGGGTAGGTGACTAAGTTCCACAACAATAGATGAGATACAAAAAATTAGAACTTGCTATAATATAATGCTGGTGACATGGAGAGAGGAGCCTATGTAAGAAATAATGGAGAAGTAGAATCAGAAATTGGTGAATAATTAGATGTTGGCTGTGAAGAAGTCAAGAAAGATTTTGATTTGTTGATGTTTAAGAACATGTTGCAGAGCCGGGGAGATGGCTCAGTGGAATAAGCGCTTCCCTGGCAAGCACAAGGGCCTGAGTTCAATCCCTGGTTCCAAAAAAAAAAAAAAAAAAAAAAACGAACATGTTACAACCTTTCCCAAAAAGGGCAGTGTGATGGGACAGGGATGGGGGGGGGGAGCTGGGGATGGTGAATTTGCTTACATCCAGGTATACAGATCCAGTCCTTTGAACATATGAAATTGGATTTCAGGACAGATTTCTGGCCTGGTGCTATACAGATGGGGTCATGTGCACAGAGAGGAGTGGAGGTCTGAAGACAGTTGAAAGGGACAGGAAGTGATGTGAGAGGGAGATCAATGGTGACAGCCAGAAGTCTGGGAGAAAGCCTATGGTGTATGGAACGCCAAGCAGGAGGCACTTGCAAGAAGGCCAGAAAGAAGTCAAGTTAGGAAGGTGAGAGGGTAATCGGCAGCATCCCTGGACCCTAGGATGACAAATACATTTGAAAATTAAGAAGAGATTAGCATATGAAGATTATTTAGTCTTTGAGCATGGCCATTTCTGTTGAGAACTGAGAGTTTAAACCAAGTGGCACCAGGGTGAGAAATGAACTGAAAGAAAGGCATAAAGAGAATTAATAGAGAGCTTTCTGTAAAATTAGCATTTTTAAGTTGTTTTTATGGTTTTTCTTTTGAGATCTGGTCTCTCTATGTTATCTAGACTGCCAATCCTCCTGCCTCAGCCTCCTGGATTGCTGGGCTTATAGCTGCTGGTCACCATGTCTGGCTTTAGAAGCTTAGTTGTGAAGATAAGGAGACTATATGAAGTCTAGGTGACAGCTCAAGTTTCAGGAATGATTAATATGGGAGAGGCATCAGTGTCCATAGGTGGGAGAGGAAGGTTATAGGGAGGGAAGAAGAGAAGGAAGAACAAAGGAAGGAAGAGAGGGACAGAGGGATGCTTGGCTCTCACTGTTCCTTGATCTTACAAGCTCTGAGTAGGGTAAGTGTAAGTAATTTTAAGTCTTATATCTTACTTTTTTTTCCTTGGGACACAAAGAAAAGAAAAACAAAACAGTTCTATGATTCAAAATTCCTGAAGGTGAGCCCAGTGAGGGAAAAAACAAAAAAATTGGGGGAATAAATATTGCAAAGGGCAACTTCTTATTTTATCCAGGCAACAAACCATCAATCCCCCCATTCATCAATCCATCTCTTTATCATTGATTTGGAATTCAGAAGTAAGAAATTTATCAAAGGGATATGAATTAGTTTCCTTCTGTGAATTTAAAAACTTGAAGTAGACTTTTGTTACGTGATTACTAATTTGGTTAATTATTTTAACAATAACAACTAGCTTTACTGATAAGGTAAAATGGAAGACATTTTGATGTATTGAACTAACTATATATACAAAATCAAAATTTTGATGACATATATAATTAAGAACTATATATTTTTAATGCTTAAATTTTTTACCAATTACATGATTCTATCTGGTAATCTAGACAACTACTTTGAAGATAACAGTATGCACTGTAACAACTATTGTTAATTTCCGATCATCTTGTTTTGAAATTCTGTATCATTTTAAATTTTTTCTCATTTCTTTATTCTTTTTAAAATAAAAACCATAAAAATTATATCTTTTGTGTGACCAAATTGGTGATGAAAACAATTTTAGGTATCTCTCTAAGGTGGATGAGGAGGATATACAGTTTTTCAGAAATGTATTGTGACATGTAAGCAAAATCCTTGAAGACCATTGGTCTAGTGTATCAAATCTGGCCCAAAAATAAGAGAGATGAAAATTTAATCTCTCCCCAGGAAATTAGTCTGATTTGCAAGGCCCTAAACTTTCTGAGAAATGCTTTTTCTAGAGTCAGAAGCAGGATAATATGTTGGTGCTAGCATTTACATTTCCTACAACCAAACCCATCTTCCTGAGGCAGGAGGCTACTTCATGGGCAGACCACTAAAGAGCTCATGTTGTCTGGACGGAGAAAGAATACATTTATGATATTTAAAATAGGCAGATGTGTAGTACAAAAACCACGCTTGAACACCTTTCATCTTGGTCTTCTAAATGTGTACCATTTCTAATGTCTTATCAATTACTATTATACTCTCATTAAAATCAAACTTTTTTAATTTTGTAAAAAAATGACAAGAAAAATAATTAAGGTTTCTTGAAAGCAAGCAGTAACATTCAGTTATATGTCCAATCTTGCATAACTGTATCTGTTAATCTGAGCAACAGATTTGACAATAAAAATAGATAATAGAACAACCATTGTTAGTTAGTTATTCTTATTTAGAAAATCTGTAGCATATGTATTGTTGTATGTTACTGTTTCTGTCTTTGTTTCTGCTATTTGTTTTTGCTTTTGTTTTTGCTCTTCAAAATAAAATAAAATTAAATTAAAAAATAAGATAAAATAGGGAGAATCTCATTGTTTATCCAGATCTCAGTCAAATCATGATGAAAGAAAGCTCTAACTAGTAAACCTTTCTGTGATGATGAAAGTGTCCTGTTCACCTACAGTGACCTCTGCCACACGAGTGAGGCTGTGGAGGGTTTGGAGTGGGGCCTCTAAGTAGCTGAGTATGGCTCTGGCTCACGGGTGCTGTTTTGGTGACCAAATCTAATATGAGCAATGGTGAGGTATAAGGCAACTGCTAACAAGAAATGTGAACCTCCGGAATTGCATATGGCTCCATGTTGAATATGTACATTTTAGAAAGTTAAGCCATAGGGGGAAAATTAGCTATTTTTGACACTTGGAGAGAATCACAATTAAGAGCTAACAGTCCACCTCCCCAACAATGAATATCTTTCTGATTATTTAGTCATGCCTTTTATATCACATTTTAATTTTCTTTGGTACATCGTATTTTATGGTGTGGCTATAGGATAACTTAGTTGTGCAATTAAATTTCCAGTGTTAAGAAACGGATGGATGCTTCATGAAACAAAAGTTTCTTTGGAGACTTTCTGGAATGATTTCTCACGTAGAAGAAATGGAGTAATGCACTGACAGAAATGTGGGCACAGCTCCTCAGGGACGTGTTTTAAAATGGACAATGTCCCTGGTTAATTTGCAGTTTTCCTCTTTTCTGGTAGGAGACAAATGAATGCTGCATTGTAGAATCATCTAACTTTTGCATTGGCTAAGACAGTATGGGCAAGATGCATGGAACTGCAGGTGTGCATGGGGCGCATGTGTGTTTTGAAATCTGTGTCATAGCTTAAGGCTCTATATCATATGTTTCATATCATTATCCAAAACTTCCCACTTGATTATATTCAATTTTGCATTTCAAACTAGCATTTTGTACATTGATTATTATGTCTAGGTAATTTGAAATTGTTTTCCAAAGAGATCATAAATCCTGAGTGGGAAGAAGGGCAAGGAATGGCTTTTGTCTCTGCTGGGAATCTAGCTTGCAGCAAAATAATGGAACTGGATGAGATCTTGGCAGACGCCATGGCCCATTGTTTGCCTCCTCTCCAACTCCCGCCCCCCTTTATGACTCAGCTTTCTAGGAAAGCTTGCCTTTTGATTTGCACGCAAGCTTCCCCATCTTTTTACATAGAATGCTTTGGCAAGTAATTTTTGACTCATTAACTGACGAATCATAGGGTTTGGCATCATTTTGAAATAAATAAGTTGTTTGGATGAATGGATCTGACAGTAGGGCTAGAGGAGGGGGTGGACAAAGGGGGAGAAGTCACCAGCAAAGCCTTGCCATTGCACCTCAGGCCCTGCCGTATCCCTCGGGCACCTTGCAGTCTAGGTACACTGTATACCTGCATCCATGTGGTCCGGACATGGTGAAATATCACTTGTTTGAAACTGGTGCTCTCAATATTTTATGTCATTAATGGCATATATGTTAGAGCCTATTTTCAGAGCTATGCATTAAAGTAAGATGAAGAAATTGCTTCTAGTAAATGTTTTACATCTTTTCTTCGTGGGAAATATTTTGAACTAGTTATCAATGAGTACCCAAGCAGCAAAGTAGCAAAATAAAAGACTTGTAACAAGGGTTCAATCCCCAGTCCCACATGCCACACTGGCCCTGCTCCTGGGGCACACAGAGCTGGCCATTGGGTCCGGGCATGGTGGCGCATGCCTATCATCCCAGCGTTGGGCAGGCTGAAAACAGGAGGATCACTATGAGTCTGATATACTTAGTGAGACCCTGTAGACACTATACACTCTGCCCTAAAATACAGAAACAAAAAAGAAAAGAAAAGAAAAAAGAAAACATAAGTTAGTGTTGCATTTAGATTGTAACTATTTTATTATTAGTTTCATAAAACCAATGTGTCACATTTTTGTAGTAAGAAATATTGACCTCAGCAGATCACTGTCTTGATTAGGAAGTTTAAAACTTTCATTCCTTTTGAAAACATAAATATATAAGTTTCTGAAAACTTAGGAGTAAAATGTATTAAGTGAAAAAGATATTTTTTTCCAGCTTAATAATTATTTTGCCATACTGGGGAGATAGTTCAGTAAAATAAGTGCCTGCCTGGCAAGTGCAGGGTCCTGAGTTTAATACCTGGTACCACAAAAAAAAAATTATTTGCCATTACCCAAGGATTGGAAAATCAGAATGTGGAGCATTAAGTCTGTCTTAGAGTCTTCATAATATTTGAAAGAACATTTAAGATAGGAAATGTGGCCTCAGAAAGCTCCTCAGTGCTCTTTAGTCTACCGAGCATGGAAGAACAAGCTAAAGTGTCCTCATTACCAAAGATTCAGGGTTTCCTGTGGAGTTTTATTTAAAAATTTACCATGTAAGATTTTTTTTGCATCAAGCTTCTGTGGAGTATTTTGCGCTTTTTCTTTCAGTTATGTTTGTTAAAACAACATCGAACTTAAGATTTGACCTCTATTGTGATGTTATTCCATACACTTTGTGAGCTGCAACTCTGGTTGCAGATTCAGAACTACTTTGTAAAAATATGAGAGTTGTAAATGCGAGTAAAAAGCTGTTGCTATTAAGCTGAGTGATCCAACACAGTTTTGCAAAAAAGCGGCTGTTAAACAGGTGTTCAGTATTAGGAAGCTGTGAGGGAAAGAATGCAACAAGCAAACCTGGCAAAAGCCTGAGTGTTAAATTCTTTGTTCTTAAGAAGCAAAATCCCCCACTTCAGAAAGTCAGATCTGTCCACCATGAACCATAATATATTGAAAAATACTAGGAACTCTTACAGGGAATCAACTATAATTGTGTCACCTCACTTATAATCAGTTTTGTACCCATTGCCAACATTTGTAAGAATTGCTCGAAGTATCATTTTTAATATTTTCATCAATGTCCTTAAATAGCATACAATTTCTTTAATTTTCTTTTCTTTGATGAATTTTAAGATGTGAGAAAAAAGCAAAAAATTAAATGTATTTCCTTTTCATAGAAGTGTGTAAGTCATATTAGTTATGAATTATAAACTAATTTAATAATAATTAATTCCTTATGAATTAGGAAACAGATATTCACCTTTTAGAAAAAAAGCACTCCAAATTATGTCAGCTATATAATTAAGAAGAAATCTCAATTTGCTTTTCAAAAATCAATAGTTTATATCTGTGAAATCATTTGGTCTGTAACCCTAACTTTTCTACTTGTTTAGAAAATAATGTCTGGTTTTGAATTTTAATCTTGGAGGGAAAACAAACTCCAGTAATTTCAAAACCAGTTACATAAAAATCTGCTCCAAACCGAGACACCAGTCAGGGAAATCTGAGAATGATTCTCCAAAAGAAAAGAGAAAAAGCTAATTTCTGCAGGTTTGCAATTCACGCTTGGGGGTAGCTTGAACCAGGAAGCTTGCGCACTGGGTGTGAACGAGACCGTTGTCCTGAGCACCGGGTGACACCGCCGCATGGCTTGCAGCATCACCCACGCCTCCTCGGCTGCCCCGCGAGCCACGCCCACTCAGGGGGCCCAGCGCGTGGAGGAGGCCTGTGGAGGCTCTAGTTTCACACTGACAAGGCGAGCAAGGAGCTCAGATTCGGCCGTGATTGGAGCATGCAGTGTACAGTGGTCAGCAGTGTGATGGAGAATCAACAAAGTTTTTAAAAACGTAAAACTTCTTCACAACATAGTCCATGCTTGTGTTCCGTCTGCCCTGGGGTCTGCTATCGTTTGTGGCCACCAAGGACTTCAAAGGTGCTCTGAACCTGGCCCCGAGTTCCTAAAATCCTAAAAGTTTAAAGTAACAAACTATAGTATTAATATTCTTGATGGGAGCTGGGAATGTTGCTCACTGATCCCCAGCACTAAAAAAAGACTGTATGCGGGAGTTTCCGGGGAAGGATGAGGGACCAGAAGAAAACTGAAGGTGATTGAAAGCTTACTGTGAGAGCTTTCTGGGAGGGCCACCAGCTGCATGTCTCGTCTGTTGCTTTCACGTGGCTTCCTAAAGGACATGGCCTACTTCTCAGTCCTTTCTCCACAGACAGCAGTGATGGAGATGCTAGAGAGGGTAGAAAGAACAAAGGAATAGCATTCAAATGGCAAGTTATGACTAAAGGCATAGCCTATTCTAATAGGTATTTTATGTGCAAAAATTCTGAAACAAATCATTGCTTTTTTTCTGTCCAACCCATTGCTGCTCAACCATTATTCTATCTGCCTCAGCCCAAACACCTACGCTTTTATACTGAACTTTTTCACCAGGAAAATATGCCCTGTTAAAATGCATGGATCTGGGAACCCAGATAGCCTATCCTTTCAGTTCGTTTGCTCAAATACTGCTAGTGCACTTTGACCCCAGCAAACCCCCATCCTCTGGATCCACCATACTCTGTGTCATCCTCTTCCTATCTTCATCTCCCTCCCTGTGCACCTTACACTCGCAGGTCTCAGGCCCTCACTCCATTCCAAACGCCTGCCAATCCACTTACCTTCTTTCTGTCCATTGCACTTTCTTGACAAGATCTTCATCCTGGGGTGCGCATCCGTCTTGTCCAGAATGAGAGTCTAGTAGTTGAATGTTGCTGGCAAAGCTAAGTGATTGGGTGGGTTGCCATCAGTGAATATTCTCAATCATGCAACTCAAACTAGTTAATATGACAGTTTTTCAGGGAGCTTATTCCAGGTCCATAGTGAGTTGTTTCAGTCTCATAAAACCTATGCGTGTTCCTACACTGTGTAGGGATCTCTTTGAGTGTTCACTAGGAATGCGATGCCCAAAGGGGGGACACATCTATCTGTAAACTGACTGGAATTCAGACTTGCACTTACCTTCTGTTTTAGCATCTTAAAAAATGCTTTTTTGTTGTTTACTTTCCTTCACTATGTCGATCCAAAACAATGGCCATTCTTCTCTTCAGAAATACTTGCCAGTCTTCTCTTTGGGCTCTTTTTTCCCCTTTTTAGCTTCTTTTAGAGTTTTCCTCTTCAGTTTCAGTTTTAAGCAACTAATTGCAATATGAGCATATGTTGAGTAGCTTTCCTGCTTGCCATTCACAGCACTTTTCTGAATCTGTAGGTAGGGGCTGGGGAGATAGCTCAGAGGCATAGGCACCTGTCTGAATCTGTAGCTTGCTGTTTTAAGACAAATTTGGAAAAATTTTTAGGTCACTATGTTTTAAATTTTTCTTCTCTGTTTTCTTTGCTCTCCTCAAAGGCAATTTCCATGAGTTTCTTTAAACTTTTTGTACGTTTCTAAATTGATCGTTTGTATGCTGGCCATCGTGCATGTTAGATAGATAGATAGATAGATAGATAGATAGATAGATAGATAGATAGATAGATAGAGATAGCTGTTTTAAAAATAATGTGGACATTCTTTCCTTCATTAGACAGCAGGCATAAGGATTGAATGGTTTTATAAGACCAAAAATTGAATTTATTCAGTGCAGGATTATAGCCTTATCCATCTATTAAGACCTTAGAAATTACAGAAGTCTTAATTAATCTCTGATTTTTCAGATCGTCTTCCAAGTAGTTTTGAAGTTTATTATTTTGAACTTATCAGAAATTGAAGCTGTACGCTATGCCTGTATCCTCCCTCGCACCCTGAGAGGCTGAGGCAGGAGGATTGGAAGTTGAACTGGGTGGAGCTGGCATACTTTTGGTTAGAGTTGGGTCACCTTTCCTTCACCAGGTCCTGCAACCAAACACAGAGTCTGCCAAATCTCCAAGTTGCAGGATCTCAGAGCTTTGCTGCCAGATCTTGCAAGTGTATTCTTGGAAGGCTAATACTATCAGGAAACTTTGAGAGCACAGGATGAAGAGACTTGGAGCTTGAGAGAATCACCATCCATGACACCTGATTAGGGCACAGCAGGACATCAGACAAGGGCATGAGAATTCTCAACTGAGGGACCCCACACTAATGCATGGGACCTCAGGGCTACAGGTGTGAAAGACGAAGTCACAATGAGACATAGAGGTGATGGAACCTCAACACCACAAGCGGAGAACATATGAAGCGAAGAGACTGAAAGGGGAGATGGAATGATCCTTTCCCATTTTCCACAATTGAACAAAATTTCTATGTGAGAGAATCACTTGTGGAGATGACCTTGTGTTTGTGGTTATCTAGATTCAAATTTGAAATCCTGAAAAGCATGACTGCTTTCCCTCCATCCAGGCAAAGGCTGTCCTTCTCTGGCCTACCTGGGTCTTCAACTGAGAAGCCCCCTATCAGGGCAACTGGCCTATGGAAATTCCTCCACTTGTCAGGGTCTGGTCATGGGGTATTCTCCATCCCTTAGTACACAGATTCCAAGAAGAAACAGCCACAGTCTGTCTTTGGTAGTAACGTTTCACTTGCTTGGAAGCTTCTTTTGTATGCCTGATTTGAAGACGTGCACAAGATTGGGGCTCCCTATCTGGAATAGTTTGATTTTAGTCTCCTGTAAAACCTGAATTAAGATCTCTCTTCCTTTATAGGTTTGTTGAACATCTTGGGTCTGTATTCTCATGTCTTTCCTTAAATTTGGGACATTTTCAGCCATTGATTCTTCAAAGAATATCTTTGCCTTTTTTTTTTTTTTTTAAACTGGGAATCAAATCTCTTACCTTTCTGACATTTCTTTTTTTGTCCTCAGACTCAATAATTTCAAGTGATATGTATCCATATTTCCTGAGTCTTTTGATTATTTAAGTCTACTACAGTAGAAATTTCTGAGGGTTTTTCATTTTTTTTTGTTATTTGAGACAGAGTCTCTATGTATTTTAAGCTGGCCTTGAACTCACAGGTAGTCCAGGCGGGCCTTGAACTTGGGACCATCTTTCTGCTTCAGCCTTCAAGTATGAGGATTATAGGTATGCACTGCCATTCTCAGCTTGTTCTGGTTTTGAAATTATAAAAAAATTCTCTTTGTTAACATTCAAGTTTTGTTAATATGTCATTTTCCTGATTTCATTAATTTCAGGATGTGATTTCCTTTAAGTCTTTGTCTTTCCTGTTTTAACAGGAAATGTTTAATTTTAACATCTTTATCCAGAAAGCCTGATACATTTAGTTCTTCAGGAATGATTTCTGGATATTTATTTATTTGTTTTTAGGTGAGGCATGCCTTCTTGTTTCTTTGTCTTTATATCTTTGTTGAAAGTTGGACGTTTGTAGGAACATCAACATCTCCCAGTTTTTGCAGATGAGAATGGAAGACACTAGCAGGCTCCATGAACCTTAGGATCAGCACAGAGTGAAAACACAGGGTCATTTAGGGGCATGTGTCATAACTC
>NW_004524720.1:608485-610926 GCF_000260255.1 Octodon degus | reverse complement strand
TGCTGCAGAGTGGTGGGGGGCCTCCCAAGGGGGTGGAAGAGGGTCTCACCCATGCTGCGCCTGGGCTGGGATCAGTAATAGGTCCCTCTGGTGCAGGATAGCTGGAAGCTCTCCCATACACTCACTGCACCTGGGCTAGGACTGGCATGTATTGTTTTTTAAATCTCCATATGCACAGCTGCTTTCTAAAGGCCCTGTTTCCCAGAGCCTTGTCCCAGCAACTTGTGGGACACGCTGTTGAATCTGTATCCTGTGATCTCTTGGCCTGAGTGTCAGGGACTGTGTGGCTCCCTGCAGTTTCCCTGTGCCCAGGTGCCTCCTCGGCTTTTTGCCACTTCTGCTGTTTGAGACCCTGATTTTGCTACCGTGACCATTCTATTTTCAAATATTCTTTCCATCTTCATCTCACCTCTTTTCCAGAACTTCTATATGTTTATTTGTTCAGTTTTTCTACTTCACCTGTTATGCTTTCAGCTACATTGAAGAGATTCAACTATAGAATATCTATAATTTCCCTTAAAAGAAAACTTAAATCTCCTTATTGATAGCCTCTGCTTCCTGAGTTATGGTTCTCAAAATTAAATGGCTTATGCATTGCTTTGGTTAGCTTCTTGAATATATTTATAATAGCTGGTTGAAAGTTCTTTTTTAAGAAGTTTCACATTGTTTAGGCTTCTGTAGGATTAGATATAATTGATCACTATTTTCCACAGGGCATATTTTCCTCTTTCTTTATATGCTTTTTTAAAACAATATTTTAAATGATAAGATGTGAAGCCTCAAGAAATCAGGTTCTCCTCTTCCTAGGGTTTGCATTTAGTGCATTTGTGATAGTTTGCAGTTGCCAGTTTGTATTGGCTTTCTTGCACTTGTTCTGCAAGGTATATATTTTTGAACATGAATAACCTCTGAGGCCTCTCTTCTGTTAGTACACTGATTAGCTAATGAGTTGACAGGTTTTTCTCCAATGCCTTGTACTTCTGGACTGCCTAACCTTGGTGTGAAGGACTCTGCATGCTATCGTACATATTCAACACTGCAGCAGTTTACAGCTGTACCTTAGACTGCACTTCTTGCATAAACAGAGATGAGAGATTGTGGCCCTTATATTATTGTTTTTGAATCATCTGTACAGTTCCCATATCTATATGCCATTTTAGGTCTGCAGATTTTTTTTTAAGCTCATCCCACCCTGAGGGTGGGCCTGGGGCAGCATGTGGTACTGGGGATCGAACCACAGTCCCCTGTGCCTGCCTAAGCTTGCTATGCAGGCGCTTTAGACTGCTGAGCTATCTCCCCAGCCCCAAGGTCTGGAGGAATAGGCTATAGTTTTTCAAGGCCCTCTATGGGCATGTTATTACCAAGATTTTTTCTCAATTTTGTTATTAACCCTCGAGAAGAGAAGCTTATTATTACCCTACAACATAGGAAGTTGACCTTAGCCTCACTATCTGTCTGAATATCAAACATCTTAGGCATAACATGGAAAAGGTATTTTCCAACAAGTATTGATATGTTAATACTTGATATATTAAACTTTGAATCCCTCCAGAGTGTGAAGAAAAAATTTAAAAAATTAAAAAATATTCAAAAAATAGGAAAAAACAGTTACATATTTTTACACAGAAATTTAGAAATCTAACCACATACAGCCTTGTAGCAGGACAGTCCTGTGACATTTATTTTTCTTGCCTCTTGTTTTCATTTATTACCCTTTGTTTTTAAACTTGCTTGACAGTATGGCAGTAATTGGTATGTCATGACAAGCAGTGTGTATTTAGAAGACTAGAATGGCAGGCATTACATGCATGACCTTACCATTATACATTGCTAGCTTCAGTGCAGTTGCTTAGTTCACAGGTATCAACATATATAGTTAGTCAGGGTAAGAATGCTACCAATTAACTGCTAGTTTCAAAAACATGCTGAAGATTCTTAGGATCATTGCCTTACTCATCTTGTGCATATAAATGTATGGTTTTGCCCCTGTCATGTTTCCTAGCTTTTCTCCTTGCCCTCTCTTCATTGTCTAATCCTCAAGTTCTTCCTTTCCTTTTAATTGTGTTATACCTTTCTATTTTCATTTCTTCCTTTGAGTTCTCATACTAAGGAGACTACATGATATTTACACGTGGGTCTGGTTTCTTTCAATTATGAATGTATTGTTAAGTGGCATCCACTTAAATATAAAGGCTTTGAGCTTATTATCTTTTATAGCTGAGTAATACTTCATTGTATAAAAATACCACATCTTTTTCATCCATTCCTCAGGTGACAGGCATCTTGGTTGTTTCCAAGATTTGACTATCACAAACTGTGCTGCTATAAGGATAGGTACACATATATCACTATAGTATGATGTTTTCAGTTCCTCTGGGAAAATTCCCAGTAGGGAGATAGCTGGCTTGAATGGGATTTCCAGTCCTAGGTTTTTTTTTTTT
>NW_004524720.1:585103-606820 GCF_000260255.1 Octodon degus | reverse complement strand
ATATATATGGACTGGATCACTTCTTTTACCTGAAACTGTATTTCTCTCAGTTCATAAGGAAGAGGGTAATAACTGATGGTAGTTCAACTTCAGTAGTAATTACTTTTTTTTAAGCTGTAGGACCTGTTAACTACTGGGAACAGAACAAAGATCTGATTGTGATAGAGCAGCACAAACAAACCCTGTGTTCTCCTCTAGTACACATAGGTTGTATTTAGAATTTTAAGAAGATTTAATTTATGGACTATTTTGAGGACAAGATTTGCCTGTTCAGTTTTGACTTCTCTGATATATGCTATTCTAGTATGATTGTAGGATTTTTGAAAATTTTTATTTGCAGCTTTCTATTTTTAAATGTCTTTCAAATGCTGTATTATACCTTGTACAGTCTCTCTGTGGCATGGAGTAGTGCTTTTATACTCTTCTGGATAAAGATTTTGTCTTAAGTCATGTTGCGCTCGCCTCCTGTGTGCCTTAAAGTTGTGTTATGTATATCTCACCTCATCAGAAAGCTGCCAGTTCTTTTCAGTGGAGGCAAGAGAAGGAATTTCATTCCCATTAATTTAATTGCTCTATGCCAAAATACCCAGTTTTCTGTTTTGTTCATTAATCTGTAAATAATGTCGCAATATTTTCCTGGTAGTTGAATTTTAAGCCAATGTCAGTATTTGCTATTTTCTATTTTTCATCTTACTTGCATATTTTCTATTTGGTTTTAATTGGAATTTGATACCTTTTTCCTACTTATTCAATCATTCTACCTTTATTTTAATAGCATTTAAATAGTGTTTTATATTCTCTTTTTCACTGATTGTTTTTGTTTGTCTTGGGAACAATATCATGAGTAATAGAACTTATCTCTTTTGGAATTAATCCTCTAAATCATAAATATTCTTCTGATTGCTTATAAGCTAGATTGAGTTTGATAAATATAATTATGACTGTTTCCAAGGCCAAGCACAGACTGCAAAAAAGAAGAGAGAGGAAATATTATAGAGGAAATTAAAAATCTTAATTTTCAGTTCCACTGCTATTCATGAGCTTCAAGCCTTTGTGATTATAGGGGATGTTATGCATCCGTAAGACAGATTAGTGAGGACTATATGAAATAGTGTATATGGAAAGCTTTTGTAAACTGTAAAAAATTAGGAGTCACTGTTGCTATTGTTCTTATTATTAAAGATTTTCCCATTATAGATGCGCATTTGAATTGTGTGCAACCAATATTGTACCAGAGGCAAAACTGGCCAAGACGAGTTTTTAAGACATGTGAGAAGGTGGAAAATGTGGTGAATTTGCCCAGTCTTTCAGCATTAGCGAGAGACAGTTTTGGCAGGGTAATTACTGTTTCCACCCTCCAATATACTGTCTCCCTTTCCATAGAAACCATGCGAGGCAAGACATCATATGTTTAAAATCTTTAAAACAAAAAAAATTAAAAAAGAAAAAAAAAGAAATCTCACCCTCAACACAAATAAGCAAACTTCGGAGGAACCTAGAGCTTTCGAGTTCAGCATTTCCTTGTCCCGAGGATGGCGACTGCCGTGAGACCCTGGTGAGCTCTGCGTGATCTCACTGAGACTTTGGCTCCCTGTATCTCATACCATATGCCTTAGGAAGTTCTTGGATACAGGGCAGACGTGATCAGTTTTGTCATTTTTCCTGGGACACTGGCTTCCTGTCTACTGATAAAGCAGTAAGAACTAGGAAGCTCATAGGCTCTGCAAGGTTGACTGAGAGGAGCAAGACTGATTTGGCATTTGGGTCACTGAGCTGATCTCATCAGTTTATAATTCCATCATACAAAGCTAATGGTGTCTTTTTTTTTTTTTGTGACTGTGGCTGAGTATCTCAAAGTTACAGTCTTCTTTTTCTTCTTGCACCGTTCAACAAACATTTATTGTATGTTCACTGAGTAAAAGATACAATCCTATATCTAAAGGGAGAATTAAAGAACAGTTATCTGTCACTGAAAAGCTCAAAAATTAATGGATGCTGTAGTCACTTAACTCATTGCTGGGACAGAATACCTGGCATCTGCACCTTACCAGAAGGTAACTGTGGCTCACATTTTAGAGGTTTCAGTTCATGTTTAGCAGGCTCATACACAGAACCCACATGGTGGAAAGGACTTGACGGAGGGTTACTCAGCTCCTGGGAGCCAACAAGCAAAGAGAGAAGGGAGCTGTGGGGATACATTCTCCCAGGTCACAGGTGCAGTGACCTGCTTCTTCTCACCAGACCTCACTTCTTAACATCACCTTCAGTTATAGCAGCCTCATGATCTGCTCACCCTACCAGTGCCCATTCTATGAGAGCATGAAGCTTTTAGAGGCATCTTGACACCATAACGGTAGGTGACAAACCAAAAAAACCCATCACAATAGAATGAATGAAAGGCTTTCAATGTCTTTGACTATAAATGCCCAAATCATAGGATTAGTTGATTCAGCAACTCAGCACACTTACAAAGGACCAAGACTATTTTCCTTTTTCTCTTCTGCCATTCTCAATATGACCTGTGATGACTCCTTCTTAAAAACAAGGTTTTCTGGGAAAACCTTCCCAGAAGAGTTCAAGACACCACCATAGCTATAATTGGGCCCTTATGCAACCAATTGGCAAGAGGAATAAGACTTTCCTGTAGGCTTGGGCCAGGCAGACTTGCCCTTGAGGGGTAGAGGCAGGCTCTGTTGATGTTGTGTGTAAGGTAGTCACTGAAGCAAAAATCAAAGAGACATGAAATTATTTGAACAAAACCATCTCCAAGAATATGGAAGGGGATGGAGTGACTAATACTGGGAAGAGGAATGAAACATAATCTGAAGAAAATGAGGTCAATAGGGGATTTTAAGAAATCCCTTAATCTCTGGTCAGAATGACTATTCCCTAACAGGCAAAAAATAGCAATTGCTGGTAAGGACACACAGAGAGAACTCTGGTATACTATCGGTGGATATGTAAATTAGTACAGCCACTATGGAGTTCCTCAAAAACTAAAACTAGATTTACCATAGGATCTAGCTGCCCCAGTTTTGGGGGTATATTCAGAAGAAGTGAGGCCAACATACCAAAGGCACACTTGCAAAACCATGTTTGTTGTGGCCCTGTTTATAACAGGTAAAATAGAGAATCAGCCTCATCAGCTGAGGAAAAACTGAAGATGTGTGTGTGTGTGTGTGTGTGTGTGTGCACGCGCATGTGTATAGTGGGGTATTCAGTCATTGCAAAGGATAAGACCCTGTCCTTTGCATCTGATGGGGTGGAGTACTGCTAAGAAAAAACAGTCAGACATGGGAAGACAAGCACTTATATTTGGAAGCTTTATAAAAGTCAACCTGGATGACCTAAAGGAGGTCAGGAAGAGTTGGGGTGTGGAGAAAAGGAGGTTGGAATTGATTATGGATGCTGTAGGCATATGTTGAAAGGTCACACTGAGCGCATGAATGTGAATCATTAGAACATGTTGAGCAAATACAAAATACAAAAACATCACGAAACACAATGTAATAAAAAGCAAAATCCACAGTCCTCTTTTCAATATTTTTCTAGCTGTTTTGGAGGCATGACATTCCTTCTCAAAGTATGTTTCTCAAGCAGGTCTTGTGTTAACATCATTTCCTAAACTTTCCCATGCATCCAACAATTTTATGATCTGAATGTCAGTGGCTTGGTATTAGACTTTGATCTATATTTTATTTCCTTGTTGTAGCTTAGATATGTTACTTTCTTTCCTTCCTCATAGAACATTGCTTTGGAGGAGTCTGATAACATTTCATTCTTCATAGAAGAAATGACTTGGGCTTTCTTGCTTGGATGGCCAAATAACTTTTTAAAAACTTTAAGTCCATCTGTTCTAGGGCAGTTTTCCTGGTATGTAAGGCAGCTTTTTAGTAAAATCTCAGGTTTTATTTCAGGAGAGAATTTCTTCATATTGCAGTTTGAAAAATTTGCTCCATTGTACTGTTTTGTTTTCCCTTTTGGGGCCTCCTACACACATGTTAGATCTCTGCTCATTTTTTTCTCTTGAAGTTTTTGTTAATTTATTTCTCATGATTCTGAATTTTTTCACATCTTCTATGCATTTAAAGAGGTTATCCATCACATGTATCCATTCCTGTGTTCCTTTTAGCTTACTTTTCATTTCCAAAATGAATTTTTCTTTCATTTCTGATTCCTTTGGATGTTTTGTGTGTTTCCTTAAAGATTAGTTTGTTGACTCATCACATAAGTTCTGAACTTTTATAATTATAACTTTTAAAAATTGTCCTTGTGTTTTCCTTTAGTTCATTAAAAAATGTTACTGGAGGTGGGGTAACTCATGTGGTCTATCTACAACATTCAAAAAATTACTCCATGTAAAATAAAAAAGGCTATATTACTGTTTTCATCTATTTTGTAGGCACAATTTCCATGTGCTTTCACTGTAAATATGTTACTCTTTTTGTTCTACTTTTACCTCTTATAATAACTCCATATAGAAATTGACTGTAATTTCCTGTATTGCTCATTTTTAGCAGAAGCGAGTTTTCCTGTTTGATTTCTAGGAGATCTGGTTAGGACAGCATTTCTAGTTTCATGGTCCTCACATTCTGCTTTGGTGCAGATGCAGACTATATCCACGCCCCCCGCCCACCTCCAATCTCTTTCTCTGCACATTCTTATTCTTTGTTCTGTAGTCCCTGCCTTGCCAGGAGGGTGCAATTCTCAGTCATTCTCCCTGATGCAAGGCTTTGTCTCAGGAGGGGATTTAGCTCTTGGCTTTGATAATCCTCAGGACCATCAGAGCTCAAGTCAGACACCTTATCACATCAGGGCCTGAAAAACAAGCCCCTGGCTCTGCTGCTCTGGCAAGATGTTTAGTGAGAGCTGACTGGTAATTTGGGGCTCCCTGGTGCTGGGAGCCTTCCCAAAGCTCTGCGTCCTGCACAACTTTGCAGTCTGGCCTGGTCTGCTTTGTCCGTGTAGGTACTTCCGCACCTATAGTACTGTCGTAGATGTGTCTCCTTGTTTTTCTGTTTTCTATACTAGTTGCTCAGTTTTCACAGAGAGATTCAGAAACTTGGCCCTTAATAATTTTTCTAGAATTCCTTCTTTTTCTTAAATGTGAACTTTGGTCTTTAATATACCATTAAACTATCATTAATTTTAGTAAGCATATGACATGTTAATAAGAGGAAATTGGAGGGGGCCAGGAATAGCTCAGTGGCATAAGCACCTGCCTGGAAAGTGCAAGGTCCTGAGTTTGATCACTGGTACCACCAAAGGAAAAAAGTGAAATTGGGTGATGAGTATATGGAAACTTTGTTTTTTATTTTTTTAAAATTTATTTCAATGAGAAAAAAGATAAAATAGCAAGGAAACAGATTCAAAACAGGTTAGTAGGACAGTTACAATAATTAGTACATTGCATATTGCTGTCTTCATAGTAGTTATTCAGCCCAGCATTCCTTCTTAAGAAAAAAAATCCCCATAATTTTATAGTTGACAAATGAATTAGATTGACACATTCAACATCACTGAAGAAAGTCAAGCCTTAGAACTGTGCTTTTTAAGTTCTCTGAAACATTGAGAAAGAGCACTGATTTTTTGCTTTGAAATTGATAGGTCAACTTCCCTCTGACCAAGCGTATCGAGGGGATGCACACAGTGACTTCAAGGTGCGGCAGAGCTCAGTTCAGGTTTCACTGCTGTCTCTTCCCATTTCACTTTCTACATTTCTGTTTCTCTGAAGTTTTTCTCATCTCTAACGTGAAAATACAGCTACCACTGCCGGCTGCCTCCAGGGTGATTAGGGGAGCACTGTGCTGGCTCCTTGAAGGTAAATAAGCTCATGGTTATGATCTTACAACTGAGAGCACACTGAGACTCAGAAGTGTGACAAAGTACCAATGGAGTATAGAAATCCTAGGAAAGGCAGATTCCTTGGCAAGCCACTTGGGTTCCCTTCTGTCCCTTTCTCAGACAGAAGCTCTTTTTCCCCTAATAAATATATTCTGCTCTTGAAAAAAAAAAAAGGACCAATGTAGACCATACTTCCAAATATCATTCCTTTTGTGCTAAGAAGCTTTACTGTAGAATTTTAGAAAAATTAGAGCACATTTGAACTTGAAAGTATGACCTAATGAAAATTGTGTTTAAATCTGGTGTAGAGAACTGAGCCCCCAGTGTTGTTCAGATCCACCCCCACAGTGCTCAGGAGAGGCAGTGTGCTGTGGAGACATGTGCTTTGCCTTATTTTGGTGGAGAACCTGGCTTGGATCCTACCTGCAGTGTTTACTAGAAGCTTAGTTTAGTTCGTTACACTGCAATCAACACTTATTCAACTTGGGAGTTTGTAATCAACCTCAATAAATGTCTTTTGTACATGTACTAACTGCTAGGAACTGGTATGATTTGTGGGCATACAATAAAGAAAAAGATAGAGAAAGTGCCTACCTCCTAGGAATTATAGTGCAAAATGCTACAAAGTAGAAGCACCAGGCGTTATTGGAGTAGCACTCACCTCAGACCTGATTGGTTCAGGAAAGACTCCTGAAGACAATGGTTCCTTAGCTGGTAGCTGAGGATGAGTGAGTGTGCTCAAGCCCAGAGGAAGCTAGTCACAGCAGGATGTGCAAAGGCACAGAGCAGAGTGTTTGAGGGAGGATACCTGGAGGACTGGGGCACACAGCAGGGTTTCCAACAGTGGCTCAAGTTCAGAGTCACCAGAAGAGCAGCTTTGAAAGTACACATTTTTATAAGCCCCACTCCAGACTTAATGAATTCCTTTCTCAGGAAAAGAGCCCCAGGATTCTGTTTATTAGGTCCTACAGGGAGCCACTGAGTTAAGCAGTGTGGGAGGGAGAGAAAATCAAGGCTAGAAAGGTGAGGCCAGAAAGGCAAGCCAGGGCAGCATGAGGCTTGTGAACCATGGCAAGGAGTTTGCATTTTATCTTAAGGGCAGGGACACTATGCAAGAATTTAGGAGGCATGGAGATGAGGAGATGAAATTAATGATTCATGAAAATCACTGAGTTGTATAAAACATGGCTCCTGCCTTTACTGAGGGCTACAGTCTGATTTATAGGATTCAACATCTATAAACCTCAGTTTTGTAATCTGAAATGGAAATAATAATTCATCTTTGCGTGGCTGTGAAGCTGAACTGTGAATGATTTATGGAAGTTGCTTACCACATTTAGGTTAGTTTCTATTATTTAAGAAAGTCTCAGGTCATATGACTGGTGGACAATATATAACCCCCTCCACAACCTCAGAGGAAATGAGGATTTGTTTTCAACCTTCTGTTTTCAGGATGCTTGAATCAGTTTCCTTTTCCCACACCAGGACACTGGGCCAGTGCCCATATTTACATTATTCCCTTCTCTTCACACTTTGTCCTGGCTTATAATCTTTGGGCTGATTTCTTCAAAATCTGTATCTTCAACCCACTTTTCTTTCCTGAGCTCCAATCCCACACATCCATTTGAGTTGTAGACATCTCCACTTAAATACTTCTGGGCCCTTCCTTCAAATTTGATCTTCTCATAACAAATACCACCCTTTCTCAGCTCAAGAGAACAAAATAAAACAAAATTCTGTTTTTTCAACATGAGAAAGAACAGCCAGAAACACAAAAATCATCTTGAATCACTACCTGTTGCTGGCACACATCTCCCGGCACTCTGGAAGACTGAGGTTAGAGGATTGTAAATTCAGACTTTTTACCAAGATGGCATCAAAGGTAAAGAAGGTAGCCCCTGCCTCTCCTAAAATCTGAAACCAAAGCAAAAGCTTTGAAGGCCAAGTAGGCCATGCTGAAAGGCATCCACAGCCACAAAAGGAAGAAGATACGAATGCCACCTACCTTCTGCCATCCCAAGACACTGTGCTCTGGAGGCAGTCCAAATACCCTCAGAAGAGTGCCCTCAGGAGAAACAAACTTGACCATTATGCCATCCTCAAGTTCCCCCTGACCTCAGGGTCATCCATGAAAAAGATCGAGGACAACAACATACTCGTGTTCATTGTGGATGTCAAAGCCAATAAGCATCAAATCAAACAAGCTGTAAAGAAGCTCTATGACATCGATGTTGCCAAGGTCAATACCTTAATCAGGCCTGATGAAGAAGAAGGCATATGTTCGACTGGCTCCTGATTATGATGCATTGGATGTTGCCAACAAAATTGGTATCATCTAAAAACTGAGTCCAGCTGGCTAATTCTAAATATATACCTTTTTTTTTTTTTTTTTGCCTCAGTTAAGAAAAAAAGAAAGAAAAGAAAAAGATTGTAAATTCAAAGCCAGAATGAGAAAGTGGAAAATTAGTAAAATCCTGTCTCAAAATAAAAAGGACTGGGACGTAGCTCAGAGTGAAGACTCTAGGTTTAGCTTCCTGTAAAAATACATATATTCATACCTACATACATACATACCCACATATACAAATTAATTACTCCTTACTGTCTCCTCCCATGAATCAGCTCTAGCCCATATCTTTCTCTCCAGACCTTGGTCATTCCCTTCTCCAATGCATAATCAACTCTTATCAGGACACCTGAAATCACCTCAGATTTGTTCTGCACAGTTCTTTGCCCCAATTCCAGCTGTGTACTCAAAATCCTGTATACAAAATAGATTTTTTAAAAACAATCCCTTCCTTTCATATTCAATCCTTTTCTATGGATTTCATTTTTTAAATTTAATTTAATTTTAATTTGAAGTGTGAAAACAAGCAAACACAAATAGAAGAAATGACAGAAACAGGGTAACATACAACAATACATATGTTACAGATTTTCAAAACAAGGGTAGCTAATTAACAATAGTTGCTATAGATATATTGTTTATTTTAATGAGAAAAAAGATAAAATAACAATGAAACACCTTCAAGACAGGTTAGTATGAGAGTTACAATAATTAATATATCACATATTGTTGTCTTCCTAGTAGTTGCTCAGAAGACAAAACAGAGACATGATATCTTGTCTAAACAACATTAGTACAAACCTTTCCTCTCAATGAACTAAGAGAAAGTAGCTATATATCTATCCTAACTATCTTGTATATACACATATATATTTTTTCACACATACACACACAGACAAAAAAAGATCTTTTATTTATATTCCCCTTTTTTGTTTTGTTTTGTCAGAGAGGGGTATTCCATTGTTGTTAGAGAAGGTGTATTTGGAGAAGACTTTAAAGGACATTTTCATATTTGATGCCAGACCAAAGATTATAGGTTCTTGAATTCAGCAAATAATGCAATATAGTCCAATTGTCCATAATAGTAGTGGGTTATCAGCACAAATGGCAATTGTCTGAAGTTGTTGGCATGAGCCTTTTACAACTCAGCATATTAATATAGTTTTACTTTTATGCCTTGTGGTTACACTTTTCTGCTGGCCAAGTTAAAACCAAGTTAAAGTAAGATCTATATAACTCAAAATATAACTTTTGCTATCTGACAAAGTCAGTCAAATCCCCTCAAGATTTACACTGGAATCATGTACAGCACCTTTTGGGTCTTTCTTTTGTCAGTGTCAGCCATCAGGATGAGTCACGGCCATTGCTTGACCATTTTGCTCTCTGTGAAAGCCTGAGAGAATTTTTCTCTCTAGCTGACTCTCCTTAGGCACACTATACATTGTCAATCACTTTCCTCTGTGGCCCCCACAATCTCCTTGATCAGAAATTTTGGGACACCACTGAATTACAGTTCAATCCTTTTCTATGGATTTCAAATCCCTTCGATGAAGTCCAAACTCTACCAATCATTTTTTTAAAAATTTCAATTCTTTTTGTATAGTATGTTTAGGATAACATAATGAATACATTCATTGTGAGGAGTTGGTACACATGCATAACACATTTTAGTCCTTTTACTTTCCCCTTACCCTCCTCTTTTTTCCTTCCCTTCCTACCATGATCTTGCCTAGTATGTCTCTGTTCCCAAGATCTCTTTCATATTCTGTGTTGTAGCTAAAAGAAAAGCTGCCTCTGTCTCACTCTAAAACCTATTGTATGCTGATCTTTTATGGGATGGTCCTCTTCACACTGAACAACAACTCATCCCTAGGGTTTTTGCTGACATATCTTCTTGAGGAAACACTACTTGACTTGGTTCCTTTTCTCCTTGCAGAGACAAAATACCCAACAACTAAAGCGAAGGAAGGAAAAGCTTATTTTAGTTCAGTCTGTAGCAGTCCATAATCAGCTGGCTGCAAGGCAGGGTGATGTGGCACGGGAGCAACAGTGCAAGGCAGCAAGGACAGCAAAAGCAACAAGAGCTTTTCTTCCCTTATATTGCATGAACACTACTTATCCTAGGGTGGGTGAATCACTCACACCTCCCAATCTTGTCACTAAACAATGTACCAATCATAAAGAACCTCTGAAGAAACCCGTCCCTTATGACCACAGGAGGTTTTCGGGACACTCAGGCACAAACTGTAACAGTCCTTGAATCTTACAGGAGCTGAAATCCCCTAGCACTTATTTATAGTATTTTCACCCCCACCTGACACACATTTGTTATACCTGTCATTTCTCAGAGCCCACCTTCCGCAACAGCTGTACCCAATGTTATGGCAAAAGACTATACATGGCCAAGTCTTATTAGTTGTGGCTTCTGAATAGTTTGTTTGCAACCTCCAAATCAATACTGAAAGTCAATTTCACAGCCATTCTCAGAGATGCACAGAAAGGAGATGAGTTATTTAATATACTTGCTCTCAGATTACATAGAAAAATGCATCCTTCAGCTCCCAACTATAAACAAGAGGCCATTGGTCCGTGCAGAGCTGCACTTTTCAGTTTTATGCTTAGAGTGGCCCCAGGCATCGTGCTGAAGCACTGCTTCCATTTGTACCTGGGTGAAGTCTTTGATGAGCTGCTGTTAGGTTTATTGCTGTTGGCCAGGAGCTCAGTGGTGAGGAATTCAGGATATATGCAAAATAAGACATCTTCAAGCAGACACACATAAAATTAGGTTACGTATTAATCTCTTGACAAAAATATTGTGCCCAGAGGCTTTCAAAACCCAACTCTGCATTTCCCTTAAAAGCAGTGGTGAGACCGCACTCTTCAGTGAAATAAGTCAGACACACATGTGTAAATACCACATAGCTTCTCCGGTGTGAGAAAACAAAAGTGTAAATAAGGAATGAAATGTATAATAGATATTGAGAAATGGGAAGAAATTGTTCAGATGAGAAGGGAAATGGGAGACGAGGGAGGGAAAGGAAAGAAGGGACAAGAAAAAAAGAATAGAAGGGAAAAATGGAAACAATAAATAAGGAGGGGAAGAAGGGCTGAAGGGAGGGCAAGGGAATGGGGAAAAAAGAGGATTCAGGATATATCACGTGCAGGTCCAAAATCCCAATCTTGAATCTTGATTTTCTAATTCAAGAGAGTACCATTGATAAACATTGTACTACATTGTATACCTCAGATGTATCAATAACATAAAAATTAAAAAATAAAAGTGAAAAAAGCTGTGGTTGAGTACTGATGAAGCCAGTGTTTGTGACGACTTTGCAAAACAAAATTACTGCAAATGCTAGGAACCAACTGTGTAGCATTAACTTCTATATCCTCAGTATCTTGCACAGTGGCTACTACATAGTAGTTATTCAAACTGAATTTTTTGTGTATATGCTCTGTGTCTATATCTATATTTGTATATGCACACATGTAGCAATATATTCATATTATAAATGTCACATACGCATATGCTTTATGTATATAGAGAAATGATATACAATATAAAAATATGTAAAATTGAATTTATTTTTTATCCCAAAGATATACCTCATAGCTTTATCAGTACTTTCTGCTTCTGGTAAAATTGCCTAGAAAAAGGTTGTTTTTGTTGTTTGTTTAAGGGGAATTACAGATTCTTTTACCCTTTTCATCTTGATACAGAGTCTTGCTCTGTTACCCAGGTGGGACTTGATCTTGTTATCCCCCTACCTCAGCCTCCAAAAGGGTTAGGATTACAGGTATGTGCCTCTGTGCCATGCTTTAATGTATTTTTGATACTAGCCTTATTTTTGTTTTGTATCCAGGATGCTGGAGAAATGGTTCGTTCCTTTGTTGGTGGTTTGGAACTTGTTGTCAACCTATTGAAATCAGATAACAAAGAAGTTTTATCAAGTGTGTGTGCTGCTATTACCAATATAGCAAAAGACCAAGAAAACTTGGCTGTTATTACAGATCATGGAGTTGTGCCTTTATTGTCCAAGCTGGCAAATACAGTAAGTAACACGTCTTTTTATTTGAAATGTGTGCTATCAGATTGTGCAATCATAGCAGAATAATGACTTTGAAGTTCAGAGACCTGAATTCACATTTAATCTCCATTGCTTATGGAGTATGAGATGTTCTTCCAGCCATTTAATTTCTCTGAGACTAATAGATGCACACACACATTTAAATTAGAAAATGTTGGTATGCAAAATCTTTGTGAGAGGCTGGTTTTTCTTTGTCTCTGGCAAGCAAAGGGAAAGCAAGAAGTGCTCTTATGGAAGTGTTAGCAATCATCTTCACCACCCCCATCATTGTTAGTGTTAACATGCGTTTCTGCCTACATTGGAAGAGGATTGTGCCTTCCTTAATCCTACATGCTTAGATCAGTGACATTCTTGAGGTAGGAGTCATTGGTAATTGTTGTATTGTTTATCCAGAGGTGAGCTAGATATAACAGGGAGCTTTATATCTGTGACAAGGGGATTAGAGCATGACTTGGGCTACCAGTTGGAAGAAAAATTATAGAGTCAAACTTTAAATGTTGGAAGAATATTTGATCTAAAAGAGTTTGGGCTCCTAAAAGGATGTATGAGATTCAGTGAAGGACCTCAATCTTGAATCTTGATTTTCTGATTCAAGGGAGTACAATTGACAAACAGAAAATTATATCCTATTCTACTATGGTAGACCTCTACGAGCTAATTACATACAAAAAGAAGAATGTAACCTGCACAATGAACTCAGAAGTGAAATGGAAGATTCAGTACATTGTGGTGGCCCACGTGGCTCTCAGATTTCCTGAGGTGAAGACAGTGAAGGGAGGAAAGGAGGTGAAGAAGGCCAAAGCTGGGATCAGGTGGAGCTCTCTCTCCAGATGGGAGGGAAGGAACAGCTCAACTACTATAGCATGTTTAGTCACGCATTTGGCAGGTTGGTGTCATGTGACACCCCTTTGCCCAACAACCAATTGCTTGGATTGTCTCAGGGCTTGGTGTTCTCTGGACTGAAGCAGCTTGCTCATATGGCTCACCTTGGGTGCCCTTTGGCCTTGGGACTGTTCTTGCTCCAGCCCTTCACATGTGATCAAACTCCAGCTTCAGCTCCTCCCTACAGTACATGTCGGTGTGTTTGCTTCATTGTCATAGAACAAAGGTTATGGCCAGAATGTGGAAGTATTCCTAGGGTGAAGGAATGGAGTTATTGCACTTATCCAAGTTAAGTGAAGTATTTTTAAAGAATATTCAGTAATCTATAAAGATTATCATTACTAAGCAACTTGTTGATTTGTAATTTTTTGTTGTGACTAGACTTGCTTAAAGAGATCCTTGAGCCAATGGCTGAAGTCAGATACTTTTATTTTTGAGGGCACTGGCTATATTCAACTCACAAAAAGAAAATTCAGAATTAAACCTTATCCACTGGCGACCCATGGATAGTTCCTTGAAGATACCACCTTAAGTAGCCAGCTAGCATCTCTCTGGACTCATTTAATCTTAAGCATAAAGTGCATAAGCTTGATCACACAGGATCCTTACAGTACACATTGCTTTCCTTTTGTGCAGAATAATGATAAACTGAGGCGTCATCTGGCAGAAGCAATTTCACGTTGCTGTATGTGGGGCAGAAATAGAGTGGCCTTTGGCGAGCACAAAGCAGTGGCTCCCTTGGTGCGCTACCTGAAATCAAGCGACACCAATGTGCATCGAGCTACGGCACAGGCCTTGTATCAGCTCTCAGAAGATCCTGATAACTGCATCACCATGCATGAGAATGCAGCTGTGAAGGTACCACTGAATGACTTTGCGGTTATCCTGAGTTTGTAGATGTAGGCCAGTAAGCACCTTGAGTGGCATTCAGTTGTACCAAAGGTGCTGCTTGTACACGTAGAAGCTGCCTCTTTCCTGGGTTGTGACAGCATTTCAGCTCTGTGCTATCATGATTTATGCTGCAGAAATGTATAGCAATAGAGCTTTTCTAAATCAAAGCATATGAATATACTTTGTAAAATACATAATCACACATATAATTTGAATGAGGTTGAATAAACATACAGTACATGAACAATTAATAGTATTTGTAATTCTATTTGATGTGGTGCTTAATACATAAATAGCACATGATATGTACCTCCAGAGGTATCAATTAAATAGCAGAGGGAGTGAATAGCTGAAACAGTTCCTAGACTAAGGCTTGACAGTCTTAACTATAATAACAAAAGATAATCTCAAAGATAAATGTATTGCTTTGTTTTGTTCTAAATCTGTAGTTCAGATTTTTTTTGCCTTAGTGTACAGTTAGGAAAATCTTTCGCAAGTAGACCTCAATGTATGTATGCATTGAAAATCACCTAGAATGTTTTGACACATATAAAACACACTGAAACATGTATGCAATTATAAACAGCTTGCATCTATTAGCAAAAACAGATTAAAATGTTAGCTGTTAACCAGGTATAGTGGCAGGTACCTGGAATCCTACTACTCAGGAGGCTGAGGCAAGGGAATCATGAGTTCGAGGCCAACCAAGGCAATTTAGCCAGTTCAAAACCAGTCTGCACTGTAGAGTCAGACTCATTCTCAAAACAAACACTCTATTCAATAGTATGTCTGCTTCTACAACATACTTTTACTATTTATTATCTTAATTGTGAGCCTGTCACAACCAGAATCATTTATATTTTGAAATGTGTGCCCCAAATTGATCATTTAGACAAGAGTTAAAAATTCCAGTTAATTGTATGTACTCAAACCAAAATGTATTATTTAGGAAATACCTTAGGAAGGATAACAGTTTTTAAATGACCATTCATAATTTTAAGCAATTATTTTAATTTATTTTTTAACCTTATTATAGTTGAAAGATATGGGATTAATTCTACTGAAAATAAATCAAATTCATACTTAAATATATCAATCTTTCTAGTATTAGCCTGCTTTTGTGGCACAAAGCTATGCTTGCATGCTTCTTCAAGCAAATTTCAGCATTAAAAAGTATCATTTAAGCTAAGTAGCAATTTTTAAAAGTTATAAAAAAACAGAATGGTAAATGATAAAAATGCTATCATTTGTATATGATTGTGTTCACACTTGGGAAAAGAAGAAACTTGTAATTAAAAAATGCATTCCATGATGCCATATATATGCAACCTATGATGACATAAGATACAGTCTTTTACAAAAAAGAACCTATAAAAATTAAGTAGCATGGTAGCGGGTGTGATGTGCAGCACCTGCTTGGATAGCTGTCAGCTGGTTGAAGAGCAGCATTTCTTCCCCATCCCCCATGAATAGTATTTCTAAACTCCTTAGAACTTTTCTCATTTCATATATAGATGATATCAATTTATAATTTTAAGTATAAGTTTAATAACTATGTTACTGTCCAGTTGCTAAAAATGCTACGTATATACACAGTTCTCAGTGATTTCTTCAATTGCAAGTCCAGGGCCACTCATGAATTGTATCTTGCTGGGTGAAGTGTAAAAACTGTTTACCCAAGCACACAGCTCATGTGTATGGAAAGGGGAGGCAGTAAGGGTAATGAGGGTGAGGACAGAAAAGAGATAGCAGAGAAAGTCGGTTTTGTTGTGCTCTAGGCCCTTCATACAGGGGGTACCTTGAGGACTTCTCTGTCTTATATATGTGCACTCCTGTTGTTTCTTCTGGAGAACAACTGTAAATGACAGGAGGTATTTTAGTGAGTCCATCCGTGATATAGAGATGCACCTTACCATGGGAGAGTCTCACCACAACTGTATGACTGTGGGGGTGAGCCCTCCCTCCCTTTTCTCCTGGGGTTCTTGGAGGAAGCATATTGTCTCCCTTCCTGATTGTCTTCAAGGAGGAAAAGAATGTGGATGAAGTGTGCTGCATGTTGGCTGACTAAATAAGGTTTGGCAGTTGCTTGGCTGTGGGGCAAAAGGAAAGAGCAGAGAGCGAATGCTGTAGACTTCAGCAAGGTGAAGAAGACCCCATGAGCCAGTGATGTAAGAAAGCATTTGCACAATAAGGTGGTTCAGTTACCTGTAATGAGTGTGTCACAATTAAGTGTGTACCCGCTGACATTTCTGACTTGAAGTGCCCTTTATCCACTCTTTTGGCCACTATGACTTTCCGTTCCTAATAGCCACTGCTTCTCACCAGCCCAGTCTCACAGTCTCTCAAGCATTCCTGCTGCAACTGCCAATGAGCAGATGTTGACAGACTCTTTCGCAATGACTGGAGTCTCCTGTCACCCTGTTGGCAAGTAATTCATTCTGGGGTGAGCTCTGTACCTTGCAGTGTCTTCACCAGCAACAACCTCAGTTATAGAACTCATCTGACTCTCACTTGCTGATGCTCATGCTGTAGTAATAGAGAAGGAGCAGGCCAGAAGGCCTGGAACATGATGAGCTCAGTTTCTAGCATGTTCCATTTGGATAATCCACTGAAATTTTAGGTTCAGAGTAGTGTTGACAGGTAAGTCACTTACTTAATATTTAATTTTTTAGTAGTTGTATATAAAAAGGAAAAAGAAACAGATGAAATGAATTATGCTAATACATTTTATTTGGCCCAGTTTATCCAGAATACTATTGTTTAGATATAGAACCAACATAAAATTACTTTATATTTACTTTTTAGTGCTAAATCTTCAAAATTCGGTGTGTGGTTCGCTGAATAGCTCAGTTTCGGGCCAGCCACATTTCGGTACTCTCTGAGCAGCTAATGGTTTTCCTCTATGACAGTGCAAGTCTATAGAGGAAGCCATGAACAAAGTTTGGTAAGATGTTTTTGGCAGAGTTCAGAGAGGCCTGGGAAATGTCTTGCTTTAAATTTGCACTTTCCGGGGATGTAAACCAGGAAGAACCCTCAAAACAAACTTGAGAAATTAACAGGTTAACAAGGAAAGCCAGAAGCCAAATGAAAAGGGATTTTCAAAGGGTTTTGTATTTAAACACTACCAAGAGGACAGCAAAGATTCAATCCTAATTCAATTGTGTTGAAAAATAATCTTGTATCAGAGCCTTTCCAGGTAAGAATCTCTTTGATCAGTCCCCTGCTCTGGGAAATACAGTGAAGTAGGAATAATTCACTTCTATCCTCCTTAGGATTTTTCCACAGACTTTCTAAAAAGTATCAGCCCAGGTATTATTCCAAAATTTTGAGAGTCTGAATGCAAAGTTGTTGGAAACTATGCTGAAATAAGAGAAGTCTAGGAGACATATCAGCTATTGGCTAATTATAATAAACCTGTAACTGAAGATCATCATCTAAAGAGGGGAAGAAATTTCAGGAAAATGGAGCAACACAAAGGCATTCCTAGTGCTGAAAAGTGATTAAATAGATGATGAGCACCCATGAAACAGCGCTGAGCTGCTTTCCCCATGGTGACATTGGATTCATTTCTGCAAATGTCTATACCAGGCCAGTGAAGGTTGTATCATGGCTGTAACTTTCAGAAAGGCAGGAAATTGAACAGATTGCAGAAAATACAATCAGCAGCCTGCCCAACACTGGCAGAAGGAAAGGAGAGCAATTGGATTTGGGCAGAGCCAGAAAGGTCGTCTTGACTGTCTCCTGGACTCAGCCCTCGCAGCAGCCAGAGAGCCAGGAAGAGGAATCCAGACCTACCCCATAGTTTTTAAAGCTTACCACAAGGAAGAGAAACAAATCACTAAATGTTAGTGAGTCAAATAAATGGATTTTAGAGATTGAGATTACCAAGGAACTCTGTGTCTGTGTAGTTAATGTTTTATCTAATATATTTTATCCTAATTAAAAACTCTTGGGCTGAGGAGTTAGCTCAGCTGTCTAAGCTCCTGCCTGGCAAGCTCAAGGACCCAGGTTCAATCCCTGGTACCAAATGCCATGCCACTGTGCAGGCCACTGAAACGAGGCGTGGTGGTGCATGCATGTAATCCCAGCACCAGGGAGGCTGTGACAGGAGGCTCACTGTGAGTCTGAGCTATGAGTGAGACCGACCCTGTGCCAAATACATAAATAAATAAAAGATTCTAAATAAACAACAAGCAACCTTCTTAATATAACCTTGTAATTTTCAGTTCTTTTCTCACATTTCAGATATTTCTTTGAGTGCTTGGTGACACACCACTAAATAATTTAGGTAGAACTAAACAGGTGTCAGTGAATATATACCAAATATGGAGTAATGAAAGACTATCTCTATGATTTAAAATTTTATTTGTATTTCTTGTTTAAAGGTAGAAAAGATTTTGTGATTGGGTAAGGAGTGTCCATGAGTGTAAATGATATTTTTATCACGATTAACCTTGATGTTATATATATCATGTATATGTGTGTATTATATATACACCAAGTGTTTTCTTTATTTTTTTAAGGACTCTTAATAGCTGCATTAGGAGACACTGACATACATAGACACATGTTCAAAGCTCACCGCTTGTGATCCTTTACACACCCAATCACATACACCCATCAAATCATGATCAAACCACGGGAGCGATTCTCCAGTTGCTTCCTGGTGCCCTTCCCAACCTGTCTGGGGGCATCTACTGAGCTTTTTTGCCTGTCAGTGTCAATTAGTTTGCAGGTGCTAGGGCTGGATATCAAAGAGTACTTAGTGTGTACTTTGACTTTTGTTTGGCTTCTTCTACTCAGCCAAAGTGTTTTTAGGTTCATCCATGTTCTTACATTAATATTCTATCATACAGGATAACACAACTTACCTATTTTTTCATTCAGGACATTTAAATTATTACCCATTTGGAGTTATGACAAATAAAACTCATATGAACGTTCATCTACAAATGTTGGTGTGGACATGTGCTTCCTCTTGGCTTCAGTGGAGTAGGTGGCTGGGCCACATGGGAGGTGTATACTTTCTTAATTTTAATGTTTAAACTGCTTGCCTTTCTACATTTCTACCAGCAGTATAGGAAAGCCTCCTTGATAACACTTAATAAGTCTGTAATGCTGTTTCTGCTGATTTTTCTTTCTTTTTTTAAATGTATTTGATTGTTACAGGGTCTCACTTATGCAGCTTGGACTCATAGTGATCCTCCTGTTTTCAAGCCTCTGGAATGCTGGGATTGCAGGAATGCACCACCATATTCAGACTCTGTGGCTGGATCAGCACCCCCTGGGGGCAGGGCTGTCACGTGCAAGGGGTAGAACCGTAGTCCTTTCACTTGCAGAAGCTTGCAGGTGCTTTAGTCTGCTGAGATATCTCACCAGCCCCTTTAATGTTTTTTCATGATTTCAGTTTTAGTTTTCCTAAAGAATAATGACCTAAAACACCTTTTTATGGGTTCCTATGCTAGCTGTACAACTCTTTTCGTGGAATGTCTGTTCAAATGTTTTGACTAAAAAAAAAATGTTTTGGCTTTTTTAAAATGGGTGGTCTTCTTACTGAGTTTTGAAAATTCTGTGTATATTGTATATGTATAGTATTTATTAGGAGTGTGGTTTAATAATATTGTCTAATCTATAGTGAGAAATTCACACTATTTAGTATTATAGTTTTTGAAGAGAAGTTATTTATTTATTTATTTATTTATTTATTTTTTTGGTGGAACCGGGGATTGAACTCAGGCCCTTGCGCTTGCCAGGGAAGAGCTTATTCCACTGAGCCATCTCCCCAGCCGAGAAGTTAATATTGATGAAATCCATTTATGTATTTTAAAAAATAGATTGTGCTTTTGGTTTCATATTCAAGAAATACTTACCAAGCACATGGTCACAAGATTTACTGTATGTTTCTCTGGAAGCTTAAGACTCCTGGTTTTACCTTAGCTCTTCAATGCCAGGTATGAATCAAAGTGTATTTGCAAGTTATGAGCATCATTTTTTGAAAAGAACTTTTTCTGAAATTCTTATGCAATTAAAGATATCAACTGAATATGTCTTATGACCCACTACTACATTTACTTATGTTTATGTCCATACTACACTATCTAGATTACTAAAAATTTATGATAAGCCTTCCATTTAAGTAATATGTCTTTCCTACCTTATCCTTTATTTCATTTTTTATGTATTTGGTACAGAGGCTCACTATGCAGTTTGGACTCACAGCAATACTCTTGTTTTCAGCCTCCCCAGTCCTAGGAGTCCAGGCATGCGCCACCACACCCAGACTCTGTGGTGGGCTCAGCGTGCCCAGGGAGTGGAGCAGGCACAGCATGTGGTGCTAGGGATTGAACCCTGGTCCCTGAACTTGCCTATCTTGCCGGTCCTTATTCTTTCTTTAAAGTGGTTTGAGTATTCTAATTTATTTACATTTCCAAAGGAATATTAAAATCAGTTTAGTAATTAATACAGAAATATTAAAAAAAAGAAATATTTCCTAGGATTTTGGTTGAACTGATATTAAATCCATATATATTGTAGAAGAAAACTGACATATTAGCAATACTGAGGCTCTTGACCCATAAAAAAGGAGTAGCCCCATAAGTTCAGGTAGTCTTTTTTTTTTTTTAAAACTGGGGATTGAACTCAGGCCCTTGCTCTTGCCAGGCAAGTGCTTATTCTACTGAGCCATCTCCCCAGCCCTTTCTTTTTTAAATTTTTATTTTCATTAGAGCATTTGAAGTACATAATGATTACATTCTTGTTTTATTTTTTATGTTTAAGGAAGGGTCTATAGGGTGTTCAGGGTCTTGCTACTAGATCAGACTCGTAGTGATCCATCTGTATATAGCCTCCCAAGAGATTACAGCCATGTGCCACCATGCCCAGGCTCAATTACGGTCTCAGCACACCCTAGGGGCAGGGCCAGCACAGCGAGCCCGGGGATCGAACCCCCAGGCTCTGAGCCTGCTTGCAGGTGCTTTAATCTGCTGAGCTATTTGGCCAGCCCTTGATTACATTCATTGTGGGGAGTTTTTACTTGTATATAACACACTCCAAATTCTCCCTGCAGTCCACCTGTTGGTTCTCTTCCTGTTTGCAACAGAGCCCCCATTCCAGTTATCTATCCTTTATTTTGCTCTTTATTTATATTTCATGCTTCATATAAGAAAAAACACGCAACATTTAAACTTGGGGGCCTGAGTTACTTCACATACCACTGTAGTCTCAAGATGCATCCATTTTCCTACGTGATTCAAGTTTGCCTTTTTTTTAATTCTTTTTTATTGTTTCACTGTACACAACTTTCAAGTTTTTATAAAATTTATTTATATGTATTATTTTGATAAATGCCCCATTTGCCTCAAAACAAGGCCTAACCAGAATGTACTCAACCTAGAAAGTAGAGATTAAACGTGCCCATCCCAGGAACCAGTCCTAGCCCAGGTTCGGTGAGTGTGTGGAGAGCTTCCTGCTACCCTGCACTGGTGGGACCTGTCCCAGCCCAGGTGCAGCGTGGGCCAGACCCTCTCCCACCCCCTCGGGCTGCCCCCCACCACTCTGCCGTATCTCCCCTACCCCTCCCACAGCGTTGGGATTTCCGCCGACTTCCGGGAACCCCCAGACCCAGTCCTAGCCCAGGTCCGGTGAGTGTGTGGAGAGCTTCCTGCT
>NW_004524720.1:569251-571835 GCF_000260255.1 Octodon degus | reverse complement strand
AGGTGGAGCTCTACAGAGTTTGGAGTTATCCAGCTGCGTCTGGCTTAGGTTTGGCAGCTGTGCTCAGCTCCTTCCTGCTGCGGGCCTGAGCTAGGACTGAGTCTGGGGGTTCCTGGAAGTCGGCAGAAATTCCTGGGCTAGGACTGGGTCTGGGGTTTCCGGAAGTCGGCAGAAATTCCTACCCAGATTTTCTATACAAACAAGGACCTGGCAAAGTTTTGAAAACTGTGGAAGGTCAGATAATAAATACTTCAGGTTTTATGGAATACATTCAGTCTGTTCTGTGGATTCTTCTTTCATCATTATTGTTGTTGTCATTATTATTTATAGCCATAAAAATATGAAAGACTATTCTTACTCTGTGAGCCTTCCACAAATACTGTAATTTGTCAGCCTATCAAATGAACATCACGCTGTCTCTGATTCACTTTTCTTCTTCTTTTTCCAACCTGAATCCTTTTAGTTATTTTTCTTGTCTCATTAAATTGACTGTAACTCCTTGTAAAATGAACAAAAATAGTGATTAAAAAGTCTTCCTTTTATGTGGGCATGCTTTTTTTAAATTTTAAATACATCAATTATTTAACTAGGTTCTTAGTAGGAAACTTAGAACACTAATTTATGAGGATAAATTCCATTTGTCAGAGCAGACATGGATCCCAGGTAGCCCTGGAACTGAGGAACAGCTTGATTTTTGTTAAAATCTGTGAGTCCACCACTTTCTGATTCACCTTGCGCTGCTCTGAAATCTGGTATCTCTCTTTCTCAGTGTCGAAGATCTCACCCTCTTGGTGTCTGGGCTTCTGCAGCTTCTTCTTCTTGGAGAGTGCATCAGTGAGGTGTTTGGGGATTTTCACTTTGCTGATATCAATTTTTGTAGAGGTGGCAATGACAAATTTCTGGCACGTTCTTTGTAGAGGAACACGATTAAGGCTAAGAGGCTTAGTCACAAGTACCAAGCCACTGGCCAGCTGCTTCAGGAAGACCACTCTCTTGCCTCTGTGACACCCGGTGAGGATGATGAAGGTGGTGCCAGGAGTGATGCTAGCTCGAAGTTTCCTCACATGCTGACTGAAGGGTTTCTTGCTGGCCTCAAGAGCTTTCAGGGCACACCTTCAGTAGGATAGTATTTAGGCATTGTTTTGAAGCTTAACTACCCAGTTACCTTCATTATCATCCCCACTGATTGGTTTTGTGATGGTAGCAAGAACTTTCTCCTTCTTTTTCTTCTCAACCTTTGATTTAGCAGCTGTGTACTTTCTCTTGTTCAAAGCCTTTCTGGAATACATAGGAGATCAGGAGTATCTACCAATTCCTCTAACCAGGACAGGATTTGGCTGCTGTGGGGCTGCCCCTTCTTGGAGTTTTTTGCCTTCTTCACCTTACCCCTTTTACTCATACCACTGGCAGAAGCCTTCTTGGCTTTGGGTTCCTTCTCTTACCGTCTGGCTTCTCAGTTTTACCACCCACCATCTTGCAAGATGGGAACACTGTGGGAATGCTTTCAGTCTTTTATCATAGGTTCTATGGTTAACTGGTTAGCTGAGGGGTATTCTTTCTTTTGGTGGGTAACCTGTATCAGGTTGAGCTATTTCTACTTTAATGAAAGTTGTATCAGGAACTAGGTGTTAAAATTTGTCAAATGATTTTTCTGTGTCTATTTGGGAATTTCTAATTTTTTTTCATTTTTAGCTTACTGTTATCATTAATGATGTTGATTGCTTTTCAGACATCATAATGACCTAAAATTCTTGGGATCAACACACTTGGCCAGGATGTGCACTTTCATACAATGTTGAATTCAGTTCACTCACATGTTTACAACTGTGCATCTGTTCATGATGGACATTGGTGTATACTATTCTGTTTTGGAATGTGCTTTCCTACCAGGATTGTGCTGGCTTTAATGAATGAGTTGGGAGCATTCCTTCCTCTCTGGCTATCCAAAAGTTCCACAGTGACTTTATTATTTTTTTTTAAATATTTGGTACAATTCACCAGTAAATCTGTCTGGACAGAACTTTTATTTTTAGAAACTGTGAGTTTGTAAATCAATTCCTTCAGTCAATTTTGGATTGTTGAAGTTATTCCTTCTGGCATGAACTTTGGTAGTTTATGTCTTTCAAGGACACTTGTGTATTTCACTTTCATTCAATTAAAAAATGCTTTATGTTTTCACTTTTGCTTTCTTCTTTGTTCCATGAATTATCTAGAAATACATTATTTAGTTTCCAAATATTTGGGGATTTTTCCAGTAACCTGTAATCAGGTAAATTTTTTGAGTTGTCTTATGGCCTAAAATATAGTTTAATTATTCCATAATTTCTGATGTTTGCTAGGTAAAGTGTTGAATAGTTTAATAAGGTCAAATTAACTAATATTGTTAACTTATTCTGTATATTTTCCAACTTCTTGGTCCATCAGCATTTGTGCATCTGTCAATTTCTCTATGCAGTTCTTTCAGTCATATATATATATATATATTACATATACATATATATTATTTCCTTTAGTATAAATTCCCAGGGATTAAAATAGTGTGCTATGTTACAGTTTTATGTGTAGATATTTAACGAATCGTGGT
>NW_004524720.1:544337-569151 GCF_000260255.1 Octodon degus | reverse complement strand
TATATATATATATATATATATTAGGGAAGGGTCTACAGGGTGTTCAGGTTCTCACTATTAGATCAGACTCTTAGTGACATGCCTGTTTACAGTCTCCCAAGAGCTGGGATTACAGAAGCGCACCACCACGCCCAGTCTCAATTGCTGTCTCAGTGCACCCCAGGGGTGGGGCCGGCATGGCAGGCAGGCCTGGGGATTGAACTCCTGCCCCCTGCACCTTCTTGCAGATAGTCTGCTGAGCTATTTGGCAGGCCCTTCTTTCAGTCTTTTTTCTTTTTATATTCTCTTATTAGGTGCACACATAGTTAGAAATATTATATTCCCTCAAAGTCTCCTTTATCATTATCAAATAATAGCTTTTATCCTTTGTTATAATCTTTGATTTGAAGCCTTTCTCTGTTGATAATATGAAATGACTTCTCTTTGAGCTAGAATTAGTATGGCAAATTCTAGAGATTTTTCTATCTTTTTACTCTATGTTCTTTTTGTAAGCAGCATATTATTGTAATTTGCTTTCTTATTCAAACCAAAATTCTTGCCTTTATTAAGAATGGAGTGTTTACACTATCTACATTTACTCATTTAGTATAATATTGGCGTGCTTGGCTTCAAATATACCATTTTAATATTTTCTATCTTTCCCATCTGTTCTTTTTCTCCTAATTTTTTTTCTTGCCTTCCCTTGGATTAGTTGAATTATTTTTATTATTCATCTTTTCTATTGGATTAGTAGGTACACTTCCTTATCATTTTAGTGGTTGCTTTAGAGTTCAGAGCATATACATTTAATTCAGCACAGTGTACCTTCCAGTTCCATTATACACAGAAGCATACAGTTGAAGAATGGTGCCCTGCTTTGGCTGCCTCCTGACTTCTGTGCTGTTGCTGTATATTTTACTCAGATAAATTTTCTAAATGCAACAAGACTTCATTCTTGTTTTTGGCTTTAATCAGGGATTTTATCTTTCATAAAAATTTAAATACACAAAATAAAGGTCATATTTGCCTGCATAGTTGCTATTTCTAGTGCAATTCCTTTCTAAAAATGCATATTATCATCTGATGTTTTCCTTGTGGTGTATTTTTGTTTATAATGAATCCTTTCAGCTTTTATAGGTCTAAAAAACTTTTTTATTTTGTTCTGGTTCTTGAAAAATATTTTTTGCTAGATATAG
Source organism: Octodon degus (assembly GCF_000260255.1). Taxonomy (NCBI): domain Eukaryota; kingdom Metazoa; phylum Chordata; class Mammalia; order Rodentia; family Octodontidae; genus Octodon; species Octodon degus. The sequence goes on along the minus strand of NW_004524720.1, from coordinate 567,976 downwards.
ACTTTCATTTTAATTTTTTTCTGGTTTCAGAACTTTAAACACTGTTCTATTTTATTCTCATGTTGGTGTTCTAATTCTTATATCTATTTGTACATTTTTTTTTACTGCTTTAAAAATGTTACCATTTTCAGGGCCAGCGAGATAGCTCAGCAGACTAAAGCGCCTGCTTAGGCAAGCTTATGCAAGCCCGTGGACTGTGGTTTGATGCCAGGCACCACAGGCCATGCCAGCCCTGCCACCACGGTGGGCTGAGCTGGCCAGAGTCTGGATGTAGTGGTGCATGCGTGTAATCCCAGGGCTGGGAAGGCTGTAAACAGGAAGATTACCATGAATCTGAGCTGCATAGTGAGACCCTGTAACAACCAAATACATTAAAAAAAAGTTACAGTTTTAACTGGTTTTGAGCAATTTGATTATGTTAGGTCATGATGTAGTTTTATTCATGTGCTGTACTTGAGGTTTGTCAACCTTACAAATTTTTTAGCCATTAATTCTTCAACTGTTTTTCCTGTCCCCTATTTTTCTAATGCTGTTAGAAACTCTATTTCCACCCGTATTTGGCTGCTTGAGGTTTTGTCACTGCTCCTTGAGGCCCTGTTAGTGTATCTTGTCTTTATTTTTCATCTGTGTGTTTTAACTGAGGATGCTATTTCTTTTTTTAATTTTTATTTTAAAGAAAAAAACCAAAATTCTAAAACAATATGATATGAGAATAACAATGGTTAATACTTTGCATATCATTAACTTTAGATCACTTATTCAGAGTACAAGATGTTAGCACTTAATTGTTCAAACAATATTAGCTTAAAACAATTTTTTCAATAAATTAAGAGAAATTAGTAGTATAACCAATCTATCTATGGTCTATCTATCTATTTATCTATCATCGCCTTTTGCTTTTCCTTTCCTTCTTTTCTCCATTTCCTTAACCCAGCTGCTCTTTCCTTTTGAAGTTTCTTTTCATTTGACAATATCTATTTTCTTTAAAAATTTTTTTTTTCATTTTAATGAGAAAAAGACAATATCTATTTTCATTTTGGATCTTATTTATTTTTTCAGCTTTTCACACTAGGGAAATCATATGATATTCGCACATTTGCCTCTGATTTATTTCCCTTATGAGTGCGGTCACAAGTTGTATCCATTTATCTTTAAAAGTCTACAGTTTACTTATGAAGTGGAGATTCCTCAACAAACTACCATTAGAGACCTATTTGATTCATCTATTCCCTTTCTCGGTATTTTTCCATAAGAATTAAAAACATCATACCATGGTGATATATATGCACCCATGTTTATAGCAGCACAATTTGCAATAACTACATCTTGGAAAGAACACAAATGCCCATCATTTGAGGAATGGATAAAAAAGGTGTAGTCTTTTTATATAATGGATGTTTTTATATCTATGTCAAGTTCAGATATCTCTTTTCCTGAGGTGTTTAATTTGCCTTATTTCCATTATGTATGTTTCTCATCTACAGTCCTCCAGTTTTCAGCCCTTGAGGCTCAATTGGGGTCTCCCTTGATACCTTTATGTCTCTAGTCAACATATGGAGTCTTTAGCTTCTCACGCATGTAATCCAGTTCTCATAGAATTTCTTCATCGCTTGAGTTTTTTCATTGTACTTGACTAGAGGCCAGTCATGGTGAATTTTAACATGTTGAGTGAGGAATTTTTACATTTGTTAGTATATCAATAAATATTTTGACTTCGGCTTATTGTTGTTACTTTGAAACAGGTATTCCTCAGACCTTTTATGTGTGATAGAGCTAATTATTTCCTACATCACAGTCAAGACCCTTCCGATATTCTCCATGATCTCTATAGATTTTGACATCTCTCTCTTTGATTGGTGGAATCAGGCATTATTAGCTTGATTATTAGCACAAGAAAAAAATTATTAGCACAGGAAACTATGTAGGAAGCAAATGGGGTGAAATAAAGACCAATGGACAGAGATCCTATGACAGACGGACACCAGAGAAGGCATCTTTGAAGAAATGCATTTATTTATTTATTTATTTATTTGTAAAAATAGAGAAAGAGAGCATTAAAACAATGTTTTTAATCCTTATGGAAAAATTCCACTAAACAAAGTAATAGGAATTCAACAATGGTTGCTGTATTGCACAATGTTATTGTCAGATTAGTTGTTCAGGTTACCAGATATAAATGTGCAAGATTAATTTAAACAAAAAAGCAAAACAAAGCAACAAGAAAAAAGTTGTCAGAAATTCAAAAGAAAAAAATAATAAGAATGCAAAGAAAAAAATTAAGCATTGACTGCTTCTTTCAAAAGGCCAGAAGAAATCAGTAGTGTAATTATCCAAAGATATACCTAAATATATCTTTTCCCTTCTTTCCTTTGTCCTTTTCCTCATCTCAGTTTTTCCTTCTCATTAAACAAATTCTTTCCCTTTCACAGTATCTATCATACCTTTCAGAGTTTAAGTACTCTTTCAGGTTCTCACACTAGAGAGATAATATGATGTTTGCATGTGTGGATCTGATTTATTTCACTTACCAATATAGTCTCTAGCCACATCCAGTGAAGAGATACTTCTCAATAGAGATGGGAAATACAAAACCAGAAGCATCTGCAGACAGAGAGAAGGTGTCCATGTGGGGGCCATAGGGTTGGACGATCCTCTGAGGTTTCAGGGGGTCTATAAGAAGGTCAGGGTGTTCACAGCTGAGCAAGGGCATAGGAGAGGGACACAAGTGGGATTTGGAGAGCTGAGCAAGGAATGATTATGTGGGTACTTCCAGGCCATAGTAAGGAACTGAGATTTTATTATAGAGCACTGAGAAGCCATTGAAACTCTCTAATTAGAACGCTGTCTTGATTCTACATTCCTGAATAAATGATCTCTCCTAGAGTTGTGTAGAAAGTTTGCCAAGAAGAGAAGAAGCTGATCCTTCCACGGGGCTGGTGACCTGTTGATGCATAAGAACATGAGGGCCCAGGCAGGACTTTCTTATTGGATGGATGAAGGACTAAGGGAACAGGAAGTGTTAAGTGTCCATTCCCAAACTTTTTTAAAAGGAAGGTTTCAACTATAAAAAGGGAAATAACCATAGTGATAGCAGTTACTAGAAAGTCTATTTTTATTTACATTTCTCCAAATAACTTGGAGTCACCCACTCAATCAATAATTAGCAATATTGGGGCTGGGGAGATGGCTCAGTAGCATAAGCGCTTCCCTGGCAAGCACAAGGGCCTGAGTTCAATCCCTGGTTCTGCAAAAAAAAAAAAATAGCAATATTAGATTATTAAGACATAGTAATAGACTGCAGTGCTTCTTCTTGGCTAGCAAGTATTTAATATTAATAGTTGATCTCTATTTTATAAAGAATAAATAGCAAATAACCTGTTTGTAAAAGAGTGGTACTAAGTGTTCACTACTGGGATGGGTGTTTCGTTCCTTATGTTATAAGCCACTGCAGAAGCTGTGGCATGCAGGCAATAATTCCCATTCCAAAGATAAGAGAACTTTTGCTCTATAATTTCAGTGATATGTCCAGCATACGATGGATACAAGGCAGGATCCATTAGGATTCAATTAATTTATTGTAACATAAGGAATTCAAACAAGTTAGGTACCATACATCGTTCTTGTGGGTTGGAAAGTAGCAGAGCCATAAGATGGTTCTGGAAAAAAGGGACACAAAAATAATCTTCTAGTATCTTTTTTTTCACTTGCCATTGCTCCTCCTTTCTTATCTGTTTTTATTCTTCTTCTTCTAGTTGGCTTTCTCTTTTTCTGCCAAGTTTTTTCCACCTAGCTTTTCTTAGGTTTATACATCCCATCATTCAAGAAAGCCACCTATGTTGTCAAAAATGTAAGGAGAAAGAACCTGATTAGCCCAGTTTTAGAGACATATCCTTTCAAGGGTGCTTGCACGTTACCTCAGTTGTTTAAAGTGCCTGCTTGGGCAAACTCAGTCAGGCACAGGGGACTTCAGCAACATCCCCACCTCCACATGCCCCACTAGACCCACCCTTAAGGCAGCCTGAGCCAGCGCCCCCCCCCCAAAAAAGGAAAAAAAGTCCTAGAGACATACCCTTTCCTTGTCCAATTAACTGTGCACAAGAAAATAGTATGGTACTTTATAAATAGCTTCTAAGACCTCCACTAGAGATAAATCATAAGGCCATCAAGGAGGTTCCTACCAAGTGAGGAACATGCTCCACAAGATAAGCAACTGCTGTTATAAGGCAAGATCTGGATTATTACACTGATTGATGTGAGAAATTCTTAGATCAGCTGGTATTTACTGTTGTCTGGAATGCTGTTATTTAGGATGTTTTAGAGACATACACACATATAGAGTATATGTGAGGCTATTGCATGCACTTTAAAGATATGTGAAGGGCATTTTACCTAACATTTAACCTCTAGAAAGTTCTTTTGAGTTTCTTCAAATGATAAATTCTTGCTGACAGCTTTGGCTAGTTCTATTTATTGTTGTTTTACTTTTATTAAAGAACTCTTTCATAAGGTATGTTTTATAAATGAAAGTGATATAGATTATAAAACATAAAAGGTAATTATTTATAATTTTATTCAAAATACTTCTGACCTCTCTATTGCCAACTGCTGGTATGTATTTAGCAGCCTGAAATTTAAACAGAATAACATTTCATTTTCTTTTGCTTTTTCTCTTTTCGTGAAATACTTTGCGATTATATGAAGTATGCCATTATACTGTCAACCTAAGTTTAGCAAATGACACTCCACTTTCAATCTATGCAAAACAGTCTTCATTTTATGCACATATAAACCTATGAAGCATTCATGTGTTGGTTTTGTGATTTTATACTTGGCAAATTGCACACACTCATTTTTATATCTGTCACTTTTGGCTCCAAACTTCAGGTTGAAACCACAGGATTTATGTAGCACTCATAGCAAGTTAATGCTTTTCTTTTGCCTTAAATTAGCTGCTACTTCAGGGTTATGAAACAGTGCACTTGATGGCAAATAATATTGATAATAATAGTAATACACCCAAAATACTGTTATGATACAAATCCTGTTCATACTGTTGTGAACCTTGGGATATTTAAAAACCAAAAAATTTAGCCATCAGCTTATATTGAAAAATTTCATAATAATGAACACCGCTCATCTTTTATTTATGTCATTTGGAGAAAGCCAAAGTAAAGTTTTAAAAAAAGTCAATTCCATCAGTGTTGCATAAAAGGTTTATCAGGTATGAGTCTTTCCTGAGTTGAGTGCAGACACCGTTGCTTTGCTTTTTGTGCCTTAGTCTTATATTTTTAGAGATTGTTATTTACATATCTTAGTAAGTTTTCTCTAAACTCACTGCCAGATAAGAAAAGTTTCAGTATTGAGAAAGTTTGGATTGCATGAAAATAATGATTTTTTGGGCTGGAGCATTGCTCTTTTTAACATCATCGTATTACTAAAATTAGGAATTCTGGGCCACATTTCAATTTTTTATCATAAATAGAAGAAAATGATGATGCTGGGTAGCTCCTCTTGCATACATTGTACAGTCCAGGATTCTTTAAATTTAAATAGGCTTGGAGATCAAGGTGGAGAGTGGTATAAGATGCTGTCAACTCATGTCAAAGAGTCTTTTGGATTCAAAGAAAGACACTTTCTTGTGGAGTGCAAGTCCCTTGGTGCCGTTCCTCAGCAGCTATGCCTCGTGGCATTTTTGGTGATAAATGATCCATTTCAAATAAATGAAACTGCAGCCAACTCTGCAGAAAGAATCACTTTATAAAAAAGAGAGACTGTTTTGGAGGGTCAAAAAGGCACAAACAGTATGGTAAAATAAAGTATACCCTGCTCCTTTCAGTGGAAAAGACTGCTAGGGGTTACATTTGCCAAATTCAATCAGGATGCCAAAAAGTGCAGGAGCCTGGCAGAAGCTGTAGAGAGCAGTTCCATCTTTCATCTATATTTTGTTCCTGTATTTATCTAGCTTTAGAAAATGTTGGGAATGTCTTTTCCTTCCGACTTGGCTCTTCTGGTAAACCACAGAAATACACCGGCAGCTTCTTGTAATTGTTTGGTTACCAAGTGCAGGCAGTCTCTAACTTAGGAGAAACAGATTCTCTCCTTAGAAATTTATGAAATGCATGAACAGCTGTTTGTTTTCATTCTGAAATTTATCCCAGGAATAAAGATAATTGATTTTATTAATTGACAACTATTTGACTCAGTAGACAAAGGCAGGAGGCCAGCTCATTATTTTTGGCCTTCGGCTGACCCAAAATAGTTTCCTCATATAAGAAGTGATTCATAGATGCTGAACGTAAGAATTACTACTAATAATGGTATTTCCGACTTCATGAGTAAGTAGTTTTTGGCAGTCAGAAAATATCTTCTGCTTTTTCCTTAAACACAGCAATTCTGTTATATACAAAATGTAAACAGTACTTGAATTAGCACATTGGAGACTTTAATGTACCAAAAATATGCATGCATTAACATTCCCTCCAGAGACTCCTTTTTTCTCTTTCTTTGAGATCAGTCAGTTTTTGTTATTTAAAAAAATAAAGCCCTTAGTTGCTTGAAGTGGCATTCTCTGTATTTTTCAGCCCATGACTGTGGTTTAAGATATCATTTTGGAAGATGTTTGGACACAAATGTATGAGTACAGGTGCTCAACAAAAGTCACATTTGAAAAATCAAGTTACCCCTAAATTATGCAAATCTAAATAGAATCAATTATATCTGAAACTCAGGAGTGATCAAACACGAAGGATCGTATTTATGGACTTGTCTGTAATGTCTTAGTTTACAATAGATTATTGGGGGGAAAACTTCATTTTTTCACCTTTGCTTATCTGTGAATAAAAGTAAGAAAAATATTTCCAAAGTGTATGTCATCATTCATTCTTTATACACAATTTTAAATACTGAGTTGTGCAGGGAGGAAACTGGAAATGTGTTATGAATGTTCCATTTATGACAATGAAAACTAATGTTCAGTTTGATGGCTTAGTTGATATTTATATATCTGAATATTATAAGAAATAAGTTAATACATGCTCACTACTGAAAATTCATTTTCACTAGGCTGTGATTTTCCCATTGTGGGAAAGCTGGTCAAATTTCTTTGAAGGATTTTTTTTTACAATGCTTTATTTTATTTTATTTTTGTTTTGTTTTTGGCGGAACCAGGGATTGAACTCAGGCCCTTGTGCTTGCCAGGGAAGCGCTTATTCTACTGAGCCATCTCCCCGACCAAAATTTCTTTGAACATAAATTGCTGTTATTTTTTTCTTAGAGGATCATTTGCCCATGAAACTGATTTTCAGAATGTCATCCCAGTAGTCATTATTCTACTTTGCCTGCAGAGAAGTAAAAATGAAAACCTCTTTGAAAATTCCTGTCTTTGTCAAGGCAGGGTAGAAACACTTTTCTAAGAGGAGTGGCAAGGTCATGCTGAGACAGACAGCCACTCTAGTGCTGCACAGTCAACATGGCACAGATCAGCTTGTGGGTGTTGGCCTGTGTCTGCTGAACTGAGGGAGGCAACAAAGATGTTGGCTTATTATGAAGTAAAATTATGTTGACAAGAAATTATCCTCTTGAACCAAAATCTGCCCTGAGTTACATTTGCGTAAATTCCAGAAATTACCAGAGTAGGTGCTTTGGAAGGGCTACCCCAGAACTTGACTTCAGTAGTACTTTACTAGTCCATATTCAGTTGCTATTACAAAATATCAGATGCCGGGTAATTTGTGAAGAAAAGAGGTTTACTTAGCTCACAGTTTTGGAGACTAAAGCCCCACTGATTCTGCCTCTGAGGATGACCCCTTGGCTAAATCAGTGCCTGGCAGATGATATCATGGCTCACATAAGCAGGAAAGCTCACATGAGACAGTGAGCAGCATGCAGGAGGGAAGGCCAGTCTTGCACTTTGTAGCCACCTCTTGCAAGAGCAGGAAACCTATGAGAACAAACTATGCAATTGTTTCTGAAGATGGCACCTCCAGGGACCTCCCACTCAGCTCTTCTTAAAAGTCCCACTCTCTCTTAACATTGTACATCAAGTACCACACTGGATGCACACAACCCCAGAGAGCAAACCAGCCAAATCATAGCAACTACCTGCAACTCAGCTTTTCTCTGCAAAGCCAGGGCAATACTTACTTTACTTGATTCATTCAACTCTTTAAGTTTGATGTTTATGAAATCAGTCTCTGTGTCTTGGCATGATTTCAAGCTTTTGATTTACTCTAAGTATTAAATTAATAATTGATTAGTAACCAATTATTATTACCCAATGAATAATGATTGTTATTGATAATAAATTAAATCAAAACCTTGAATGTGGCCTAACTGTATTTTTCATTTTTCTTGAAATCTTAAAAGATTCATTTGCTATATAAAAGGAATGGTTTGATAGCAGCATAGCCTGGATGTTCCATGCACCTCACAGACATAGATTGAGGGCCGGCCCCCAGCAGAGTGCTATTGGCAGGTGGCAAAAACTTTAGAAAGTGGAGCTTCATGAGTGGTGTTCAGGTCACTGAGGTGTGCTCTTCATTGTGTGTGGTGTGGGACTCGTGGGACACCAGCTTTTCCCTCTTACTGTCTTAGCTTCCCGCCCATGAGGCAGGGTGATTTGCTCTACTGTTTTCATTTGCCATGATGTGTGTTGCTTCCACAGGGCCAAAGTAATAAAGGCAATTGTCATGCCCTAGAATCCCTAAATTGTGAGCTAAAGGAACCTTTTCTCCTTATATACTGATGGCCTCAGGCATTTGTTTCAATAACATGAAGCTGAGTGGCACACAGTGAACATAGACAAAAGTACAAAAGATATAAAGACAGAGACTTCATAGGCTCTAAAGCTGTCATAGGCTGGATTTTCAAGATTGAGGACATCAGAAATTTCTGATGTACTTTGTAGGAGGATGTAGTGTTGGCTTTTGTGCAAATTTAAATAGGTTTAGAAATAATTTTAGGTGGTATAGATAAGTATAAATATGATATAAGCAAACAGACATACCCAAACTATCACAATCAAATTTAGAAAATTGACAAATCTAAGGGAGACTAATGAGGGATGGCATAAGATACAGGAAATTGAACACTAATTTGGTGTCAGACATGCGAGTTTGAATCCCAGATGTGGCTGTCAGTCTGCAGCTTCCTGGACTCTTTGTCCTCATCAATTATATAATGAGGATAATCATTTCCTCAAAGATTTATAGAGAGACAGAATATCCTTGCTGTAGGGTAGGGAAAGCCCTTGTGACTTGGTATTTGCAGTAGAATTCTATTGAGCCAAGCGTAGGACTGTGAACTAGATTTCTAGCTTGCCCCTCCTTATACCCAACCTCACTAGATTCAAATCATATTCTTATAGATCAAACCATCTCAGACAGCGGGTGTTGTCTTTGGCTTCTGTGTTTTCAGACATAAACAGAATTGGCAGTGCTGACTTCCTGCAGCAGGTCTCATGGCCTGAGAAGACAGACAAAACCACCCTGCATCTGTGGCCTCATTTGATGCTAGTCCAAGAGCCTCATGGTAGGACTTAGCCACCTTTGTGAGTGGTTTGCTGTCATGTGGACAGATGCTGGAGGTACACTTGTACGCACAAACATAGATGTACACAGCAACCTCTGACCCTTATAAGGCATCTTTTTCGGGACATGGGTGGCAGTCTGCGAACTCAGAGCAAGGTCCTAGGGTCCTTGACAGCATAGAACTGAATAATGCAAGATAGTTCAGGTTTCCATCCACAACTCCAGGAAATCTTTTTATTAAAATCTGAGCTGTTAAGCAATAGCTTCTTTAAAGACCCTAATTCAGATCTCTTTATGCAGATGTGTGTTGTTGGTAAACAAAGGCATTGATAGGCAAATGACAGGCCGGAGAGCCTTGGTGTGTATCTACCCTGATGGAACCTTTTCTCTAAAAGCGAATTTTCCTTTCCTCCCTCCCATCCTCCCTTCCTCCTTCCTCCCTTCTTTTCTTTCCTTCCTCTCTTCCTCCCTCCCTCTCTCCCTCTTTCCCTTCTTCTCTTCTTCCCTTCTTCCCTTCCTTCCTTCCTTCTTTCCTTCCTTCCTCCCTTCCTTTCTTTTCCTTTTCTTGTAATATCAGAGATGGAACCCACAGCCTCAGGCATGCTAAGCAAACACACTGCACCAGTGAGGTATATCCCCATCCCTCTCTATCAATGACTGGCCTCAAACTTGTGATCCTCTGGTCTCAGCTTCCTGAGTAGCTGGAATTAAAGGCATACACCACCATGCCTAGCTTGTAAAAGCACTTTTTAAAACACTGGCATTGTATATTTTTGCTTTGAACAAGAGCTTGCATGGTCTGATTATTGCCTGCCCGCTATCATCTTCCCCTTCCTCCCATGTCGCACAGACTGCCAGATGTCCGCCAATCTCCATCCTCTCCTCTTTGATGATAGCACTTAGCAGGTGTTTCCAAGTCTCCTCTGAATCTTGATATGTGTCTCATTTACTTTTCTCTCATTGCTGGGACAAAATACCTGACACCTAAAATTAAGGAAGGAGAGGCTTATCTAGTGCACAGTTATTGGAAGTTTCAGTCCATAGTTCTTGACTCCAAGGCAGGGTGGCACATGATGGAGGATACCAGTTCATGGTGGCATAAAATAGCAAAACAACAAGCATGAAAAGGGAATAGAAGTGGCAGAGAGCAGGCTTCTTTCCTTCCTTTATATTGCATTCAGGCTTGTGTCCCAGGGTGGGTGTAGCACTCACACCCACAATCCCAGCATTGAATCATGAATCAATCACAAACTCTAGAAACCCACCCTGATGACCACATGAGGCTTTGGGGGGACAACTAGGCACAAACCATAACAATATGCTCTCATGGATGTGTGCTCATGAAGTAATATGTGCTTATGTGTGTTTCTTGGGCTACCTACAGGATGGATGTGCACTGCTGGGTCCCATCCCTAGTCCTGAAGACTGAGACGTGGGTAAGACTAGTCCAAGAGGCTTTGGACTCAGAGATGAGGCAACACACTGAAGATGGCAGGGCCACATTACCCATCTTGGCCATTTTCCATGTAATCTTACTCATGTTGAATGTCCCTGACATGAAAGCCTTGGGACCAGAAATGCTTTGGAGTTTTTTTGTTTTTCAGATTTTTGTAAAATTTGAATATACCAATGATATGGATCCAAGTTTAAATACAAAGGTCTTTTTTGTTTTGCATACACCTTATGTGCACAGCCTGAAGGTAATCTTATATTTTTATAGTATGCCTGGGTTTTGGTTGTGAATTTTCACGTGAGATGAGGTATCAGATTTTCCATTTGTGGTGCTCAGAAAGTTTCAGATTTTGGAAATCTGCAGAGCTGGAAATTTTGGATTAGAGATGCTCAGTCTCTGTGAGGGAAAACAAATTTTTAGATTTTTTTTCTCTGCTACTTTTGGGTGTCTTTATGCTAAAGTAGTTTATCCTCAATTCAAATGAATACACTTAAGGAAAATGTCTTGGAAATCACTTGCTACTTTCATGTAGAAACAATAACATTTCTTGGGTGGGGATGGCTACACACAGCTATGTTCAAAGTGGATGGCAGAGCAGGGACTGGGTGTCACCTTTGCTGTAAGTCCCTGTGAGGTGGCCCCTCGTAGAGCCTTTGTCACTACTCTCCTCAGTCTAGCATGTGCTCCCAAACCCCACATCACACATCGTACTGGTCCTGTCCATCTTTCACTTTTCTGTTTTGCTCCTGTTCCTCAGAGTGTATGTTCACCTCTGTATTGGCCAAATTTTTCATAACTGGGACAAAATAGCCACCAGCTACAATTTAAAGGATTAGAGGGTCATTTTTGCTTGCAGGTTTGGTGGTCTCAGTCCATAGTCAGGTGGCTCTGAAACAGAGTTGTGGAGAAGGAACATGGCAGGCAAAATCAGCTCACATCAGGCACCAGGATGCAGGGCGGAGGCCCTGAGGTGCGATCACACCCTTCCAGGTCACCCCGCTGACCTGTCCCATCTGACTAGACCTTACCTCTGAACATGATACTTTGGGGGAGACATTTCAGATCTAACCATAACTTGTACCTGCCTATTGTTTCTTGGAACTTGTACAGCTGTTCACCCCTATTGTGGTGCTGTGTTTGTTCACCTCAGTAGACTGCAAGATCCCTGGGCACAGAGGCTCTGCCCCTGCATTTCCAGAAGCGAATTCAGAGCTTGCCTTTGAGCAGAACATAGCAGGTGTTTGTTGGATGAAGCAGTGCACCATTTTCTGTATTTTTGTTCTGTCACATAACCATCATATCCTAAAATCAAATCACTCTATAAATGCAAAGACAAAATAAAGAGGAGTTGAATAAAGACAGATAATTGCAATATAGCCACATATCTTCAGAGTTTAAATCATTTGTTTTAATTTTTAAACAATAGAAAGAGTGGCTGAGTTCAGATGATGCCTTTTATTTTTTTATTCCACTTATCTGCCACTAGAGAGGTTTAATTCCTCTCATTTTTTTCAGGTTATACCTTAAAAGAGTGAGGTGGTAAATATGGGCAGTCATTGCAGAAAATTATTGCCTGGTGCTAATATTAAATTACTGCTGATTTTTAGGAACACCACAAACTGGTCACAGGGTCAGAAGCATTTAGTAGTCATAACTTACAGCAAGAAATCAGATTGTAAATTGAGAAAGAATGACACCATTTTTGGGGACCCATCTCATAGTCATCTCCAAATAAGTCAGTAATGTTCTGATGTTCAGAGTAAACTGATGAACTACCATTTACTGTGTGTTTTGTGCAAAAACTTTAAAAAGCATGGCAGGGCAAGAGAGAAAGGCAGTCTGTTGGATTAAGGTAGAAATTTCACCATTAATTTCACCTGCCATTGCTAAGTTGGGAAGACCATAATTCACTGATACTTTCTTCTTAGATGCTTTGATTTAGGGAAATGCTTTAAAAAATTATTTCTACAAGTTATCCCTTTAATGATCCCTAGAATAATTTTCTTGGCAACACCTTGTGTCAGAGTAAATTAGCATGCTGAAAGACATGTTTAGTTATATACACAAGAGCTTTCACATTTTGTAGGGTCCCTGTGAGTAAGACTGGCATTGTGAGTGGTCCCTGTGGAAAGCAGCATTTGGCCTATGTGTCAACAATACCATTACTGGTGACATGCATGTTGGTGATTCATGAAAAATGCTGATAGGGAGCATTTTATGGTCTCCTTGCTGCCACAGCCCATAAAGGAGAAACCAGGCCATGATACAGTTTTTCAGTATGTTATTAAGAAAGTTCTGGCCAAAGAAGTTAAAAAGTTTGTAAAATGTGTGTAAAAAGTGTGTGTCTGTGTCTGTGTCTGTGTCTGTCTGTCTGTCTCTGTCATATGGCTATTTATGAGCTATAACAACACTTGAGGGAAAGAAGTTGAGCTTGCACATGGTCTGAAAACCTGGCTGTGAGATAGGAGCTAAAAGAGAAAGAGGCGAAGTCTACACCAGCATATAGTGGTCTCATTCTCTGCAGGATTCTTCAAGGGTCGGCATGAGGAATATTTTAGCTGAAGAATAAAGAGTATCTGAAAGAGAAACCTACACAATGAAATCAAGTGTGTACACACAAGTAAGCTGTAAAAACTGTCATGCCAAAATCTTTCTGCCCAGGCCAAAATGTGATGAATAAGTCTTATTGTACTGTAAAACAACAACAACAATTGATTCAAGAAAAAGGATTCTGAGTTACCATGACAGGTTCAGAGGTGTGGTTTCTAAATCTTCTCTGCTCCATTGCTTGTTGGAGCTGAACTGCACCAAGCATCTGAACTTCAAATACAGTAGGGTTTCACCAAGTTAGCTGAGCAGCCCCTACAGACACAGAGGAGGGATCCAGCCTTCCAGGGAAGTCCTGAGTGTACAAAGGCAGTGATGCACCCCCACATGGAGACAAGTGCCTAGGTCCTGATCCCCTTACAGTCCACATGTAGCATGCAGGGCATCCTTCCTATGGGACTCAGGAAGGGTTTTCAGAAGCAAGGAGATCCTGCCAACAGCACCAATGCAAATGGAAGCATTTGGCTGAAACTACAGATTTCAGCATGGAGTACGGGACATGATGGCCAGAGGGCAGGGAGGACCATACACACCACAGAGCGGTGCTGCATCCAGAGTCTAGCATGCCAGCAGGATAGATGGGTGTCTTCACTGGACACACACCACCAGGAAGGGCACTGTGCCTGGACTGTGAGGTCTGGAGAGTAATTTCAAATCCCCAAACTCTGAGCAAGTTTCTTAAATTTTTCTACTCTGGAGTTTTCTCACTTGAGACGTTTGAGCTTTAGTAATAATGTTTAATTCCAGGTTGAGGTGCTAGTTGTTAACATTGTTGTCCTCTCCCTTCTTGAGAGCTGTGTGATGGTGGCATGGCAGAAGGTCAATTCTAAGAGAGAGCAGGCAGTGGCTCACAACTGTTCTAATATTTTCTCATGTTAATATATACTAATGCATAAATATAGGTTGTATTCTAAGTGTTACTTGTAATGTGTGTAATTTTTAATTAGTTTTAAGAAAACTAGGATGCATTCAGATAGTCAGGACCCAGCAGTGTCTCAGGCTGAGGTAGCCTGAGTTGCAAAAGGAGGAGGGATCAAAGCAAAAGGCACATGAACTTCTGGTTTGAAACTGTCTTGGCTCAATAGTGGAAAGTAGCTTCTCTAGCCTTCCTCTAAAATGTGTATCACAAAAACTTCAAAACCCATGAGCTCAGTGCATCTCAGGTGCCAGCAACATGTTTTACCTGTTTCCTTTACTCAGTGGAAACAAGGACCTGTCCACCTGCTCATCCTCACCAAAGATAGGTAATAGAGAAAGATAGGGATTTAAAAGAACTATCTTATCAGAAGTATGGGGGGACAGATGGCTCAGTGGACTAAAGTGCCTGATTCAGCAGAGCGCAGCAGCCGGTTTTGATCACCAGCTTGCAGTGCTGGCTCCACCCCCGGGGCATGCTGAAATGGAGATTGAGACTGGGTGTGGTGGTGCTCACCTGTAATCCCAGCACTTGGGAGGCTGAAAACAGGAGAATCACTATCAGTCAGCTATATGTAGTGAGACCCTGTAAACCCTGCCCTAAATTCATAAAAAAAAAAGTATGAGGGGACAGGGCTGGGGAGATAGCTCTGTGGTCTAATTGCCTGCCTGGCAAAAGCAAGGACCCAGTTTTGACCCTTGGTACTGCATGCCGTGCTGGCCTCAGAACCTGGGCATGCTGTGCTGGCCACAGAAACAGCATGGTGGCACATACCTGTAATTCCAGCACTGGAGAGGCTGAGACAGGAAGATCACTATGAATCCTAGCTGTGTAGTGAGACCCTGTATCAAATAAATAAATAAATAAATTTTAAAATTCTCAAAAAAAAAGTGTGATAGGGCATTAAACATGGCTATATTTAAGTATCAATACAAATAATCTACTTAGTTCTTCAGATCTAAACTGATTGGAAAGCAAGATCAGGATTAAAAGTACAACTATGAACTCTTCCATCAGAAACTCTAGGCTTGTCTGGGAATAGGCTTAGGGATATAGTCTATTCCAGTTCTCTCAGAAGGGAAAACATACCAACAATGTTCTACATCTCTCATTTTAAGAGGTGGAAGACAAGAGACCTCCATTTCACTGCACTGTCTAAAATGCATCTGTTATATTGACATATAACTTGAAATTACATAAAATGAAGCTTGGGATAAAAAGTGATGTGTTCTACAATTTGTAAGCACATGGAAAATCCAGGAAGATTAAGCAAGTTATCAATCACAGGCAACTCAGCAGGAACATGTTTAAAGTGTGTTCTGTCAAAGGCTGAGACTGTCAGAACAGAAGGAATGGTTTAGGGCAGTGGTGCAGGCAGCCCAGTAGTTGGGGCAGTTGCATCAGCACCTGCTGATGGAGCACATGTGTGGAGAGGGGATGACACGGACAGGCTGACGGCACCTCTGAGGAGTGAGCAGCAAAGGGTCTGGTGTGTAATGAGGAATGAGCTCCAGGGAGCCAAGAAGAGGAGATCAAAGATTAGAGCCCTCCTCTTATGAAGATGAGCATTCCTTGTGTGTGCCGTGGAATTGACAAAAGTGCTTGAGGATCTCCCCGAGCCCTGTGCTCTGCTTTCTGTTCAGATGCCCCATTTTCTCTTACACAGGTATGATTATACAGAGAAGGTGTGATTGAGAAACGTGGTGAATGCTGCAAACAGTTTTAAGTTATTATAGCGAGTACCACATTGCCCTGATTCCTCCTCAGAATACGCACCCTCACTTCAAACACACTTCTCCCATCCTTGCCACTCTCGGAAGGAGTTCTGGAAGTGCTTTTTTCTGAGTGTCTTCAGCTGCACTGTCTTGGCTACCTATATGTCCTGAACTGATTCAGAATGTTTGCCTGTCATGGTCACTTTGACTTGGGGGAAAAGCCAGGCGTTATGCAGTGCCAGGTCCAGTGAACAAGGTGGATGAAGACACACTGAAAAGCTTTAGTAAGCCTGCCTTTCTGGTGGATGGCACTTGGCAGGAGCATTATAATGACACTCCTGAAAGAGGACTTCCAGAATTGCTTCTGAAAGTGGCAAGAATGATGGAATAAGTATGTTCAAAACCAGGAAGGATATTCTCATGGGCATTAATGGTAATATGACGTTTACAATAATGAACTGTTTTTTAAAAACTTAGATACTCATCACATTTTTTATTATACCACATGTATAAATTTTACTGCAGAGTTAATGTTTTGTTAGGGGAGAAATAAGAAAAAGGATTCTACTGCTTAGAAGTGTTTCTTTTAGCAATTACTAACTTAGACATTGTGGTAGTAAGTTGACTTGACAAAACTTTGCCAGATGAGATCTTTGGCTATGAGAGCATAGCCTTTGTCAGAAAAGGAAGAAAGACTTTTATATTTTAAAATTCATTGATTTTCAATGACATTTCAATTTTTTATAGATGATATTGACAAACATTATTTTGTGTAATTTTAACAAAAAGCATGAAACAATTTGTTACTTATGAAAAACTGCAGCATGGTGAGAGTTTTTTCAAAGGTGGCAGAAATCCTGCCTTATGAAATGTGATTATGGTATTTACAGTCTATCTTTAAAAGCTTCAGACAGATTCTATTAGGGATAAACTGTAAAGAGAAAACATACAATCACACTTGACGTCTTCCTTCCAGACAATCATATGGAGGAAGGAAATGCATAGGAAATGGCCAGGTAGACTCAGTTTAAGGAACACTTGAGACCGGCAGGGGACAATGGAAGGAGGGGCAGGAGAGACAGGCCTTGGGAGTGTGCTGACAGCAGCTGGTGGTTAAGAAAAGCAATTACTTGACCAAAAGAATCTCCCACTTAAGCCTGTTTCCCAAGAAATTAGTCATTTATTTTCATCCATATGGGGAACACTTCCAACTTAATAGGTGTAGGGAAAGCTGTTTCTTTGACACTGAAGAAGAAAAATAATGGCTCTTCTCTCCTGCATTGTGCTTTATTTTTTCCATATTAATCTGTTTTTGAAAGCTAAAATGAAATAAAAATAACATTAGATTAGTGGTACAAAGGTTTTTTTCAGCTCTCTGGTTTCATCCCCTTTATCTCTTTTGGATAATATCTTTTCTACTTTTGCTTCTGTTACAGTTTGTGTCTGGTTGTCCCCCCAAAGCCTCATGCAGTTATGGAGTAGTTCCTAGAGTTTGTGATTGATTCTTGATCCAAATATGGGATTATGGGTGTGCTATCCCCACCCTGGGGTGGGCAACCGATGCTACAGTGTCAGAGGAGAGAGGGGCTGCTGCCCCTCCCTTTGCTGTTTGCTGTTTTCCTTGGCCATGAGCTGCTGCCCTCTGCCATGCAGCTCTATGGCTTGGAGCCAGCCAAGTATGGACTGAAACCTCCACTAACTGTGAGCTAAATACAAAATGGTAAAAGGAAAAAAAAAACATTAGAAAAGATATAAAATTTCATTGAACAAAGTAATAGGAATTTGACAATAGCTGTTGTATTGCATAATGTTACCTTCAAATTAGTTGTTTAGGTAATCAAATACAAACCTGAAAAATTGGTTAAAAATTATAAGAAATTAAAAAGAAGAAAAAGACTTTTAAACATTAACTGGTCCTTTCAATAGACCAGCAGAAATCAACAGCATAATTATCCAAACTGTGTTGCATATAAACATAAATACATCTTTCTCCCTTTTTTCTTTTGTCCTTTTCCTCATTGCAGTTTTTCATTCTCATTGAACAGATTATTTCCCTTTCACAGTATCTATTGCGCCTTTCAGATTTTATTTACTCTTTCAGGTTCTCTCACTAGTGAGACAGTACCATATTTGCACATGAGGGTCTGATTTATTTCACTTACCAATACAGTCTCTTGTTGCATCTGTTTACCTATAAAAGCCTCAAATTTACATTTACATATTTATTTATTTTTATGTATTTGGTTCAGGGTCTCTCTATGCAGCTTGGACTCCTAGTGATCCTCCTGTTTTCAGCCTCCCCAGTGCTGGGATTATAGGTGTGCACCACCACGCATGGAGTCAGTCACTGATTCTGTGTGCCCAATAGTAGGTCTGGCGCAACATATGGTTCCGAGAATCGAACCCCAGCCCCTGAGCTTGCCTAAATAGGCACTTAGCCCACTGAGCTATCTCACTGGCCCTTCAAATTGACCTTCTTTTATAGCAATGGAGTATTTACACTAGCCACTTCTTATTTTAATTTTTTTTAAATTGTTATCTTGTTAAAAGTTAATTTTACAGTTTTACCTCAGATTTTATAAATTCTTTATGTTTCTTAGTGATGTTATATACAAAAAAAAATCCTTTGAACTTTCCAAAATCCTTAGAAAGCTTATGTCATTAAACTATTTTAATGTATTATCTTTAATCATTTTAAAGGTGTCTGTTAAATTAACAAATATAAACCTAACCCTGTATTAAATAGAGATGTTACTCTTTTTTTTTTTTTTTTTGTATTTTAAGGAAGGGTCTGCAGGGTGTTCAGAGTCTCACTACTAGATCAGACTCGTAGTGATCCACCTGTTTACAGCCTCTTAAGTGCTGGAATTACAGGTGCACACCACCATACCCAGTCTCAATTGCTCTCAGTGTGCCACTGGGGTGGAGCTGGCACTGCAGGCCTGGGGATTGAACCCCCGGCCCCTGTGCCTGCTTGCAAGTGCTTTAATCCACTGAACTATTTGGCCAGCTCTGGGATGATACTCTTATGAACTTGCTTTAATAGTTTTTAAAGAATTAGGCAGGAAATACATCAACTTCCTGTCCTATACCTACACATTCTGTGGCTACACTCAGTTTGATCTTGCTTCTGGTTCTTTAAGTATTGCTTCTTCTAGCTATTACCTCCACTGTACAGGACATCCCACTTCACTCCTTTAGAAGCTAGAGATCCTGACACGAGCACTTTAACTTTCACATATTCAGTCAATTTCGTTTCAGTGATTGATCCCATGCCACATTCTTAGGCCTTGCATACTCAGTCTTAATCTCTTTGTCTTCTCACTAATTTGCTAAAGTTGTGTTGAGTAATTGATCATATCCACTGTGAAGTCCACTTATTTAATAGATTGCCTTTCAGATTCATTCAGGTTCTAGATGGCAGGATTTCCTTCTTTTTCTAAGGTTGAATGGTATTTCACTGTGTATATATCCATTCATCCATTGGTGGATACTTGAATTTTGGCCACTGAAAATGGTGATACAATGATCATGCAAGTGCTGTTGGTTCTTCAACATAGTGATGTCATTTCTTTTGGGTATATCCAGAAATGGGATTGCTAGGACATAAGTTGGTTCCATTTTAATTTTGAAGGGAACTACTGCTCTGGTTTGGATAATGTCTGTATGAATTTGCGGTTTTACAAACTGGGTAGAAGGGTTCCTTTTCTCTACTTTTTAAAAAGAATTATCCCTCTAATAGATATGAAATGATTTGTCATTGTGATTTTTATTTGCATTTCCCTGATGATTGACATGGAGTACATTTTAATATAATTCTTGTTCTTTATACTCTTCTTTACAGAAAATTTTATTCACATGTTTTGCCCGTGTTCTGATTATTTTCTTAGGAGTTGAGCTTCTTATGTTTAAATATTAACCCTTTATCAAGTGTATGACTTACTAATATCTCCATGACAATTGAGACTGGGCATGGTGGCATGCACCTGTAATCCCAGCACTTGGGAGGCTGAAAACAGGAGGATCACTTTGAGTCCAATCTGTGTAGTGATACCCTGTAGACTCTGCAGATCCTGTACCAAATACATAAAAACATAAAATAAAATAAAATAAAATAAAATAAACAAACAAAAAAAACAAATATCATCTCCTGTCCTGTAGGTTGTCCCATCACTCTTGACTGTTTCCTTAGCTGTGCAGAAGTATCTTCTTTTGATGAACTCACATTTATCTATTTTTTTTTGTTGTTGTTGTTGTTGTTGTTGCCTAAGCTTCTGGGTTTATTTCCTCCCTGCAAAAATGACTTCCCTAGCCAGGGTCCTAAAGCTTTCCTCTGTGTTTTCTTCTAGTTGTTTTATAGGTTAAAGTGCTCAATCCATTTTGAATTGATTTTTGTATATGGTGCAAGTTCTAATGTTAATCTGATGCATGCAAATAGCCAGGTTTCTCAAATCATTTATTGAAATAACTTTCTTTTTCCTATTCTGTGTTCTTAGCTGTTTTGTCAAAAGTCACTTGGCCATGTGTGGATGTACTCTTGGGCCCTCTGTTTTATTCCATTCACATAACTCTGTTTCTTTATACCAGTGCCATACTGTTTTGATTTCTATCAAAAGAAATCAACATTTGTGATATGCTTTGAAGGCAAGTAGTGTGATGCCTCTAACTTCCTTCTTATTACTCAAAATTACTTTTGGTGACTTGAGATCCTTATAAGTTCTACACAGTTTTAGGTTGTTTTGGTATTTATGTGAAATCTGTCATTGGGCTTTTGTTAGGGATTGCCTGGGACCTATAATGTAGATTGGGTTAGTGTGGATATTTTAACAATGTTAATTCTTTTAATCTATAAAGATGTGATAGCTACCCATTTGTTTGTGTCATATTCAATTTCTTTTATCAATATAGTTTGCAGTGTAAAGTTCTTTTACTTTCTTGGTTAAATTTATTCCTAAGTGTTTTATTTATTTATTTATTTATTTATTTATTTATTTATCTATTTTAAAGCTATTGAAAGTAGGGTTATTTTCTTGTTTTCTGTATGTGCTAGTTCACTGTCACTGTGTAGAACATTACTCATTTTTATAAATTGAATTTTGTATCTTGAAAGCTAGCTGAATTCATTTATAGTCACAACAGGTATCTGATAGAATCTTTACAGATTTCTGTGTAAGATTATGTCATCACAAACAGGGACAATTTAATTTCTTCCTTTATAATTTATCTTTTTTCTTATTGCTCCTATGTATCTTTTATGTACTGTTTGTGGATGCTTTTAATGGCAATGCAGAAACATACTCAAACTTACTGAGCAGAAAGGATGAAAGGATCCTGCAGGTTCCCTCATAACCCAACTCTGGAGAAGGTGGAGTTTATCCAGCCGTCTATTGATCCAGCGGTCTATTGATAGGTATGCAAGCTGCTTCCAAGAGTTAGCTATTATGAACTGTACTTAAATATCAGTATGTATGCATCTTTGTAGTGTGATGTGTTAAGCTCTTCAGGGAAGATACCTGGAAGAGGAATTACTGGGTCATATGGAATTTCTAATTTTATTTCTTTAAGAAATCTCCATACTGATATCCTAACTAGCTATTGTAGTTTGCATTCCAACCAGCAGTGATGTCTGTTTTCACCACATCCTCAAGAGAAATTGTTACTATTTTATTTCTTAATGATAGTCATTCTTTCTACTATGAGGGTGGAATATTGGTGTTGTTTTAACTTGCATTTCTGTAGTAGCCAGAAATGTTGAACACTTTTCATGTATTTGGCTATTTGTACTTCTTCTGTGAAGTATCTGATCATTTCATGTCTCCATTTCTTCATTGGGTCTTTTATTTGAGGTGGTAGATTTTTTTGAGTTCCTTATATGTTTCAGAAATCAATCCTCTGTCTCAGGAGTAGCTGGATAATTTTTTACCCATTCTGTGGAATATCTATTCTCTCTGATAATTGATTCTTTTGCAGTACAGAGCTTTCTAATTTGATATTAATCTCTTTGATTCTTGCTGTTATTTCTTGGGCAACTGCAGTTCTGTTTAGAAAACCCTTCCTATACCCAGGGCTGCAAATGTTTTACCTAATGTATTTTCTGGTAGATTCTTTTTTTTTGTTGTTGTTTGCTTGTTTGTTTTAATGGTTTAGATCTTTGATTCATTTTGATTTTAATTTCATTTGATTTTAACTTCACATAATTTTCATGATGAAAACTATGTGTCCACTCTGAATTTTCTGCAAAGAGTGTCTTTCTTTCAACAGATACTTTCGGCCCCTTTCCTAAAGATCAAATAGATGACTGTGTCCAGAGTTGTTTCTGTATCCCCTATTCTGTACCACTGATCCACATATCTGGTTTTTTTTCTAGTTCCATGCTGTTTTAATCACTATTGTTTTGTAGGATAGGTTGAAGTCATGTATAGCTGCACTCCAGCTTTTCTCTGGTTGCCCAAAATTACTTTTGCTATTCTAGGTCTTATCTAGTTTCAAATAAATTTTAGGATCATTTTCTCTGAATCTCTCAAGTATGCTGGTGATACTTTGATGGGGGCTGCATTGAATCTGTGTAAGTTTTGTGAACATGACCATTTCATGGTGTTGATCCTGCTTATCCAGGCACAGGAGACATTTTTCCATTTCTGATGTCCTCTCCAATCTCCTTTTTCAGAATACTGTAGTTTTCTTTCTAGAAGTCTTTCACTTTCTTGATTAGATTCATTCCTTATTTCATTTTTCTCGAAGCTACTGTGAAGGGTATTGTTTTTATAATTTCCTTCTCATCAAGTTCAATATTGTTGTACACAAATACTCATGATTTTTGTGTTTTGATATTGTATCCTACTACACTGCTGAAGTTGGTTATAAGCATAAGAGGATTTCGGTAGAGTTCTTTGGGGCTTCATGTAGAGAATCACATCATCTGCAAATAATAATTTGAGTTCTTCCTTTTTATTTTTTCTCTTGCCTAACTGTGCTGGCTAATGATTCAAATACTATATTGAACAAAACTGCTCTCCTCTGTGATGTCCCTCTTCTAAGACAATGTGTTTGGAGCTAGTTGACTATAGACTGATCCCTCTACAAACTGCAAGCTAGCTAAACATTTTTCCCCTTTAACTTTGGATGTTTGCCTCAGCAACAAGAAAAGTAACTAAGATAACTACATTTTCAGCCTCTCTACTTTTGTAAATTTTGAGACAGGATTTTACTAAATCACTCAGTTATCCAAGCTAAGCTTGCTATTGTGATCCTGCTAGAAAGCTATTGTTTTTTTATAGTGTGTGTGTGTGTGTGTGTGTGTGTGTGTGTGTTCTTCATGTTTTTTTTTTTTCTGTTTCTTCTTGCCTTACATTGATATCCAAGCATTGGAAGAAGTAGGGATTTATTCCAGTCTTTATACTTTCACCAGCCAGTGATCCAAG
>NW_004524720.1:535291-544220 GCF_000260255.1 Octodon degus | reverse complement strand
CTTTAGTCTGTGCCTCAGCAGCTGACCGAAGGTCTCATTCTATGGCAGCTGGTCTGGAGTTTTGGTGCACTCAAAGCTATTGAAATATTTTAAGCCACTGGGACCTGGCACTGGAGTGGGCTCAAAGCACAGGGCCACTAAGGCTGATCTTCCACTGGGCTAAGCTCAGAGACTAAGTCTGTAAGGCTGGCATGGACCCAGGCCAGGCTTGGAAGCTTCTGTGGGCACCAAACCAGCATTGAGGGCAGAGGGGCACAACTAGTCCTGGGTTTTACCAGGTTGGCCTGGTGTTGGGTCAGAGGCATAGTCTAGGTTTCATTTTTCTCTCTTCCCAAGCAGAGGTCTTTCTGATTTCTACTGTCTTCGGACAAAACAAGAGTGAGTCAGGTAACACACAGTCATTCTTCTTACCCTCTTACCACATCGTTTCCTATTTCTGTGCTGCACTCAGGTTCTGGGTTCTCTCACTTGGTTTCTTTGGCTCTTGTGAAGGTGTTGTCATGCATCAGTACCTGTTCAGATCAATGTTCCTGGGTGGTAGGTGGTGCTTCGAGATTATATTCCTCCCTCTTGTTCTGTTCCTTCCCCCAAATCCACTTGGTACAACTTCTCAAATAATGCCATTAATGTTCACTGAAGAAACATGAAAGCCAAAGATGAACAGAAAGGAAAACTACCAGCAGAAGCCTTCTGAAGAGGACCATTTGGGCCCTTTTGGGGAATTATTATTTGGCATGGGTGAGCTATTGAAATATTTTAAGCAGGAGAATTAGTTGTTACCATTTGCCTTTTAGAGGATTGTCAGGCTTGAAAATGGGTGATGATAGGGTTGCAAGATGAGTTCAGCAGTAGCTCAGGGAGAGACAATGACAGCTTTAACTAAGGTCATATCCTGAGAGGCAGAGGGAAAGGATAGTCTCAAGAGATATTGGAGAGGTGAAAGAGCAGTAAGACTTTATGAATTCCTGAGGGTGAAAAGTGAGAGGAGGGTAGACAGATTATGCAAAATGTCTGGCTTGGATAGTAGAGTTTACTCAGGATAGGCAGAACCTGCTGGTGAATGAAAATGTGAATTTATTTGGGATATAATGACTCTGAAGGTCTGAGAAGACAAAGGACATAATACATGCATCACACGTGATAGGTAATGGAGCCTTCAGTGGCAGATCTGAGAGTCAAGGTTCATGAGATAATGAGCATAGATGCCATTTCCCTTCCAGGATGTGTAAAGAAAAAGGGAGAGGGCTGAAGGATGTAGCATGCTGTCCTCGGTCATGTCGAGGTGGACTAAGACTATTTCACAAAAGAAATGGCTAGAGTAGTAGAGGGGAAATTTCTGAACAAATCAAGGAGGTGTTATTTTGAGGAAGTCAAGAGAAAAATGTATCTTAAGGGCAAAGATACAACCAATGGGACAAACGTTCTTGAAAAATAAAGACTCAGAAGTATATGTAACTGGGTACATAGCAAAGCAATTACTGATGACCTTGATGAAGAAAAGAAGACCCGGGGAGATAGCTCAGTGACACAGCGACTGCCTGGCCAGCATAGGTCCTGAGTTCAACTCCCGGCACAAAAAATAAATAAATAAATAAATAAATAAATAAAATAATAATAATAATAATAAAGGAAAGGCAGGCACAAATGGAGGTCACTCTCAGAAGGTCTAGCTGTGCAGGAAAAAGCAAAATGGTGATTGGAGGAGGAGACAGAGGAGATTTAGAGGGTTTCCCCTTTTATTTGAAAGTCTTACTTCTGGGCCAGCCAAATAGCTCAGCAGATTAAAACACCTGCAAGCAGGCACCTGGACCAAGGGTTTGATCCCTGGGCCTGCCATGCTAGTCCCACCCCCAGGGGGTGCTGAGACATCAATTGAGACTGGGCGTGGTGGTGCACGCCTGTAATCCCAGCTCTTGAGAGGCTGTAAACAGGCAGATCACTATGAGTCAGATCTAGTAGTGAGACCCTGAACACCCTGTAGACCCTTCCCTAAAATAAAAAAAAGCAAGTCTTATTTCTATACTGAGACTGCAGACTTGAGTATATTTAAATGCTAATTGTCAAGAACAGGAAGAGGGAGGGAGGGAAAGATACTAAATAGATTGGGACTAATAGTGCACAGAGCTCCCAAAGGAGATGGAGATGGAGGTAGGAGAAGAAAGAGCTCAAGAGGCAAAAAAAATAAGTTTGGAAGAGAGATACCTGCTCCAGGCAACAGATGGGAAGGAGGACAGGACAGGTGTGCTCACAGTGGAAACTGGTGAACATGATGGCAGAGCTGGGCCATTTCTCTTTTTATGAATTCTATTTTCCTCACCAAGTAAGAGGCAAAGGCATATGCTGAGAGTGAGGAGACCCAAGTGGTGGGGCAGGTAATTTGAGGAGAGTAGGGAAAGTTTTAAATGACTGCCATAGAAAATAAAAGTTGATGAGAGAAACCTTCATGGCTTTCCAGTGAGAACTAAAAGCCAACTGAGAACAGAGGTAGTGAATGTGTGCCAGTGCCCGACTCCTGAGAATGATAGGGAAACCTTGTTGAGCCCCAGGGCCTCAAAGTGGAACATTCATATTATAGAAAAATGATAGAGAAAAGAGAGTTAAACCTGGTGACAGGAAAGCAGGTGACACGGAAGACCACAGAGTGTAAGCCAGTGCAGGGAGACTATGAAGTCTGATAAGCGCTTCCTGTGTTCTTTATCCCATTCTGACTCCTCCAAATCATAGATTTTCTGACCAAGGACCATTAGGAGCAGAGATGGAACTGTCATGCTGTTAGGAAATTCCAGATAGAACCACAGCAGTGGCAGAGGTCAGAGTCAAAGAGGACAAGGTCTGAGGCCAGAGGAAAGGTTACTGTTTGGATTGAAATGAGTTTTGTTTTGCTTGTTTTATTTTGGGGATGAGGTATTATTTCAAGTCACAACTTCATTCACATTTCAAACACATTTATTTTCTGTGGTTTAAAGTGCTCTGTAGGTCTGCCCTTTCTGGCTGTATAGGAAACATAATAGCATTCCATTCTCAGACAAAGTCTAATCTGGAAAAAATTCTCAGTATTGCTCAGATATCTCGGCCTCTGATAGCCTGAGTTAGGTTGCAGAATGTCTTGCTCTTGTACGTATGCTGTGTATGTTTTATGAGGACCTGGCTTAGACTTGGAATTCAGTACTTTTTACTTACCCTCATTAGTTATGCTTTCCACCAAGAAAACAAAAAAGCAAACCAAAATTTAAAATATTATTATTGGCTCATTGTGTGCAGAGCCAAGAGAACAACAAAAAGAGTGATGAAGAAAATGTACATTGAAGCCCTGTTGGCAACCTCCGAGAGTATTAGGAGTCAGCTCTCGGGGAAAGTCCTATGGCCATTTCTGAGCTCGGTTTTTGTTCATGAGAAGAGCACTCAACATCTTTTCCTTCTCTGTCTTTTCTCCTTAAGAAGGAGGAAAGATTCTTCTCCACATTCTAAATCTGAGTGTGTTTTCTACAAGCTGTAACTTTAAATTAAGCTCCTGAGGCTTTTACTTATCAGAAACTTGACTTAATCACTTAAACTCTGGAATCCAATTTTATTTCTTTCTGAAATCCTCTAACTTTATATGCAAAGGACTTTTAACTTTATAAAAAATTTTTAAAGAGGGGGCCTGCCCCTTATCTCAGTTCTTAAAGTGGCTGCTCCAACAAAGCAGTCAGACTCAGGTTGCTGTGGTTCGATCCCCACAACTCAAGCCAGCCAAACCTGCCCTGAAGGCATTCGGAGCAAAAAAAAATTTTTTTAAATAACAGACCAACAGGAGAGGAGGGAGAATTAATGTATATAGAAGAGACAAAAACAACACAGCTTTTAAAATTGAAATTCAATAAATGAGGGTCAATTGCCTAGCAGACCTGAGGAGTCAAAGTCAACAGAGGGGAAGAAGAAACAAGTTCACAGTGGGGAAGCCTCAAAACACATGGGAGTTAGCAGCACCTAGTCCCCTGGAGGAGGTGGAGCAAGTGAAGAGTAGAGGCTACTCTAAGGAGGAGCTGAGTGGAAACCAGAAAGCCATTTCCTCAGCTCTACAAGGCAGAATCACTGCCCTTCCTCAACCAGCAGCTGTCCAGATAGTAAAGCAGGGTCTCTGGACTGAAGGACAGAAGGTACCTCATGTGCCCTTACTTTGCTAAAGGAAACTATGAGATCACACATCAGTGGGGAGATAATTGTGTCCCTTCATGTAGGAAAACCCAGCTCTAGCAAGGATTCATGCATTGGTTAGAAAGTGAGGGCTCCTTTATCACCTGCAGTTTGTGATCTACATGGAGAACAGAACTCTGTAGTCCTGAGATGACCCAGATCACCCTGTATGTGGTAAAACACAAAGTCAGCAAGCCCCACATACGCACTCAGTAATATCCAGAAAAGCAACTGGCATTGGAAGTATGTCTTGAATAGGGAAAACAGAATAGAAATAGAAAAAGCAAATCTGGCCAAGGAAATAACTTGGCAGTCTAATTGCCTGCCTGACAAGCTCAAGGATCCAGGTTCAATCCTGGTAGCAAATGCTGAGCCAGCCACTAAGGCTGAGTGTGGTGGCACATGTCTATAATTCCAGTGCTGGCAAGGCTGAGACAGGAGGATCACTACAAGTCTGAGCTGCACAGGAGACCCTGCACCAAACAAATAAAAATTTTTTAAAAAGAAATAAACCCTTAGAAGAAATAGAACATAGAAGAGAAAAGAAAAAATATTGATACCCTTATTGTGGAAAGTAAGGTGCTATGTCCATGAAACTAGGATGGAATTCTGTTTTAAAAAGTAGATTCGTTGTAAGAACAGGAAAAATAAAATTTCCCCCAAACAGAGTAAAAACATAAAGACATAATTAGGAAAGAAAGGTAAAAAATAATTAGAGCACCAAGGCAGAAGATCAGTTGAAAGCACAGGTAACCGGAAATGGAAGAGGAGGAAATGAAATAGTCGGACAATTCCCTAGTATAAAACTGAGTCAATTACCAAACTGAAATGGCCCATCAAGTGCTCTGTCTATAAGGAATAAATACAGACCTGTGACAGGATAAATTTTGGAATTTTCATGATAAATCATAAAAGTTTGGAATTTTCATGATAAATATGAAATTTTGGAATTTTCATGATAAATCATGAAA
Source organism: Octodon degus (assembly GCF_000260255.1). NCBI lineage: Eukaryota > Metazoa > Chordata > Mammalia > Rodentia > Octodontidae > Octodon > Octodon degus. The sequence continues at coordinate 539,073 of NW_004524720.1, read as the reverse complement.
TTTTGGAAAGGATGTACAAAAAAGTGGGGCGGGGTACCACAAACTTCAAAAATAGGAGTCACTTTACATTTCTCAAACTACAAAACTAGAAGCTAAAAGAAAATAGTGTGGCCTTTGCAGAATGCTAAAGAAAAATTACTTGCAATTTTGAATTCTACACCCAAGAAAAGTATTAGTCAAAGGTAAGAGTTAGGGTCAGTAAGATAGCTTAGTGAACTAAGCACCTGCTTATGCAAGTGCAGGTACTGGGGTTCGATCCCCAGCACCACAGGTGGCCCCGGCCCTGCCTCCAGGTTGCTGACCCAGCAGCACAGAATGGGTGTGGTGGCCTGTACCTGCAATCCAGCACTGAGGAGGCTGAAAACAGGAGGATCACTATGAGTCCCAGCTGTGTACCCTGTACCGTGTACCAAATACATTGTTTTAAAAAAAGTAAGAGTTGACATGTAAGTCTCAAGCTGATCTCCCTTGCACATTTTTGAAGAAGCTGCTGTGGGACATGAGTATGGCAATGTTATCTGCTAAGCCTTCAGCCTGGAAGTCCATGAGTCTAGTACGCATTCTGACCCATACCTGGTCTCCTCTTAACCATACGTTGATGAAGTCCCTAACTATGCCATTTCCTAGGTCAACATGGAAATGACCTTTTACCTCCTTGTAGAACCAAAAGAAAGCCATAATGAAGCCCAGAGCAGAAAGTACAGAGCAGTCTGTGCTGTGCAGTATGTTTCCTCAGGCCCTTAATACCCAGTTCATGTTACAGCCTACCTGACACTCTGAGTGCTGTGACCTTGCTTCTCAGGACTCATGTTGTTCTCCAGAAGAGACCTTGAAGCCTGTCAAAAAAGCAGGACCCACCAGGGACATGCAAGCATCCTTCACTGGGCAGCAACATTCTGACTTCTTCAGAAAAAGTCAATCACACCTACCAGTGCGGGGCACATTTGGACCATAACTTGTTAACATAGGCATGAGCATACAGCACTTGAAGGTGTTTTTCACTACAGCACTACTAGCTAACAACTGGATAGCAACTAGGGGCCAGCCTTTGTTCTGTGATCTTCACAAACAGAACTTTGATTTCCTGGGTTGTTTTTTTCTTTTTTTTGTGGAACTGGGGATTGAACTCCGGCCCTTGTGCTTACCAGGGAAGCGCTTATTCCACTGAGCCATCTCCCTGACCCCTTGATTTCCTGTTTGAGCCATCGTGGTTTTTTTTTTTCTTCAGAACCGGGGATTGAACTCAGGCCCTTGCACTTGCTAGGGAAGCGCTTATTCCACTGAGTCATCTTCTTTTTGCTATATTTTTTGCCATTATGGAAAATAATAAACATGATTCCCTGTCTTTTGTCCCTTATCATAACGTGCATCTTTTGCTAGTTCTGTTATCTTTGACAGAAGTTGTATTCTGAATGATCTTTCTCTCATCAGGTCTTTAAGGACAGTCAGGGAAAGAGATGAACACTGATTTAAAATTTTATGAGTTGATTTCACTTCTGTGTAGTCTCATGCACTTCTTTGCCTAGATTTAATTTCCTAGCTCCAACATTTTGCCACACAAGAAAAAGGCAAAATACTTGAATTAAAATACATTTTATGTCTCACTAATATTGCAAACTTAATTTTAGAGGAAACTCTTTCAGGAGGAAAACAGAGATGCTCCTTTAGTTACAGTAACAGCACAGGAGGTGTGGCTGAGCACTGGCTATGTTAAAACTATAAATTCATAAATAGTATAGTTTAGCCTTACCTTGTGGTAAATGTTTAAAATTTCAGCCACTTACCTATTCTTCCAAATTCCCATTTGCTATTGTAAACATGTTCTACTTTGTTGTAAATTTTATTTATTTATTTATTTATTTATTTATTTATTTATTGTTTTGTGGAACTGGGGATTGAAGTCAGGCCCTTGCACTTGTCAGGCAAGTGCTTATTCTACTGAGCTATCTCCCTGGCCCCTGTTGTAGATTTTATTAACATCTATTTCATTCTTTTATTTACTGATAGGGTTTGATGTCTTTCTGGACTATAAATTAACTCATAAAGCAAACAATTTGAAAAGAGAACTTATTGAATCATTATAAGGAGCATAGAAATGTGTTACTGCTAACATCTTTACTTTCATTCTTGCCCACATAACAGAGAACCACAACCTGTTAAATTTCCAGTAAAACTGGACCAAAATCACTTACCTAGATCAATGCCATTGGAATTCCAGCAAAATAAAGGAGCTGACAGAAAATTTTGATCTTTCCACTCACCAGTGACCTCCAATGCAAAGTAATAGTTAGAATAACCATCATTTCTGAGCCTATAGTACACTTACCGTTGCTTTCTTTTTTTTTTACACTTACCATTTCACTCCCCTATTTATCCTATTAGGAAAGTACTCTTATAAATGATCATTTTATTGCTAATGAACTGAGACTCAGAGTTACCACAGGATGCATATCCGTATGAAGATGAAAAGCCAGGATTCAAACCCAAACTGTATGAGCCTGAAGTATGAGCTCACAAGTCACCACACTATGTGATCTATGAAAACCTTTACCTCCCTGAAAATTATCTACCACACTTAGATCTATCCAATGGCCAAATGCAATTTTAACCCTGTCCATATAAACAGATCTTTATCCTATCATTTCTTTAACATTTAACCCAGTAAATTCCTGTATGAGCTAATCTTTAAATTTGATAAAAATTAGATTTGATGAACAACTTGAAGCATGATCTTCCTCCTGGATCACCCAGAGACTTGCCCCTTCCTCTTTTCCTCTAATGGAGAGTGTTGAGCAGTGTTTATGGTCCTGTGACCCAGCCAGCAGTCAAACCACTGTCCATCTGTAGCATTTTTAGAAGAAGGCCACTAGGGCTCATTCTAGTGGGCATCCAGTTTTTTATCTCAGGTCTGTAGACCCAGGTCTAATCTCTTGTCTGTATGTTTAGGTACATTGTGGTCAGATAAGACTCATGCAAAATATCAATGCGTTGGAAACCCATGGAATGGACTTACTGAAATATGAGCAAATGTCATCCCAGAAAGGAAAATAGTCACATAAGTGGAACCCATTTTCAGTTTTTGCAGACATGAATCATAGCTCATGTAAACCTGGTGGCTTAGCTCATTTTCTGATGCCAGTAAGTGAATGCTACAGACTAACTCACAAGGAGTACAGGTTTGTTTTGGTCACAGTTTTGAAGGCTAGAAATTTGAAGATTGGGCAGCAGTATCTGGTAAGGCCCTTCTTGCTAGTGGGAATTCTCTCACAGCAGAGATCCAAGTCAGATAAGACATCACATGGTAAAACACAATGTCCACTTATACCCAATTTGTGTCTCAGGCCCCTTTCTCTTTTCTAGAAAACCATAGTCCTGTTGAGTTATGGCCCAACAGGCCTATGGCCTTATTTATCTTTAATGGCCTCCCAAAGGGCCCACCTCCAAAGACATAGATTAAATTTCCATCCGCTGAATACTTCACTATGGTGATTAAATTGCAACATGAGTTTCAGCAGGGACATTCGGCACATGACATGCTCTTTGGTCACCCAGAGGAGGACAGATACCACTAACAGCCAAGCCCTGGAGACTCCCTTCATGCCCAAACAGAGTCAGAGGCAGCAAATACAAGATGTGTTTTGAGGCCCCCAGTTCTGACATGATATCACATTAAGTGAATTTGAAGGTTCAGAGTCTGAATGAGAAAACAACTGCGGGGGCTGGGAAGATGGTTCAGTAGAATAAACGCTTCCTTGGCAAGTGCAAAGGTCTGAATTCAATCC
>NW_004524720.1:498130-535186 GCF_000260255.1 Octodon degus | reverse complement strand
CCTGCAGGCAGTTGTCCAGAAGCCTCCCTGCTCACTGACTTGTGCCTTTTGGGGACAACCCCACAGCAATGCCTTGTGAATGGGGAAATGGCAAAAAGGTTCTCAGTTCAAGTCAGCCCTAGGAACATGAGGTTTTTCTGGAAAACAAGCCAAGTTGGGTGTGCATACAGGTATTTCAGCACTCATCCGGCTCTAATTAAAACTCATGTTTCTCCATCTGTGTTCGTGCAAACAATGTGGAGTCAAACCACAAGAAAATCTGTTATCACTCAAACTGGTACATATTTTTCATGCAACTGAAATGTTATATAAAATCATGAACTGTTAAATGGAAAAGCAAAAATTGAAGGCAGAGACTGGTTCCCATGCTGTCTACGTCTCACCTTCCAGGAGATGTGAGCCATGGGTCACAGCTGCGTATCGAGGGCACAAGCCTTAAGATCAAAGCCTTTTACACTGGGGGAAGTATTCCTGTTGGCTCAATCCACAAACCACTCGTTGTGCCCTGCCTGTGTCCTCATTCGATCTAATGTTGTAAAAAAATTATTTGTTTGAATGGTGTTTTAAAGTGCTGTGTGCAATTAAGTTTTAAAGCAGGGGAGCTAGTTTGCCTTCAGTGTATATATGAAGCTCCCAATAAATGTAAAGTCTGCGGGTGTACTTGGGGTGCAGGGAGGATTAAAAGGAGGAAAGTTCTGGAAAGAAGCAAGTACTTCAAAAAATTAAACCTGAGGTGTTTTTCCCCCTTATAATATTAAAAATATCTTTATGGTTGGAAAAAAGTCAATACATCTAGTAAATATACAGCAAGAGAACATGTATACTGGTTCCATGTTCACTTGTACTCAATTTGCATCTTATTTTCTTGAGAAAACCATCCCCTTTATGTATAATTGTCACAGAGGATTACAAACCTTCTTCACCTGGCTCCAGGTGTTAATGATGTGTAAACATGTGCTGTTCATTGTTAGCTGCCCACCAAATTTGGGCTTTTGTGTAGTTTCTGTTATGTAGATGTTTATGTTTTTTAAAGCTTTCCTCAGAGTGTCCTAGTTAGCTTGTGAAGCTCTTTAAAAACTAAAAACATATTCCAAAGCCTGATTCCAAACCAAGATGCATATATAGTACATAATGTTCAGATGGTGGTTTGGGAGAGTAGCACATTCTTATTCAACTTGTAAAACATTAGATGCACAGTCTCTTGATGTAGAACAAAGCAAGAAGAAACATTAATTGACAATAAAATAGAATTCAGGAACCACAATGAATTCAGATGGAGCAGCAAAACCGATCAGGGTCCCAGTAATACTTCTCCAATATCAAACTGTTCATACCCAAGCACACAGAAAAATGCTCAACTTCCAACTTTGTACCCTTGATTGAGAATATTCCTGGCTAAGTAAAATAGGCTGAGCAGGCTGCATTCACCACTAAAGAATAAATCACTGACTTTGGTGCATAACAAGCGTGGTAACAAATACAATCATTTTACGTTGTGCAAAAGTGGGGTAAGCTGTGGGCCTCAAGCCAGGGAGGCACTCAAGGTGAACTAAGGAAGTGACTCTCACCACCTACCACATGTACCATGGTGAGCCACAGGACTTTTCCTTTTATTTCTTTTAAAATATGTTTACATTTGCCTATATTTTAAGTCTTTGAAATAGTAGAGTATGGGTTCCACTGATCTAGTATTTAAGCTAAAAATTCACTAACCACCTGATGGAGTATAGAATGAAGTCTTATGATTAATGCAAGAAATTTAGGCAAAATAAATTCCCCAAAGACCAGTGGTCAGAACTAGAAGTTTGTCAGGTAAAGGAAACTTCATTTGGAGTCATAAAAATGTACTTCCTTCATCAGATGTTTCAAGCTAATGTGTAGTGTGTCACTACACAGAGATGCTGGCTAGGGAGATGGCTCAGTAGAATAAGCACTTCCCTGGCAAGTTCAAGGGCCTGAGTTCAATCCCAGGTTCTGGAAAAAAAAATCTCCTGGGGCTGGGGAGATAGCTCAGTAGAATAAGTGCTTGCTTTGCAAACACAAGGGCCTGAGTTCAATCCCTGGTTCTGAAAAAAAAAAGAGAGATGCTGTCTTCAGTGCCTGTCCCTGGCTGAGTCCTGGAACAACCAACATGCTGCAGGTTCTTGGTTTATGGAAGGGGACCTTATGTAACTGGCTTGATGCTTGGGAGTAAAGACAACTGACTCAGGGAAAGCCCAGGGGTGGGGTGGCAGGACCACAGAACAACAGCCTGCTCTGAGGCAACATGGGCAACAGTACATGTTTGGTTTTGACAGGCATAGAGCAAGGGCTTCCTTTCCAGATGAGCATGGCAGGTTAGTAACAGCTGGTGCCCAGAGAAGCCTGGGTCACTGGAACCTAAGGAAGGATGCTGGAGCAAGTGCTGACAGGAGTAAGACTGACCTCAAAGCCAAAATTCCTCTTTCCTCATTCCTTTCCATCTGACCAGGGCTGGCCTCCAGAAAATAAATGCCAGAACCAGACTTCAGGGCTGGTGAAATAATCACCATGAGAACAAATGCCATGTATGGAACCCTCGCTTTGTATTGGGCACCAGGCTTTGTGTTCAGATGCATAACCTGTGTGAAGCCAAGCTACCTCATGGTCCAGCCCAGACATGGAAATGTAGTCACAGAAACAAAAGCCTGGCAACCAAATAGCAACTGAAAGTAATTTTAAGCCTAAATTCATTCTCTTGAAAAGAGGCACATAATCATGATTGCTAAACTTCTTTAGATTTTTTTAAACTTAGTTTCTCCTTTCCATCCCAGAGTTGCTCTCCAAATAGCTTCCCTACTCTAACCGCCTAAAATTCTCTGTTCAGAATAGGATGGAAGGTCAGCTCATCCTCCCACTTTCTCCTTTCCTTCCCTTCTGTTGTTCCTTTCCACAAGATCTCCTATGCCTTGCTCGGCCTGGGCTTCTCCCCAGTTCCCTCTTGCACACCACAGGCTTGGATCAGCATGAGGTTCTGGGGCCAATTAGACACAACAGGAAGGAGAACATCAATGGGGTGGACACAAGAGGACATGTATGCATTGAAGGTGTCTATTGTGTTCATTGTCACAGTGACTCTCAGAGGGGTGCAATCTCATTAAAGATGTGAGAAGGCAGGGTTAAGATGTTTTATAACCTGCTCAACTGGCAAAAGAGTTGACATAAAAATCCAGGATGAAATAATGTGAAAACTTCACACTCTGGTCTATGACACAGACTTATCTAGAAAGGAGCTAAATGGCCTAAGACAAGTATCAACTTCTCTTTTAGATGGGATTTGCAGGTGGCATTTTATTTCATCTCTTCCTAGATTTAAAAAGCAACCATAAGACTATCATAGGAAAGATCAAGGTGAGAGTAGAATTCAGTCTGGCTGGCAGTGTATTTTCCCCCTACTAAGTGAACAACAAACAGACGATAATTAGAGGCAAGATTAGTACCATATCTCATGTGCTTAGAGAAATCCATGATGCTTTTAATTAGCATTTAGCCCTCTCTCATCAAAGAAAAGTCTACAGGTAACTGGGATTCATTTTGTTAACTTGGCTATTATAATAAAAATAATATAAATATTGATAATTAAAATGATTTAGACAATTAGGAGAGTTTTACTGCTCTATTTTCTATTTTATTTATTTATTTTTATTTATTTGTACATGGTCTCACTATGCAGCTTGGACTCATAGTGATCCTCCTGTTTCAGCCTCCCCAACTCTGGAATTACAGATGTGTGCTACCACCCCTGGTCTTGGTGGCCCACTCAATGTACTCAGGGTGGGGCCAGCACAGCGTGCAGTACCAGGGGTGGAACCTAGGTCCTTGCACCTGCCTAGGCAGGCACTTAGACTGCTGAACTATCTCTACAGCCCCCGTTCTGTTTTCCAGAACAAATAGAAGAGCCACTGATGAGGACTGAAAGGAGGATAAGTGGATAGGAAGAAAACCAGGAGAGTGTGGTAATGAAATCAGGGCTGTGCATGTTGCTGTGTAGTGCCGCACAGGCCTAGTATGTGTGCAGACGGGAAAATGTAGTCAGTTGTAACAAATGGGGGCAAGTAAGATAACTCAAAAGGGTCCCTTGGTCTGAGCAACTGGATGCTGTTGACCTCCCAGAGGGCTGACTCAATGCCAAACTGAAGGCAGAAGCCAGGCTGGCATGAGATGAATCAAATTTAAGACTGGAGATAGTAAATCCAGACAACAACTCTTTGAAGACATTCAACTATGAAGGGAAGAAAGGGGGAGAGAGCTATGTCTTTTTGCTTTGCTTTTAATGTGGAAAATGTGTGTCTAAATGATGGGAAAGAGTCATTAGAAAGGGAGAAGTCAGAGAAAAAGTAAGGAGTGGGAGAAGGGAATATTTGATAGTAAAATGTCCTCAGGACAAGGAGACAGATGGAGCATACAAGGAGAATGGCAGGCCTTGATTAAAAGGAGAGTGATATCTGTGACAGCTGGGAAGAGGGAAGGAGTGAAAGAGTGCTGAGACAGTGGCAGTTGTAGGGGTTGTTAGAGTAGTTCCTGTCCAGGGGCTTCTATCAAATTTAAGAAGCCCTTACAGCCCATCTGCTGAGAATAGGAGCTAGAAGAATGAAGAGAATTTGTAAAAGCCATTAAAAAATGATAAAGTTGCCTCATTCAAAGAGATATTGGATTGCTGGGCAGTGATAAAATTCCACTTGCAGTTCAATTGTAGTGGACTTGTCTGCCTTGTTGTTTGTATCCTGCCACTAGCGCAGCTGTTACTTCTAAAGACATGGAAAGGAAAGATGGCTTTATACACCACACTCATTTTCTTAAATGTATGTTGTAAAGAGGTTTAAGGAATTGTAAGAGAATTAAGGACTGTGGCACCTCAGCTGTACTGGGAGAAATGAAGACAGAAGACTGTCACAGAGACAGCATGGGGAGCAGTTTCCTGGATCTGATGAGAGCAAGAGTTGTTGCTAGCCCAGTAATAACAAAAGACATTGTGGTCAAAGAGTGTTGAGGTGGATTGTTGAACATGAGGACCGGGGTGTCATCTTGGATGTCAAAAGCTTACAGGTGATAAGGATCAGGAAGAAGATATGTACACGTCAATCAATATGCTAGTTTGATCAAGATATTCTCATGTACAACTTTTTAAATATTTTACATTTTTCATTTCTTAAGTCACTAGTCTACTTGGAGACAATGCTTATGTATGATGTGAGATTACCATTTTAAATTTTCTTTTATTTGATTAACCAATATTTCTTGGGCATTGGTTATTTAATCCTTTCATTAGCCCTTGTGTTCATTCTTTCCTCACTGTCCTTATTCTTTCTTCAACACTTACTGCCTCTAGCAGGAAGTAATACATTACCTTTTTATCCTCTTTCACTAGAGTACATATTTTATGTTACTGTAAAAGTTAATTTTTGATAATATTGATTTGGCCATGTCACTCCCCTGATTAATTTCCTTAAATAATTTTTTTATTACTTAGAGAATAAGAGCTAAACTCCTAAGAGTGGGAAATTTAAGACATCACAATATTTTTCCTTCTGATATTTCTGTGATTATCAAGTTATCTTCATGTTTGGGCCTTATCTATGTTTACATTCAAATACCCTGTATGGAAAATACATGATCCAGACTAACTTTTGGAAAATTTCTTCCAGGAACTATTCATTGAAATCATAATGACTAAGTTTTAAAATTTGTAATTTGTTTATTCGACATTTGGTATTTATTGTGTACTAGGCATACACCATAGTATAAATTTCTTTAAGTATTTATGAACTAACAGGCAGAAAGCATTAGCCCAATATGTAAAATAAAGAGTGCAGCAACAGACTTGAGTAAACTTCTATGAGAATTCGAAGGAAGGAGACATGGTGTTTTGTTTGATGGAAGTCAGTGGTGGCAGCCTCGTTGCATAGTTATCTGGGCAATCCTAAAAGACAGATCAAGTTGACAAAGAGGTGGTAGATGGGCACGGTAGTCTTCAATAAGACAAGAGGAAAATATGATCTTTCAGTCATGAGGGAGCCAGGAACTGACATAATTAGGTAGTTATATGATGAGATGGGGTGGAATTCAGGGAGATTAAGTCTAAGAGGGTTCACTAGTAGTCTAGGGGTGGCATAAAAGTCAGAAAGGACACAGGAAAGCAGAATTGATAGTACTTAGATGCCCAAGAAAAGTGAGACAGACAGTGGAGTGTAGCTCTGCTCCCTAAAGTAAAGTAACAATTGACTGAAGGACTCCTGCCTCTAATTAAGCACCAGCTACATTTGCATTTTTGTCTACTGGTATTTCACATATTTTTGGTGGCTTTTCAAAGTACTTACCATTTTAAATCTTTTCCATAACCTGAAGATGTACTTTTAGATTAATTTTTTTCTGTTTTTTTTTCTTCTCCCCCACCTCCTCCTTTATGTGTGACAGCTTCTCCTGGATATGGTTGGGTCCCCTGATCAGGAGCTCCAGGAAGCCGCAGCTGGGTGTATATCCAATATCCGCAGACTGGCTCTTGCTACAGAAAAGGCAAAATACAATTGAAATTCGAACAAAAATGACAAGCTACTAAATTTTACGTAACACAGGACATTCACTTCGATGTCCAGGAAGCCTAAATTGGGAAACATTTATTAACAAATACTTTAAATAGTCTAAGCGAAAATACATGGATTAAAAACGCCAATGAAGCTTTCATCTGGAAATTACCCAGCTATTTTTTCTATAATGTGCCGTGTAATGTAATGTGAAGCCAATCAATCTGTGATCATTTTCTGAGAGTTCTAGAATATATGTATACAGTGCATGTGTATAAATGATGCTTTTATGTTTGTGGTGATTTCAATAAAGAATATGGTTTTGCCAGTGTACACTTTCATAGCTGCTCGTTCTAAATGTCTTTAGAATTCCCTTTCTGTTAAATCTATCGAACGGCACTGTCATTATGACTTTGTCTGTTTGATCACTTGCAACCCACGGGAGAGTTCAGAGGAGATGTGCTGATTTCCCAAACAGTTATTGCATAGAATTTAGAGTTAAGCAGCTGGACTCTGAGAGATCATCCTGAGGTCATCCCCAATTTCTCCAAAATACTACCAAACATCTGAAAAGGTAATGTGTAACTGTCAACCTACCAGACAATGCACATCTTGGGAACACAAGCAGTGAGTTCTTTTTTCCCCCCCACTCTTGGATTTATAAGGCATAAACAATTACATGCTTTATTTCCTTTGTAGGACTTAACTGCATTTTTATTGAAATAAATTAATTTATGCTGATGTTTGGATAATACTATTTCACATAAAATTGTTTTGAATTTCTGAACTTGTTTTCAGCACACAAAGTGCTTTTTGAAAAGTGACTACAAAGGATTAATAGCATTTTATCAGGTTAAGCAACATGAAAATCCACTTAAAAGCGTCACATATATAATCTCGGTGTGCTGAAATGTTTGGGAACTGACTGTTCCATGTATCTAATAGCCAGAAAAATAGCTTTATGTGCATCAGCTCAGTACACTGAAAATCTCAGTTAATTCTTTAAAGAGCAAGCAAAGCTATTTTATTGAAAAATGTTAGGTAATGTAAATGTCATAATTTGGAGAAGATCATAAACTTAATTGAATTAAATGTAAATAATTTGTACAACATGGAAAGCCTGTTTAAAATGAGAGTTACATCAGTGATAGATGCTCTAAGACGAAGGTAAAGCACTTCTGAGGATTTTAAGATTTCTTAAAACAACTGTTCACCTCCATCACTTTTCTAAGAAAGTTTTCAAAGAGGATGCTGTGAACAAGGAAATGGTATTAATGATAAGAATTCAATATGAAGAAGAGAAATGACAAAGCTGCCATTTAGCTTTGTTTCTCAGCATAAAAGAAATCCAGAAGTCATAGATTATAGCAGCTATAGGAAAGAAATAAGCATGTTATGTTTTTTAAAGATGCACTTACCTTTGTCTTCAGATATTAAGATTTTCTGAAGTAGAAGGTCCTGGCAGCAAAGGGAAGCAACAAATGGAACAACCACAAGAGCCACATGAGTGGTGAAAGGAAAGGGCTGCTTTTACGATGTGCTAGATAGAAGGAAACTTGGGGTTTCTGCTTTTATGTAAGTTAATAAATGCATGCACAGTAAGACCGCCGTGCTATTTAAAAATAAACTAAGGACTTAGAGACAAAGAAAATTAACACAAAGATTGTCTAGTGTATTTCTAAATAAGAAACTTTTTAAAATTCCTAAACACCCAAAAGGTGTGCCATTACAGTGAAAAGTGGAAAGTGGAATTTAAAGGTCAACTTTTGGATTGTTTTTGTGAAATTACATCATGGAAAACTCTGATGCTTCTCATATAAAGCCAACAATAGCATCCTCAGCTTTCAGAGGTACAGACATAATCGGTCACACCACTGTCTAGCAGACAGCAGCTTGCTGCAAGGGCACCCACTTTCTCTTCACCTGTCTTTGTGTGAGGGTTTATATTACATTAATGTTGACTTTTTAAGGCTGACGACTTTCTTTGTAAGTTTTCCTGAAAAATTTCTTTTTCAGGCTGTATTCTTGCACAGGAGAGGGTACAGTGTCCTTTCTTGGGAATGGATGGCTGTATCAGTTTGCAAGGGGTTTAAGGTGGAAAGAATTTTAAACAGACTTCTTTGATCTCCCAATCTCTTCAGTTTTTTTTTTTTTTTTTTGGCTTTGCAAATATTATATGCCTAATTTATTAGATTGGTTAAGAATTGGGATCTTTTTTTTTTCTTTTCAAAGTTTTATTGATAAACATATAGCAATGAGACAGTTTCAAATCAAATCGAAAGTACAGTTTCAACAAATAATACACTGCATATATTCTTCTTAGTGGTTAATTGCTGTACAAGATGCAGACTTGTGATCCTACTTACAAACACCATTAGAAAAAATCATTCTATTCATTAAGAGAATGCAACTATATATCTATCCCAACCACTTTGAATACACAGATACAAAATGGACATTCATAGTTATACCCCAATTTTTTTTAAGTTCCGTTGTTGAATATTATAGGTGTGTAAACTCAGCAAAATATTCTAAAAGAGTACAGAAGCCCATAATAGCATTGGGTCTTCTGTTTAATTGGCAATGTCAGAAATTATTGACCTGAGTCCCTCACAGCTCAACATAACAACATGGCTTTACTTCCTATATTTCATCTTCATACTTTTCTACTGGATGGTTAAGACCAAGGTAAAGCAGAACCTATGCAACAAGAGTTGTAGCTTTTTGGTTTGAGAAGGTCAGTGAAATGCCCTCAGGATTTATCCTGAGATCCTGTACCTCAGATTGTAGAACCTTTGTCAGTGCAGCCATGTGGATGAGTCACGGCCATCTCTTCAGTTTTAAGGTTTCCTCTCAGGAATCTTCACCATGATCCTTCTGCTGTTTGCAGGCAACGTTCTTTTGCCACTATCAGGAGAGCCAGCATTAAAAATAATATTTCTATTTAAAACTTTTCAAACTTCTGAAATTTGGAAGATTGATTCTTTTAAGGCTTGCCATTGTAGCCTATTATTCTGATAGTTTATTATTACTGTTATACATTACTAAGGGCTCACAGGGAACTGAGAACTTACCACTCAAAATATTTGTTTCTTTGGAAAGTTTATTTCCACTTAGGAAAATGTGTGTCTCAGTTCCTGATAAGTAGAGAATGAAGAGTAGTGAGTTGATCCTTTTCCTTTACATAATTGCTTAAGTTATTAAAATAAAATCCCCCAATCTGAATACTATAAGATGATTAATCACATTAAGTGAAGATTTGAGAATGGAGTAGGCTATATCCATTCCTTTTCTACTTCCCTGTCAGTGGAATGCATGAAGTGTATTCAGTAAAAACATTAAAAAAAAAAAACCCACTCATTAAAAACCTTACTATCTCAAATGCACTAAATGCCAACATAACAAAATGCTTTACATACTCTTAAGAGCAAAAAGTAGAACTCTCCCTTTAAAGAGTGAAACAGAAAAAGGAACTAAATTTAACATGATACCATTATATGCAGGCACAGTGGTATGTATTTTTGAGCTCATCTAAAACACAGAACTGATGAGATAGAAAACCTCAGCATACTTGGGGGCCTGTCTAAGAGGATGAATCATTTTGCAAGGGCAATTTAACAATGCCTATCAAAAGCGCTATAATTTTCTGCACTGTTGAATTACATCCAGGAATTTATTTAGAACAGCATTCTCCACTGAAATTGTTTGGATTTTGAGTGTCCCCCAGATGCTGCTGTGTTAGAGGTTCATTCTCGAAGTAAAGCCATGTTGTTATGTTGAGCTGTGGGGGACTCAGGTCAATAATTTCTGACATTGCCAGTTAAACAGAAGACCCAATGCTACTATGGGCTACTGGACTCTTTTAGAATATTTTGCTGAGTTTACACACCTATAATATTCAACAAAGGAACTTAAAAAATTTGGGATATAACTATGAATGTCCATTTTGTATCTGTGTATTCAAAGTGGTTGGGATAGATACATAGTTGCATTCTCTTAATGAATAGAATGATTTTTTCTAATGGTGTTTATAAGTAGGATCACAAGTCTGCATCTTGTACAGCAATTAACCACTAAGAAGAATATATGCAGTATATTATTTGTTGAAACTGTACTTTCGATTTGATTTGAAACTGTCTCATTGTTATATGTTTATCAATAAAACTTTGAAAAGAAAAAAAAAAGAGGTTCATTCTCCAGGTTGACACTGTTGGAAAGCAGTAAAAACAGTCGTGGGGTCTAAAAGATCTTTGTGTCACTGTGAGTGTGCCCCCAAGGGGATTATGGAGAAGTGGCTCTTCCTTTCTCCTTCGTTTCTCTGCTCTGAGGTAGTTTGGCCCTGCCAGGTGGTCCTGCCTTGATGGGTTGACTTGCCACAGGCCAAGGGCAATGGAATTAGTTGGTCATAGTTTGGAACCTTCAAAACTGTGAGTGAAAGAATTGTTTGGTTTTTTTTTTTCACAGTTTGATTATCTGTTATTTTTTAGACTGATGGAAAGTTGGCACATGCACACACAACCATTGTTTATAATGGTAAAAATATTAGGAAAATTTTGGTCAATCTGATTGTGTTCAACTATACAATAAAAGCCCATTGTGTAAAAATAGAAAGCTTTTCAGAATACATTGTTAAATTGCAAAGTAGGTTTTAAAGCTGTGCTTATAATGTAAGCACATTAAAAAATATATGCATGTATGTGGGCACTTATTAGAGAATGACCTGCATCATACACACCAAACTAAACAAGTGATTATTCTTGAATGGTGGAATAAGAATTATTTCTAATTGTTCACATCACTGTTTTTTAACTTATTTTACAATGAATATGAATTACTTTCTTGAAAATAAAAAAATTCAAATTAATTTTAATTTTCTGTTACTTGGAAACATATAAGGCTGACATTCTTCCTGTTTCCAAACAGAAGCTTTAAAAGAGAAGTCATTTGTAAAATGGGACATGCAACACATCCATAAGATAAATGAAACTCTGAAAATATGACAAACTTCAACAGCTGAAATTCCATAATATTCTTAATTCTTGACACACATTTGTAATAGCTTTAAACTACAACAATAATGACATGGTGTAATTGAGACATTATAAAGTAGTTTATATAAATTCTAAGCATTTCTTTATTTGATTTTTGGTGGTTAAGAATTTGAACTGTATTCCAAGAGGGTAGAAATCAGATAACTGAAATAACTCAAAGGCTCATTTATAGATTGCTTCCTATAATGTTGTTTTGAGAAGAAAAGAATGATTTGTTATTTGTTTATCCTATTGTGGATGTCCAAAATGAACAAATTTGTGATTATTAGGTGTGTTTATATTTTTGCCTGAATAAATCTAATAGAATCACATTTTCTAAAAAAGAAACACACTCTCTGGCCAGCCAAATACCTCAGCAGATTAAAGCACCTGCAAGCAGGTACAGGGCCTGGGGGTTCAATCCCCCAGCCTGCCATGCCAGCCCCGTCCCTGGGGTGTGCTGAAATGGAGATTGAGACTGGACATGGTGGCACACACCTAAAATCCAAGAACTTGGGAGGCTGTAAACAAGAGAATCACTATGAGTCTGATCTAGTAATGAGACCATGAACACCCTTTAGACCCTTCCTTAAAATATAAAATATAAATAAATAAAAAGATATTCTCAATTAAAATATACCAACATCTAACAATATAATAGTTTCATAGATTTTTCTGTTCCTTTAAGATTCTTTGTTATTCCCCTTTGTGTTTTTGTGCTAAAATTATTATATTAACTCCTTCTTATTCCAAAATTATTTTCTTCATTCTATATTTCTCCACCTTCTACTCTTTCTTTGACAAATGGTTATTACATTTTTCAACTCTTAAAATACGCTATGGTTTGATTTCTGCAAGTGCAAGATATTTTAATATGTTTCTGATGTGCAATTATCATGACTGTCTAGAGTACTTGTAACAGATGGGATTCTTACACTCATAGTTCATTGTTTTTACACTTTTAAGTAAAAATGAGTGATTCCCTAGTTTTGTCTGTCAAGACAGTAGCTTTTCTTTTGGCATTTCATGCCAACTTAATTTATTAGTTCATAAAATACTTATGAAATCTCTAAGAGCATAAAAATTACATAAATTAATTACACTATTGATATGTGATATTTGGATTT
Source organism: Octodon degus (assembly GCF_000260255.1). Classification (NCBI taxonomy): domain Eukaryota; kingdom Metazoa; phylum Chordata; class Mammalia; order Rodentia; family Octodontidae; genus Octodon; species Octodon degus. The sequence continues at coordinate 522,490 of NW_004524720.1, read as the reverse complement.
AAGATTTATCATTACAATTTGGATTTATGTCCTGGTTCATTCTTCCTTTTGTTTTTTGTTTTTGTTTTTTTTTTTGTTTGTTTGTTTAATTCCATTTCTTTTTTTTTCACTGTACAAAATTAATTTTGTTTTTTTTTTCTTTTCAAAGTTTTATTGATAAACATATAGCAATGAGACAGTTTCAAATCAAATCGAAAGTACAGTTTCAACAAATAATACACTGCATGCATTCTTCCTAGTGGTTAATTGCTGTACAAGATGCAGACGTGTGATCCTACTTACAAACACCATTAGAAAAAATCATTCCATTCATTAAGAGAATGCAACTATATATCTATCCCAACCACTTTGAATACACAGATACAAAATGGACATTCATAGTTATACCCCAATTTTTTTTAAGTTCCGTTGTTGAATATTATAGGTGTGTAAACTCAGCAAAATATTCTAAAAGAGTACAGAAGCCCATAATATCATTGGGTCTTCTGTTTAACTGGCAATGTCAGAAATTATTGACCTGAGTCCCCCACAGCTCAACATAACAACATGGCTTTACTTCCCATATTTCATCTTCATACTTTTCTACTGGATGGTTAAGACCAAGGTAAAGCAGGACCTGTGCAACAAGAGTTGTAGCTTTTTGGTCTGACAAGGTCAGTGAAATGCCCTCAGGATTTATCTTGAGATCCTGTACCTCAGATTGTAGAACATTTGTCAGTGTCAGCCATGTGGATGAGTCACAGCCAATGCTTGGCCTATGTGCTCTCTGTGAAAGCCTGAGAGAGTGTCTTCTCCCCATGTGACTCTCCTTAGGCACACTCTACGTCATCAATCACTTTCCTCTTTGGCCCCATAATCTTCTTGATCAGAAAATTTGGGACACTACCGAGGTACATGACGTTACAGTACAAGTTCTCATATGTCCTGAGTCTTAATTGATCTTAGAAGGGTAGGGCCAAAATGTTGGCTTTCCTTGTAGCCCTCCTTTTTCTCTAATTTTGGTCTGCAAACTTAGGTTGTTAACCATCCAGAAGACAAGCTTATTGTTATTATCAAACGATTTACGCTATCAAGCTTAACCTCACTATCTCACTGCATTTCAAACATCTTAGGCATAATAAGGAACAGGTATTTTTCCATTCTTCCTTTTGAAAAATATATTAGTGAATACAGTGTATTAGTATCTCAATTACTTTCCTCTTCATTGCTGAGACCAAATACTAGACATCCAGAATGAAGGAAGGAAAGGTTTATTTAGCTCACAGTGTGCAGAGGTTTCAGTCCATACTTGACTGGCTCAGGGCAGAGTGGCACATGGCAGAGGGCAGCTGTTGATAGCAGCAGAAAACAGTAAAATGGTAAGAGCAAGATGGAGGAGTAGTGGCAACAACAAGTCTGTCTCCCTGATGTTGCATTCAGGCTCTCCATCCTAGGTTGGGTGTAGCGCTCACACCCATAATCCCAGCAGCACTTATGCCCATAATCCCAGCAGTTCTCACACCCATAATCTCAGCACTGGATCATGAATTAGTCACAAATTCTAGAAGTCCTCCTCAGTAACTGAATGAGGCTTTGGGGGACAAAATCCATAACATTCCACCCCTGGGCCTCCAAAGACTCACATATATCCCTTTATGCAAAAGGCATTTTAGTCCATTTCAAAGAGTTGCCAAAGTTCTAACAGCTTCAGCATTGCTGAAAAGTCCAAGTCCCAAGTCTCCTCCAATATCTAAGGCAAACTCTTATCTGTGAGCCCCTGTACAAATGAAAAGCTAAACACTTCCAACATTCAATGGAACAAGAAAAACAGTACCATTCCAAAAGGTACAAATGAGGGTATACAAAGCATTGGGACAAAAGTAAGTCCAAAATCCCACAGGGCAAACATTAAGGCCTGTAGTTTCATGTGGAACATTCAACACAATCTGTGAAGTGAGTTCCAAAGGCCTTACGTGGCACTTCCCCTATGGCACTTCTGGGGATTGTAGTTCCCATGGTTTCTTTCTTAGGCCTGCTTTGCTCCCTTCTTGCAACTTTCTTTAGATGATTCTCATTCCTAGCTTTTCCAAATTTCTGGAGTCTCCACTGAACTTTAGGCTTCTCACAGATCCACACACTATCTTCCCAGGGGCACACTTCCTGGCCTCCCAGGCCTTCTTAAATATAGGTGGAAGCCTTCTTAACCTCAGAACTTCTACATTCTGCATACACCCCAAACCAACACCATGTGGGTGATGCCAAGGTCTGCTGCCAGCTGGAGCAGTAGCCAAGTTTTCCTCTGTCTTGGCTGTAGGGTCAATGCCTGGGTTGCTGAGCATTCTGAACCTGATTCTGAGGAACAGATTTTCTATAACATTGCCATTCTGGAACATGTGCACTGTGGCTTTTTTTTCTCAAAGCAAAGTCTTTCACTTTTGCAGCTTTGGGGATACAAAAGGTGGAGTCCTGATGCTCCTTATGATGCCCTCAGGCCATCTTTTCTATTTTTCTTCTCCTTCTCAGTAATGGAGAGCTTCTCATCTCTACTTTGTAGTCCACAGCTTTATTAGAGCTTCCTTTCAGGCCAAACACAAGATTTATAATCATCCTTCTGGGGTTTTTGCTATTGATTCTCAGCATAAATCTAACTACCAGCCCCCAACAATAGCCCTGACACTACTTCAGCATTCACCTGCCTTGAAATTTCTTTCACAAGATTCATCATGCCATTGCACTTAATCCCAGTCTCAAGCAGTCTCTGGACATGAGCAAAATGTAGACAAACTTTTTGCCAAGCCATATATGCTTCATCTGGAGTTCAACAACCAATGAAATCCTTCCTCCCAGAAGAAAACTTTCCCAGCCTGGTCTTTACAGGCAAGATTTCTATCAGCATTCTGGTCTTCTGAGCTCTGGCCAGAATCTCCCATACAGAACATGCAAAGATGTTTCAGCTCTACTCTTTCAGGCAACATCTCCTATCTCTTCTCATAAGCCATTCCCAAAGACTTATAATTCATATGGTCAGTCACAGCAACAAGCCCATTTTTCAGTACCAAATTCCATCTCAGTTATTTTTCTCTTTGTTCCTGGGACCAAATATCTGACACCCAGAATAAGGAAGGAAAGGTTTATTTAGCTCACAGTTTCTGAAGCTAAATCATGAATTAATCACAAACTCTAGTAGTCTGCTCCAATGACTACATGAGGCTTTGGGGGGACAACTAGACACAAATCATAACATTTGGTTATATTAGCAATTACATATCTAAATGTATAAAAGGACCAGGAAAGCAATCTCAAGGGAAGAATAGAGATATATACTTGAAAAATAATTCTTATTTCCAGTTGATCTGTTTAGCTTCCAAGTTTGGGGGGGGGGTAATGAAGACTGGGAGACTACAAAAGATAGTCAAATTACAACTCACTATTAGTCAAGCATTGTTAGATCTTACAATTACTCAATATATGTTCATGTCTTGATAGTCTCTCAAATATTATGTTTGGTGGTTATATTATTCTTCTAGGGGGACTGTAACTGAATACCATAAACTGAGTGGCTGAAGCAACAGAGGTGTGCATTTTTTCACACCTCTGGAGATTTGAAGGGCAAGGTCAAGATGCTAGCAGGTGTGTTTCTGGTGAAATGCTCCTCCTGGTTTTCAGACAGCCACTTGCTCCCCATGATTCAACTGACTTTTTTTTTCTGTGTTTGCACCCCTGAGAGCCATCTCTGGTGTCCCTTCTTTAGTTTATCTGTTCTGGCTGTCTTGAGGTCCTGAACTGATTCAAAATGTTTAACTTTCAGGGCCAGCCAGATAGCTCCACAGATTAAAGCACCTGCTTAGGCAGATGCAGGGACTAGGGTTCAATCCCTGGTGTGCAGTGCCAGCCCCACCCCCAGGGTGGTGTCCACTTGTAATACCAGTGCTTGGGAGGCTGAAAAGAGGAAAATCATATGAGTCAAATCTGTGTAGTGAGACTCTGTACTAAATACATTAAAAAAAGTTTAACTTTCAAGGTCATTTTGACTTTGAAGAAGAACCAGAAATCACACAGCGCCAGATCTGGTGAATAAGGTAGACGAGGATACACTGTAATGTCTTTAGGATCCTGCATTTGCACTGGATGGCATTTGGCAGCAGCGTCCACTGTATGATTTGTTTTTAATCAGAACTCATATAGTCACTCACTCATGACACTTCCAGAACTGCTTTAGAAAGTTTCAAGAACTATATGTGTTCAAAGTGAAGAGAAATATTTTGAGAGGGATTAATGGCAATGTATCTTTTATTGTATAATTTTTTAAATTTATCCATTCACCATGTAGTTTAATCATATGTGTAATTTACATGCTAGTATAAACCTGTTGAATTTAAACCAAATAATCTGTATAACTAATACAGTCTAACAAAAAAGATACCTATCAATCAATAAAAAATGAAAGCAAATAATTAGTGAAGAAATTCATGTCAAAATGGTCTTGGCCAATATAGATTCATATTATGATCTTAGCACTACAAAATGTAACTTTGGGCAGTCTGAATGCTCATCTTTAGATAGGGAAGTTGACAAAATTATTCTGAAGATGTAAATAATCATAATATTAAGTGTATGGTCATAACATGGCAGAGCAAGTGACACTGTCCACCCCCAATTAAACAAGCATCTAAACTTTCTTCCAGAAGTCTTCCAGATGTAGAGGTTCCTATACTACCTCATTCACATTGCACCAAAGTCATATAATTAATATGAAAAAATACTTGAAAATCACTTCAAGGAACTGAAGCCTAATCTTACAGTCCAATATTTCTCAGACCTCTGCTATGTAAGACCATATAAAGTTTGGCCCCAGTGAAATCTACTGAGTCAGAATCTCTGGGGAGCCCAAACCTCAAATTGCCAGGCAGTAATCACTGAGTTTTGGGCATAGAGAGAAAAATCTAAGTGTTTTCTAAAAGTTAATTTGTAGGGATACAGTGAGTAGGTTAGACATTTTACTTATTTACTGGACTTCATATAAAATTGTAGAGGATTAAGACTAAAGAATAGAAATATGCTAAATAAAATAACCCACAAGAATAAAAGAACCCACATGAGAAAACAGTACTAAGCAACAATTAGCCTTACTGACTCTTGTCCAGAAAGTAGCCAGTAGTGCAGACATCTTCCATACCGTAAAGAACAAAGTTACAACTAGGAACTGAACCTTCATGCTGTGATACTATAAAGCACCCTGAAAACACCTGAAATAGGCAGATTCATACAGACGGAAAGAAAAGCAGTTACGAGAGGCTAGGGAAGGAAGAAAACTGGGACCTTGTAAGAACACACAGGAGACATGTCCCTAAGGACAAGCCCTCCACAGATTCCAAACCTGCTGGCCCCTTGCTCATGGACAGCCCAGCTTCCAGGACTGTGAACAGTACATTTCTACTGTTCTTATTACCCAGTGTAAGGTTTTTATTAAACAGACTAAGATAGCAAAACAAGTTACTTTATTCTACTAGCACATTTTAAATTCTGCCAGAGCATTCTCCCAAAGCATGATCAAGAAAATGCAGACTAAGCATTTAGGAAAGCATAATCTCATTTTTGGAACAACAGTAAGCTCTTGAAACTGGTCTACTAATAGTGCTGCTTTGGCCTTAGCATGGCTAGAACTCTCCTATGTTCTGTTGTGTGTTGTTTCGATTGTTCTAGAAAAGATTAATGTAAGGTTTTGACAACTCCTATGTGCCATTTGGTAATTTTAAAGAGAAAAAGAGACTACAAGTCTTTGAAAAATTAATGCTGAAGCTGTGATGCTTTTGGTGGGGTGCTGCATGAGCATGTGCTCATTTTGTACTATCAGTGTAATCCAGACATAAAAACAGGCCCGCTGAGATGGCTAGACCAGTTCTCTGACTGCTTGAAAATGCTCCTGTGTAGTTCTGCACAGTCTTCTGCTATAGTTTGCATCCCTTCGTTTGTGCAGAAACTGACACAGCAACCACCTTTATCTTGCTGGAGTGTCTTGCACATCTTCATTCCATGGTTAGGCCCAAGGTTTGCTTTGAAGATGTGTTCATTTTTTCAAGCTTTGATGCCTGTTCCTAGTCTTCAGTTGGAAGGTGTAAAGCATTAAGGGAACACTTTAATTATTTTGTCCTGTTTGAAGCAATAAACAGCTGCTGACGCTAATTTAACACAGAACACAAATGAACACATTTTAATCTGTTAGGTCAATTTATTTGGACTATTCTCTTAAACTGAACTAATTATGAGCTAAAACAACAACCTAGGAGGTGTAAGGCAAAGGGTGTCTTTTCTTCTCTGTCTGTGGATGTCCTGAATGTGTGGGACAGATGTGTTCAGCCAAGACTCCAAGTTGGTCTCCTCGGAGCTCTAGTGCATATCCTACTCGTGTACCTGTCCAGAGAACTCTGACTTCTGCACTGTGGCAGTGTGAGGCTTTCCTTTTCTTTTTTTAAATTTCTTTATAACATTTTTACAATTTTCTTGAAATGGAGGAACACTTGTATTTATACCCTTAGGCAACTTGTGATCCAGAGAAAGAATGAGAACTTCCCTATGAACACCAGAAGACCTTTTATTTTATTTTGTTTTAGTTGATAAGACACAGTCCTGGCCTTTCTCTTTCTGTTCAAGGGAATCATCAGGATTGACACAAATATTCAAAACTTCCTTTTCCTCAATTCAATTCATTCTAATTTTAACCAACCTCCCAGTCTTACCTCCCACTACTCTCCTATTCTATATGTACTCTGGTCCCCCCACCAAAATACACACACACACACACACACACACACACACACACACACACACTTTGACTCAGATGTGAAGAAACTTATATAACTTCCTTTACATGTCTTTTCACTGATGGGTGAAAAACTTGACTTTGCTAATTAAAAGTGTTAAGCCTCTTTTGATTTAAGATAGCTCCTCTGGGCTAACTCTGCATCATTCCGAGTTTTTGACCTTCCTCGGGTGTTCTGTCCTTTCTGCCCTTGGCCCGTGTGGTAGGAGGAATGCTGGGAGGAGGACAGGAAATCTCCCAGGTGTCCAGGTGGGGCTGTGCTTGCGAGGCTGTCCTGAGCTCCAGGTTTATCAGTCTCCCTTAGCCCGGCTGGACATGGTGTGCTACTGAACCTGGGCTTTCTTTGAGAGGTTTAAACCCTTCCAGGCTTTCTCTAACATTTAAGAAAATTTCTTCCAACTCCAAAGTAGGCCAGGCTTTCTCACAGCAACCTCATTCCCTTCCCTTCTTACATTACCCAGCATTTTCTCCCCCAAACACAGGGGCTTTACTCCTCTCTATACGACAGGAAATTTTTTCAATCCCATCCTCCTTTGTTCTTCTGTGAGGCCAGTCTTCCAAATTTTGCTTCTTTATACAACAACTCTGCTCTAAAAGGTCTGAGATGAAACTTCTTCTTGCTTGCAAGTCCAGTTCAGGGATCTGCTATTTATTTGCAGGCATTATTTTGAAAAGGTAGCTTGAGACTCCAAGCTGAGCAAAGACTCCTTTGTTCTTGGTAGCAGCCTCTCTTTCTTCCCCTGCAAAACATTGTCTGTAGTCTTCTGGCTTAAATAGAGGGAAGCCTGCAGGATTTTAAAAACAACCCACTAACTAACCAAACAAACAAAAAACTAACTCTGGAAATACTAAGGAAGAAAAGTACATCATATGGTATTTCTAAGTATTGCTTCCTACAATCAGCCAAACTAAACGGTGTCTCTTCCCTCAAATAAGTCCAGGGATTCGGTTTTAACTTCATACTTACTCTGCTGTCATCTGAATTTTTACATTGGTTGATGTAAGCAATTTCTCTTTTTGTTCCAGACTTCTTGAAAGGAAAGTTAGCAATGAAATTGACTTTTTACTGATGCCAGAGCCAGGTGCCTCACCTTTGTTTCAGCTACCTTCCACTGAGAGATGAAAATACAAAATTCTGTGTGATAGATGTTCTACACAACCTGATGTCAGCCTTAGAAAGTTCTCTGGTTTGTGGAGGTGACGTTATCCACTAAGATTGTGAAAAACATTGGCTTAAACCACAGAAAGTGAAAAACTCATTACTCTCCCAGCATTTTTAGGAATTCTTAAGTGGGACCTACTTTTTTGTTATCTATGTTATGGATTAAATCTAAATCCCTTCGAAGGTTCATGTGTTCAGAGGTGGCACTTTTGGCAGATGATTGGATGATGAGAGCTCTAAGCTGAGAGCATAGATGAATCCATTGATGGATTTATGATTTATGACTTATTAGGAGAGGATAAATATTTAGGAGGGAGAGCTGAAGGGATTGGATCAGGAGGGTGTGATGTTGGGGTCTGTTTTGCCTCCATCTCTTTCCTCTCTGATTATCTGTCTCTGTCTCTGTCTATCTCTTTCTCCATTCTCTCTCTCCCCCAACCCATCCCTGCTATATGAGCAGTTTTTCTCTGCCAAAGCCTTCCACCATGATGTCTTCTGTCATGGTAGGCTTATAAACAAAGAACTCAACTGTGAGCCAAACTTTTTGTCCTTTAAGGTTTTTTTTTGCCAGATATTCTGCCACAGCAATGAAAAGTTGAATAAAATGCCTCATAACCCTAATTGTTGCCCAAATCACCCAGATTTTTCATTTCTCTCTCACCTCACTTCTTGTAAGTATAGGCATTGCCTGTTCCTTCCTCCCTTCACCCCCATGCAATCTCAAATATATAATTTAGCACCCCTTGTTTGGACTTCTGAAAAGTATCTGTAGCCCAAAGCAAACATGAGTAGGAGACACTGTCTGGCGACACACGAGTAAATCTGGGAAAGCTTTACTCTTGTCTTTAGCCTTCCTCCCTGTTTGGCCATTCTCACAATCAAGAACCCCTCACTCACACTATCTGTTTTTTTGGGTTTTCTCTGACCCCAGCTTCCTGCTCCACAGCCCCTTCCCATATCCAGCACCCCCTCTCTACTCCCCTCATACTATCCTCCTACACACGAACATTTGTGTATCAATTAGCTCTTGCTGCTGGATAAGCCATTGCTAATAGCCGTTTGTTTAGCTGGTAATTCCACTGGGTCAGCAGTTGGGCTGGCTTCAGCTGGGCACTGCAGGAATCTGCTGTTTCTTGTAGGTTGGCTTTGCTGTTCTGCCTGGGTTTTCACATAGTCTCAGCTTGGGCAACTGGGCAAGCTGAATCTGCTTCGTGCAGTCTCTCCAACTCCAGTGAACCAGCCGAGCTATGTGGAGGCCAGGCCCAGTTCCAAGATAACAGCCAGAAGTATGATAGGATTCCTGAAACCTAAGAACAACTGGCACCCATCTCTTCTGGGAAAACAAGTCCCAAGGGCACCACTTGTTGGGGAACCCCAAAGTCACATTGTGAAGAAGAGTCTATATAGTGGAGTTGGGATAGGATGCATCTAGGAGAAATCCTAAGGGCACTCGTTTCATAACCAAAATAGTCCTGCAGTGGTTTTCACCAAAACACAGCTCTTTTCACTCAGAAGAATTTTTCAGCTGCCTCTTAAACTTCTGGAATTTTCTTTCCCAAAATGTATGGGAAAAAATGTCAGATTCTGTACACAGGGGTATAAAATTCAAACTACTTGCTTTGAACCCCTGGATCAAAGTGGTGATTTAATTTTTTTAGCCACCAACACTGGCCATTATAGTGTCCTTAAGAGAAGTGAACAATATCAATGCACATTTACATTTACACCCACTTCATGTATACTCATCTCACATAGACTTCCACAGGATGTGTGCGCATCCCTTGTGGCGGTGATCAGACTAGGCTTCGATCTACTCTGATTTTTGTAGAGAAATTGGCTAACTCCAAACTATAGGGTAGATTTTGAAAGTACTCTCCAACTAATTTCTTGTTACAAAATGCAACACAAAGCAAAGATTCTTTTTAATTCCATTATCAAAATAATAGAAGTAATAAAGAAGTGCAAAAAAAAAAAAAGAAGTGAAATATGATTTAGATTTCTGTGAACAAATAAGAAAAGCACAGAATTCCTTTTCTAAGGACAAATTTGATGAAGAAAAAATTAATCAGTCTGGAAAAGTGAATTTCAAAGAGTTTAGGGCACTGGCAAAATAAATAAATAAGAATTAAAAAAAGATCTGATGGGAAGAAAGGAGTCCAGAAGAGCTGGATGCTCTTGAAACAAACAATTTTGGCAGGTGAACAAACTGTATGGGAGAAGCACAGAACAGAAAACAGGGTGCCAAACCAGCCAAGAAGAACTCTGCAAAGTTCTGAAAGGCAAATTAGGGACCCACAAGGAGAGATCCAGCCAGATCACCAAAGACGAACAAAAGACGCCCCCAAAGGTGCATGAACCACAATAAAGCGAGAAAGAAAATGGAGTATGGGGTGGACATGAAAGACCTCAGGAAGCCATTCATCAGATACACTCATAGAAACCAAATTATTACTGAAAATTTAGCTAAGCAACCAGTCCTGGATTTCTCTGCAGGCTTGTTGCCTGGCTATAAAATCAGCATTGACTAAGATACTTTCAGTTAAAAATAGCAGAAGTCCTAACTCAAAATCACCTTTCTTTTCCTTTTGGAGGTGCCAGTGGTCTGTAGCCCAGGGTATCCACATGCCAAACACATTCTTTGCCACTGATCTACACCCCAAACTCCTCAAAATGGCTTTTAAAATCATGGGGATGTATCGATTTATGTAAATGAAACGTCCCAAGATAGACTGATCATGGAGCAAAATTTGATTGAGGTTTGAATTTATATTTATTTTTGTGGATTTATCTTGGCTGTGCCTCTCCTCTCTGCTGGCATGTCTCATTTTAATATGCTGCTTCATTCAGTGTTGCTGATATTTGTTTTCTGAGAATCAAAAGTCAGCCATGACTTACCCTGCATAAAGTAAGTCTATCAGAGCTGCTTTTCCAATAGCTCAGATGACATTAGCAATATTTTTGTACTTATTTATTTATTGGAATTTAACAGGGGCTGTTATAGTGCACATTGTTGTCCTCAAATTAGCTGTTCAGATTACCAGATATGAGCATGCAAAATTGTTTTTTTAAGAATAGTCAAAAGTTTTTTAACTGCTTAGGAAGATGCAGGGACTGGGGTTCGATCTCCAGAGTGCCACGTTGGCCCTGCCCCCAGGGTACACTGAGTCAGCGACTGAGACTGGGCATAGTGGTGCATGCCTGTAATCCCAACACTTGAGAGGCTGAAAATAGAAGTATCAGTACAGGTCTGGTCTATATAATGAGACCCTGTAGACCCTGTATTAAAAAACATAAAATAAATAGTAAGATCATCATTTAATTAAAAAAATTTTTAAAAACAAAAATTTTAATCATTAACTGTTCCTTCCAATAGACCAGTAGAAATCAGCAGTACAATTATCCAATATATCCTGGATATATATATATATATATATATATATATATATATATATATATATCTTTTCCCTTTCCTTTCTTTCCTCTTTTTCCTCTTCCTAGTTGTTCCTTCCCTTTGAACAGTTTCTTTCCCTTTCACAGTATCTATTCTACTTTTCAAATTTTATTTACTCTTTCAGATTCTTACACTAGAGAGATAATATTATATTTACACATGTGGGATTATTTATTTCACTGAGTATGGTCTCAAGTTGCATCCATTTACCTATAAAACCCTCAAGTTTATCTTTCTTTATAGCTGAGTAATACTCCATTGTATAAAAATACAACATGTTTTTTATCTGTTCCTCAGTTGATGGGCATTCAGGTTGTTTCCAAGATTTAGCTATGACTAGTCATGGTGCTATGAACATGGGTATACATATATTGCTGTGGTATAATGTTTTCAGTTGTTCTGGAAAAAATACCCAGGAGAGGAATAGCTGAGTCAAATGGGACCTGTAATCCTAGCTTTTTGATGAATCGCCTCACTGATTTCCATAGTGGTTGTACCAACTACACTCCCACCAACCAAGGAGAAGGGTTCCTTTTTCCCCCACAACCCCTCCAGCATTTAAAGATTCAATGTAATCTTGATTAAAATACCATTAGCACACCTCATAGACATAGACAAAAAATTCCTAAAATTCATCAGGAAGAGACCTAGAATAGATTGCAAAAGCAATACTGGACAACAAAGGAAAGGTAGTAGGCATCACAATCCCTGATTTGAAATTATACTACAAAGCTACTTTGCTAACATCAGCATGGATCTTTCCCACATCTGCCTAACAGCAAAGTAATGCTACCAGGATATTAACAGCGGGAACAGCTGCTACGTAGCCTTCCCTTCTAACCTTCTGTTAGTGTTAAATGTGTGGGGTCCTGATGCCGGCTCTCACACTGTGTTGTTGAAAGGGTCAAACATTCTTGTACCATCTCACTTCATAATAAAACTAAAAGCATCTCAATACAGTTTAATTCTTCCACATATAATTATTGTCTGAATAAATTTCCAATTTCATGAAACTTAATTGAGGAGAATACACATGAAAGATACATGTTTATGCTCTTGAATTAACAAGTGTTTTTTTTTGCTCTGTAAAGGATAATTTCATTGTTATTCCAATAATTATGACCTCAATGTCATTGAAATTTCTAGAAAAACATTTGTATCTCTTGGATGAAATATCTCATTACTTCTCTAAACCTCATCTTCAAAATAAGAATAATTAGACTTTATAGAATATTATGAAGATTAAAGGACATAACAGATGAAAAGTAAGAGCAGCAGTGCTTGCCATAGCTAATGTCTTTACTAAGGTAAGATGTTATATAATTGTGATTAATAGTATTATTATTCCATTTTATCTGCATTCATTCTGTTCTCAGACTAGAGTGAAAAGATTGATGCTACCACCCAATTTTACAGATGAGGCACACGGAGATGACAAATAAGGCTTTGGGTTTCTAAGATATTAAAGTAATTTATTTTTGGTAAGTTACTAAGATTAACACTTTAAAAATAATTAAGATTTGTTCATCTCATTTACTTCCCTTAACTTTTTTCTTAATCTACTTAATTGAAACACAACAAAGACATGTCAAACCAATCTGTTAGGTTTTTATTTTCTAGATGCTTCTCTCTTCCTGACTTCTTTTTACTAGTGGTAGCTTATAGCTTACATCATTTACTTCCCTTAACCTTTTTGTTAATCTACTTAATTGAAACACAACAAAGACATGTCAAACCAATCTGTTAGATTTTTATTTTCTAGATGCTTCTCTCTTGATCTTACAGTTAGGCTTAAATATCTAGCCTAACAATTGGGCTTATGCACTCAGCATTTACTAAGTAGTAGTTAATATTTAGTAAATTAGTGAATGAGCAAAACATAATGTTGACTTATAAAGAAAGAAATGCTTATAGGAGAGATAAAAACTAATTCTCATACCAACACTCACAGCAATGATGAGTAAAAGAGAAAGCCTGAACTAGCTGTGGAAACTAGGAAAATTTGTCATCTATACATCAGAAACAATGAAATTTTTAATTAATATAAAGGAAATGGAATAGACCAAAGGAAATCTCAAAACATCAACTGTAAATACAAATTTTTCCAGATGAAGATCAATAGTATCATTTCAATTGCTTACTCACATTTCATTGTATGAATAATGATTTAATCTTTGCAAACATTTAGCTGGTATTATTTTTTGTTTTTGCCAAAATGGTATTGACCATCAAAAATATTTGTTCTTATTTTCAAAGGTAACTGTTGCAGAATGAAGAGTACAGTTCTTAAAATTTGTAGGAAAAGAGAACCAATAAAATTAAATTCCTATGACAAAGATTTGAAAAAAAAGCAATTGCAAAAACCTGACTATAGCAAAGAAAGTTGACAGAAAAGCAAATATGTTATTAAATGAATATAAATAGATAAATTCACTTTTAAGAAATTAGTAAGAGTCCACAAATATCTGTGTTTTGATCCATCTCAACCTTATTAATATAAGGCACTTAAAGAAGAGTTACACATAGGGCTGGCCAAATAGCTCAGCAAATTAAAGTGCCTGTTTAGGCTGTCACAGGGGCCAGCAGTTTCATCCCCAGGCCTGCTGTGCTGGCCCTGCCCCTGGGGAGTGCTGAGACGGTGATTGAGACTGGGTGTGGTGGTGTACACCTGTAATCCCAGCACTTGGGAAGTTGTAAACAGGATGATCACTATGAGTCCAGCCTGGGCAGTGAGACCCTGTACACCCTATCCTAAATACAAAAAAAGAACACAAGTTACAAATAAAAATAAAAAGGATACTAAACAGATGGTGGTTGCACGAAGAACTTGAGTTCTTTCCTTCTTTCTGACATTCTTTGTGTTGATTTCATTTTTTAAGCTTCTTGTAAGATGGTTACAGCCATTTCAAGGATCATACCAGAAAGAGCAAAATTCTACTGGAGAAAGAGACTGTGACCAGTGGAGAAAGTTAGCTTTCCCAGATGTGCTCTACTCAGCAGACTTCCTTTTGGTCAACACAGGGCCCCATGAACAATAAACAATCAACTGAAAACATAACTGACTCACTCTTTAAACTATCAAAACCACAGCCAAGACACTTAGTTATCAGAAAGAGGTGGTTATCTGACCAAAACTGAAGTTCTATTGGAAGAAGGAGGGATGTACAGATTCTAGTTGAGCAACAAGGATGATAACCAGATAAATGTTGACCTAAGGGAAGCTGATGTATTACCCTACACACATGCAGGGCTAAGAAAGAACGTTTCAGGACCAAGAGTTGATTTATCTAATGATAAATACCCAGAAACCTATATTATTCTGATTCTGTATCCTCCTAAGAATATCATCTCCAAGTACATAAGGCAAAAATTAGAACATCCAGAGGAGACTAACAATCCATAATTATAGACAATGTTGGAAGATTTGTAATCTACCTTTCACAAAGATTGAGTAGAACAAAATTTAGTAAGAACTAAAAAATATTGTGAACAAATATATTAAGTTTGATGTTATACATATCTATATATTTGAATGCTCTGTATGAATGCAGTCTTACAACCAAAAATAGTAAACACATATTTTAAGTACATACTGAGCATCTATAAACACTGCCACATCCTTGACCACAAAACTCAACAAAAAAATGAAGCAATAAAAGTACTAATGCAATCAATACCTAAAGATAGCCAAGAAATTGATACATTTAGAAAATTTAAAACCCACTTCTGAATATTTCATGGATAAATCATATTGAAAATTACAAGACAACTTATTGCCAGGGTGAACCCTATGAATTAAACATTGGTGCAGAGTTGTTTGTAGGAAAATTCAGTGTGAGGAAACTAGGGTCAGACTCCTTCTAGTGGCTTATTTTCATTCAAAATATTTGGATTGATAGGAAAATGTATAACACTTTACTCCCTCTGTGTATGTTGGCAAGACTGTCCTTTTTTCTTTCTGTCCTGGAGTAGATTTTGCATGAACTGCCAGGCTGAGCCTATATGTTTTGCATGTTCTCTTGATTAAGAATTTTTGTGGCAATTTTATACAAATGACCTTATAATGTTAGCCTTCCCACACTACCCCATAGGGAAACATTTTCTATATTCTAGTCAGGTAGCTATTCAGAGTCTTTTACTCTCTGAACATTCCAGGAAGATGTTAGGATGGTTTCAAGAACTGCCAAGTTGATCATCTTCTGTGGTCTCCGTTGTTCCCTTAGCAGTCACGGGCATTGGTAACTGTGTCCTGCTAAAACATCCTCATATGCAAATTTACAAATCCATGGGGGAAAAAGAGGCATTAGTATAAACTATGCAAAATTTCCTTTCTAGTAACTCAAATGAAATGCGCACTGCATGTTCAAAATGATTCCAAGGTGGAAGGAAGACATTAACATTTCACTGTCTGCCCTGTAGACAGAGTTTGCATATTGCAAACCTTCACCTGGATGTCTAAGAGTGATGATGATAAACCCAAATAAGAAAGATAAGTGCAATGATTTCAGCTTCCAGGTATAGTATTTTAAAAATACATTATTACTTCATCTCAAACGGATTTCTTCTCTTGGGTACTAGAAAGTTCACAAATATTGTTACAGATCATTTGTTATGCTACATAATTATTTTGCCTGCGGTTGCATCAATGAAAACCCATTTTAGTTATCTTTGACTTCATTCTAAGATCACAAAGTTGGTACTGTTAACTGAACAAAGGATATTGTTGCGCGTATTTCATAATATTTTGGTTGGCTAGAGGTATATTGCATCTCCAAGACCTCAATTATATAATCGAGATTTCCACATTGTTTTTGACAGAAGAATAGAACAAAAATAAATTACGTGGATAAAATTTGAACTATGAAACTGAAAGGACAGTGATGAAAAGGTTGTCTGAGTTAGTGGCAATCAAATCTTGAGATAGAATTTTTGTAAAAAAAAAAAAAAAAAAAAAAGCAGCTCAAAGTATTTGCTGTGTGTCACTCTTTTGTAAGGTTCAAAACATCATGCTGCACCACTCCTCAACAATGAATATCTACAACTGAATTCTGAAATGGATGCAGTAAACATCAAACTCTTATTCCAGTCTTGAACTAGACTGGGTATTAAGTAACTCTGGCTTGAGCATCACAGAAAGCAAGTGAGACTTTACAGAACTGAACACAAATAACAAGGATTTGTGAGTGTTGCAATGTTCCACTTTTGTCATTCCAACTGGATTAAGCAATTTAATCACTAATGCTACCAAACAAAGTTATATTTAATTCTTAGTATCTATAATTCAGTATCTTATATCATCTTTTTGGGGTCATATGCCCTTATGTGCATCAGACAAAAATGATGTATGCAAATAATAATGCTTCTCAAATTTTTTACTATAATTTAAGTAGATTTATGGACCCATAAATTTAATCATCAATTCCAGTTGCACATCCTTACCCTTGGGAATCAGAGAATACAAATATTCTAGAAAACTGGACCAGCCAGATAGCTCAGCAGACTAATGCACCTGCTTTGGCCACTTGGTTGCAACACTTGGAGTGCCATGCTGGCCCCACCCCCAGGGCACGCTGAGGCAGCAATTGAGACTGGGCCTGATGGTGCAGGCCTATAATCCCAGCATGAGTCCAGTCTATGCAGTGAGACCCCATACATCCTGTGCATCCTGTCCTAAATTCATTAAAAATATCCAGAAAACATAAAGTTTATCTTTTGGGATCTAAAATCCTCTTGTTGAAACTTTTATGTACATAGGGACTATTTATCTTGGATAATTTTTTTGAAAGATTCATGATAATTTTTATATAAAAATGTGTAACTGTTACAGAGAGTTAACATTTGTAATCTTTCAACCAAAACATCTATAGTAATCTCTTAATCCAGTTGGAATGACAAAAGGTAAAGTGTGAGATCAGTTCCTATACCAAAATGATTTTTTTTCTTCTTTATTCTACCAGGTAAGAAACTTCTAAGTCAAGTCATCAGCACTCGGAGAAATTTCAAATGGATTGAAATTACAGAGACATTTCCAATTTCAGATTTCTTTTAGTCTTCTGTCAAAGGCTCCATCCTACAATCAAAAACTGTTTTGAGTAGGAACATGTGGAAATAGTTTCTGTCCTGAAAGCTGTTCCCTAACTTCTCTTATGGCATATGCATGGGGTAGTTTTCTAATACACCTCCAATATGATTATTTTTATCCAAAAGAAAATAAGTCAGCATTTGATGTTTGAAAGTAGTTATACACACAGTTATGGCTGTTTACACCACAGTTTTATTTTCTTAATAAAAATCTTTTCTCTTGAACTTTAAATATTAAGTTATTTTTAGCTTTGAAACAACAGAATCTGGCTATTAACAAAACCAAATACATTGCCAATATATGTTGCTTTAGCAAACTACTTGTAATCTTGGAAATTCCTTGGGAATTTAGATAAAATTTAAATATCTAATATTTCTCCTGGAAGCTGAGACCTTTCTTCAAAGGTAAATGTGTAATAAAGCTGAATATTATACATATTTCCATTTGTCATGGTGATCACTTGGTATAATTTGATTATGCTTTCTTTTTCCAGTGTGATCACATTGTTTAATCAAGAGTAGGAAGCATATTAATGACAACTATACCAGTCAGGACATAGATGAGATCCTGCTGCACATCAACTAGAGTAGAATCTGGAATGAGAGAGAAGCCTGATTCTCTCTGCTGCATGGACTTTCAAGCTGGCACCGAGTCTCTGTCCCTGTTGTGGTTGTTACTAAAACATCCCCAGCAGCTCATCGTGTTGCCAGTTCACTTGCCAATCAAAAGGCTTTTGAAGTCATTAAGCCACAAGGGCTCTAACTTCATGGGTGGACCAATCCATTGATGAAGATCATAATTTTATGTCATTATGGGAGATGATGGAAATGGAAAGTAGGGCTTTGTCAAAGGGAGTGAATCAAGAAGACTGCCCTTGGCAACTTCATCCAGTCCCTGCTTACCCAGATGCTTCAAGGAGAAAATTTTCCTCTGCCACATCCTTCTACCATGATGTTACTGGCTTCCAAAGGCCTTATTTAAATCAATGGAGCCAACCAACCAGGGACTTAAACTGTGGGCCAAAATGCATAAATATTTCCTCCCTTCTTACTTATTTGATCGCAGTGACAGAAAGCTAACACAATGCCACATCATCAAGTGCCATCTTCTTTTCTTTCTTGAACATTGTTCTAAAGTCTCTCTCATGTCTGCATATTCCAGGACAAATAGGGTCAAGAAAGGAAGGAAGGAAAAGAAAGAGGAGGGCACAAATTTTCAAAGTTGTTTATATCACTCTTGCTTTTGTCAGTTTGATTGGCTTGGGAGCTGAGTAGGCATCAATGAAGCACCTTTATGGGAGTGTCCTGTAGATCATGGAGGCACGACCTTGAGTACTTTACACGGTGCCTGACCCTTCCTCTCTGGAGCTGGTTTCCTGGTCCGCTTCCTGGCCATCATGACCTGAGCAGCTTTGCTAGGCCATGTTCTTCTGTTAAAATGTTCTTGCTTTGGAGCCAATCAACTGTGGACTGAGCCCTCTAAAACTGTGCACCACATTAAACTTTTCCTCCTTTATGTTGTGTATGTCAGGTATTTGGTACCAGCAATAGAAAATGCCACCTGCGCTGTGAGTGGCCATATGCTAGAACAAATAGTCCAATACCATTAAATAAAGGGAGAATGACATTGAGGACAGTTAACACTCTGCCAAAGTCAGCATTTCACAGAAGTCAAACATTTTGGGGTGTGACTTTCAAATGTATGTTTGCTCCCTACAACAGCCACCTGAATACAGAACTTCTAACTCAATTTTGTTCTGATCTTTGTCATGGACCACAACATTTAACTAAACAACAGTACTTTGTCTCATTAGTAGGAGTTCTAGTTATAAAGAGCACCAAAGAAAATTAAAATCATGAGCTGCTTTAATTTAATACTTTCACTGGATTAATACTAAGCATATAGATATAATTTAAAGCCATTATAAAACAAATATGTGCTAGAATGCATGCATAATTAGAGTTTTCTTTACATCCAACCAAATTGGGAACTTGGTAGTTTTCATAGCAGGGAGAACCAAGGAGTTCTGCACCTTCCAGAATCACCAACCAGCTGCCCAGAACCTATCAGAGGAGTTTTAAAAAATTGCAAATGACAAAATTTGACTTGCCTAGTTTAAATGGAAAAAGAAGGAAATTTATCACAGTGATATGGGGATTGCTCACAGATGGGAAGGCAAAATAGCCAGGTCTTTGGAAGGTCAGAAATCAGGACAGAGTAACATGTGGATGGGGGATCCACAGGGATGGCTCTTTGGGAAAGCTTTGCTATAGTCAATCAGCTTTGCCTTGCTCCAGCCCCACTGTGATGCTCTGGATTCAAATTCCCATGAAAAGACTCAGACCTGGTGTTATGGTTGGAATTGTGACCATTTGAATTTCCTATGTTAAATCCTAATTCCTAGCATGAAAAAATGTAACTACATTTATACTTAAGGTCTACAAATGTGTAATTACATTAAACTGAGGTCTTACATTGGTCCTACCTCCAGGGTAACCAGTATTCTTAAAAGAAGAGGAAATTTGGACACAGGTAGAATAGAATAAGACATGCGAACATCCAAAAAACAAGAAAAGAGACCTCAGAAGAAACCAATCCAGTCAATACCACATCTAGACTCCTATTTTTTATTTATTTATTTTTTTACATCTAGACTTTTAGACTCCAGAAATATGAGAAAATAAATTGCTGTGTGCAACAGCTTTTGCAAATTAATATATGTGATTTATAATTTTCTTAAGACTACCTGTAATGAAGCAGATATAATCTGCCAAAAGGAGAGAGAAATGCTCAAAACAGAAAATATGGCACATCACTCCAAGTAACTGAAGGCTCTTCATTGAGAAGGTGGATTACATTCATTCCACAGTACTAAAGAAAAGATAATTAGTATAATGAGAAGTTCTGAGAAAATACATAATAGCTTAAATATAGTGAAGAGCTTCCCAATAGCTAGAATAAGATGAACTGCCTCTAATTGCAATTGAAATAATTATGTCACTATTATGGCTAACATTTATTGAGTACTCCTATTTGCCACAAACTATGTAGGGTGTTGCTGCATTATATTATTTAGAGCACTCAAAAACCTCATGAAAAAGTGACCATTGTTGTTACTATTTTTTATTTATTTGTTTGTTTATTTTCTGGCCAGCTCAGCCAGCCCTCAGGGTGGGGCTGGTGCAGCATGTGGTGCCAGGGATCAAACCGCGGTCCCCCATAGCTGCCTAAGCTTGCCTAAGCAGGGGCTTTAGACCACTGAGCTATCTCACCAGACCATTATTATTATTTTTAAAATGATGACACTAAAACTATTGAATGATAAATCAAATTTTGAGCCCACAAATGTCTAAAGTTGGAGCTAGAATTCTTACCTGGCGGGGAGTCCTTTATTTGTCTGTTGATTTCTAGAAGCTTTATTCTTTTCTTTGTTCTTACCCTGACTAGTATATTCCTGGGAGAAGCAGAAATGATGCCTAATTCTTACTGAAAAGCCAGGGAGGTCATGAGGTGATACAGCTGTGTTTTGTATGCCTTTTCAGAAATTGTCTGATGAGGACAAATAATGGTGGCTTACAAGCTACTGAATTGGAATATTTCCTGCCCAAGTCAGAGGGAAAGGCCTTCAAATCAGGTGTTACATGTTTCATATCTCAAACATTAGGTTCTGTGCCAGTAGAATGAGTTGGTACTGTTTTTTTTTTAAAGAGCCTGCTTTTGAGGTCAGAATGAATGTTTAAAGCTGTCTCCTATATAATATAACTGCTCCTGTTAGGGTAGTATCTGCCAACCCTAGCTGTGTGTTGGAACACCTGGGGAAGCAGTTAAACAGCGTATAAGTGAGTCTGGGCTTCACTCCCAGAGACAACAATTCAGTCAGTCTGGGATGGGACTTGAGTATAAATATTTTTAGAGCTCGCTCTCACTGCTTCTAATATGCAACGGGAGTTGAGACACACTGCCGAAGAACTATTCAGTTCAACTGCACTTCAGTATTGAAATGTCATCTTTCTGTAAGAAACCTACCTGAATTCTTTCTTCTCTTTTTAAGCCAGAAAATCATCAAATTCTGTCTCAGACAGCTATCTTTCCAAGTCAGATAGTACTAATAAATTCATCACATCAAATGACATGGATCTAAATCCTTTTTTCCCCTTATTGCCCTGAGAGGAGATTCCTGAAAGAAATGATGTCTGTATCTTTTTATTCTAGACTACTTCACTCTCACAAAGTAGTCCCTGACTAACAATATTTGGTTTATGACTTCTGAATTTCACAGTGATGCAAAAATGAGACACGTTTACTAGAAATTGTACTTTGAACTTTTAGGTTTTCATCTTTTCTCTAACTAGTAAAAGTGTTACAACCCTCTCTTATTATACCAGGCAGTGACAGGGAGGCAATCTTCCAGTCAACCGCGTGTCCATGAAAATAACTAAATGGGACTCTTTGGTGTACTGTGCTGCTAAGTGTGATGTTTGGTAGGTTAAGCATTGAAATCATTTTGACTTATGATATTTTCAACCTATGATGGGCTCATCTAGATGTAACACAATCAGAAGGCAAGAAGCGTCTGTGTTCTGCTTAAAAAGATTTTTTAATGTATATGAAGGAAAGTTGTTTGGAAATGGGGCTCTATTTTTCTCATTTTTTATTGTAAAGAGAAAAGAATTCAAAACAAGATAATAGGGGTGTAAAAATGATTCTAAAAATTGCATTTTGCTATCTTTAAATTATTCAGAGTACAAAATCTCAGCATTTAATTGTCCAAACAATATTAGCACATATCTTTCTTTCCAATGAACTAAGGAAAATTAGTACAACTATCTTAACTATCATATATCTAGATAGATAAATAGGTAGATAGATGTTGTTATTGCTTTTCTCTTCTTTTCTCCTTTTCTCCTCCAAGTATCTTTCTACTTTTGAAGTTTCTTCCCATTTTACAATATCTATTGTACAATCTGGATCTTATTTACTCTTCATGCTTCTCACAGTAGGCAGATAATGCAATGTTAACACCTGAGCATCTGGATTATTTCACTTATGAGTATAGTTGCAAGTTGTATCCATTTACTTATAAAGTCTCAAGTTTATCCTTCTTTATGAAAGAGTAATACAGCATTGTATAAAAGGGCCACATCTGTTTTGCCCATCCTTGGTTGATTGGCATTTGGGTTATTTCAAAGATGTAGCTATTACAAATTGTGCTACCATAAATGTGGGTGCACATATATCGTTGTGGTGTGATTTTTATTTGTTTGTTTTAGTGGAACCAGGGATTGAACTCAGGCCCTTGTCCTTGCCAGGGAAGTGCTCATTCTACTGAGCCATCTCCCTGGCCCTGGTATGATGTTTTTAATTCTTCTGGAAAGATATGCACAAGAGGAATACCTGGGTCAAATGGGACATCCAATCTTAGCTTTTTTGAGGAAACTTCACACTGATTTACACAGTATTTATACCAGTATACACTCCACCTAAACAGTGGAGAAGGGTTTATTTTTCCCCATAGACTCCACATCATTTATTATTGGTTGATTTCTTGAACATAGCCATTCCTTTTGGAATGAGATGGACTCTCAGTGTTGTTTTAACTTGCACCTCTCTTAAAACAAGGGATGTCGAAGTTTTTTCAAATATTATTTTCCATCTGTCTTGGCTACTTTTCTCTGTTTCTGGGACAAAATACACAACATCCAAAATTGAGGAAAGAAGGGTTTATTTATCTCATAGCTATTGGAAATTTCAGTCCATACTCTTCTGGCTAAAGACAAATGAGAGCAGTTTATGTCAGCAGAAAACAACAAAGAACAGAGGAAGAGCAGCAGCTGCAGCATCTATCAAGCCTCTCTCTTTTCCTTCTATGCTGATTGTGAAGACCAAAGCTCCTCCAAGGAAGTGGTGACAGCACATGCAGAAGACTTTCTCAACCCCTTTTTAATGCCCCTTTTGTGCTGAATCACTCTAGGGCAGCAGCCCAAGGGGTTGGTATCGCCAAGCTGATCTTGCCAAGTCTCTGAAATCTCAAGATGACACAGTGTCAACCATCACAATCCACCCCTTTTCAACTTGGCAACTAGACGTACTTCTTTAAACCAGTCTCCAGATACAAAGACATGCTCATTAACATTTCACAATTTGGCCAGTCCTACCCAGGTCCGGTGAGTGTGTGGAGAGACTCCTGCTACCCTGCACTGGTGGGACCAGTCCCAACCCAGGCACAGAGTGGGCCGGACACTCTGCCAACCCCTCGGGATGCCCCACACCACTCCGCAGTACCTTCCCCACCCCACCAACCCCGCCGAGTAGGAATTTCTGCCGAGATTCAGGAACCCCCAGATCCAGTACTAGCACAGGTCCGGGGCAGAACATATTCACACTCAAGGGCAGGAGCGGGAAGGAGCTGACCACAGCAGCCAGACCTAAGCCAGACGCAGCAGAATAAGTCCAAACTTTGTAGAGCTGCACCTGAACTTCAGTACGTGCAACGATTATAACTACAGCAAAGATCTACAACAAAGGTCAGAAGACAGTGCTACACAAAAAGATGAAAAGGAGCAACATGCAACCTCAGAGCCCAAGCCCACCCGTAACAAGTGCAGAGGACACTAACACAGAACAAAGTGGAAATCACACACCTGAAAGCAATGAATCAACAGCTTCTGAAATAAAGAAAAAGCTGCAGAAAGATGTACATTCAGACTATAGATATAGATTCAGACTAAAGATATAGATGCCAAGACTTCAGATTAGAAATGAAAAAAGAAATCCCTGAATTAATAACATCTGCACTAAAGAATCAAATGCAGAAACATATGGAAGAAACCCAGCACCCACCCAGAACAAACGCAGAGGACACTAGC
>NW_004524720.1:486135-487490 GCF_000260255.1 Octodon degus | reverse complement strand
GAGATCCTAGAGGATTTCAGAAAATGGAAAGATATCCCATGCTCCTGGATAGGAAGAACCAACATTGTGAAGATGGCCATACTCCCAAAAATGCTGTACAGATTTAATGCAATCCCTATCAGACTATCACCGACATATCTCACAGACATAGAGAAATCACTCCTAAAATTTATCTGGAACCAGAAAAGACCTAGAACAGCAAAGGCAATTGTGGGCAATAAAGACAAGGCAGGTGGCATTACCATTCCTGACTTAAAATTATACTACAAGGCTACTGTGATAAAATCAGTTTGGTACTGGCATCAAAATAGACCTGAGGATCAATGAAATAGGTTGGAAGACACTGAAGCCCTTATGAACACACTCAGCCACCTTATCTTTGACAAAGGGGCCAAACATACTCACTGGAATGAAGATAGCCTCTTTAACAAATGGTGCTGGAAAAACTGGCTCTCTACATGCCAAAAACTCAAACTTGACCCAGGCCTATCACCGTGCACTAAACTAAAGTCAAAGTGGATTAAAGACCTAAACCTTAAAGCAGAGACAGTAAATCTCCTGGAAGAGAAAGTAGGAGGAACTCTTGAAGACATAGGGTTAGGCAAAGAGTTCATGGACAGAAATCAAGTTGCACGGTTAACAGTTGAAAGAATTAACAGCTGGGACCTGCTCTTACTGAGAAGTTTTTTCACTTCAAAAGAAATTACCAACAAAGTGAAATGGCAACCCACAATTTTGGAAAAAATCATGACAAATAAGTACTCAGACAAAGGCCTGCTCTCTAGAATCTATAGAGAACTAAAAAACACTAGGGCCCCAAAATTTAAAGAGCCAATCCAGAAATGGACATCTGAGATGAAGACACACTTCTGAGAGGAAGAAATTAAACAAGGGAATAAATATATGAAAAAATGCTCCACATCACTAGCCATTTGTGAAATGCAAATTAAAGCCACATTGAGATATCATCTCATGCCAGAAAGAACGTCTATCAAAAAGAAATCACCCAACAACAAATGTTGGAGGGGCTGTGGGGAAAAAGGAACCCTTCTCCACTGCTGGTGGGAGTGTAGACTCGTGCTACCATTATGGAAATCAATATGGAGACTCCTTAGAAAAGTTGGTCTAGAAATCCCCTCTAAACCAGCTATTCCTCTACTGGGAATTTTCCCAGAGGATATGAAAACATCATATCATAGCGATATATGTGTGCCTATGTTTATAGCAGCACAATTTGTGATAGCCAAATCTAGGGAACAACCGAGATGCCCATCACCTGAGGAATGGTTGAGAAAGATGTGGTATTTTTACACAATGGAGTATTATTCAGCTATTAAGAATGATAAACTGTAAGC
>NW_004524720.1:450720-484570 GCF_000260255.1 Octodon degus | reverse complement strand
TGTGGGGGACTCAGGTCAATAATTTCTGACATTGCCAGTTAAACAGAAGACCCAATGCTATTATGGGCTACTGGACTCTTTTAGAATATTTTGCTGTTTCCATACCTATAGTATTCAATAGCAAAACTTCGAAAAAATAGGGTATACAGATGAATGTCCATTTTGTATCTGTGTATTCAGAGTGGTTAGGATAGATATAAAGTTGCATTCTCTTAATGAATAGAATGATTTGTTCTAATGGTGTTTGTAAATAGGATCTCAAGTCCGCATCTTGTACAGCAATTATCCACTAAGAAATATATATGCAGTGTGTTATTTGTTGAATCTCTACTTCCAATTTTATTTGAAACTGTCTCATTGCTGTTTATCAATAAAATTTTGAAAAAAAACCATTTCACAATTTGGACATTGTAACACAGTTTTAATAATCCTTATGAATCATCACTAAGTCTATCAACATTATATTACATGAGAACCATAACATTGCGCTTCTGGTCCCCAAAAGATGCATGCACATCTGTTTATGCAAAAGGCACTTAGTCTAACTGTCAAAGTCCTAAGGTTTCAGCAATGCTGAAAAGTCCAAGTCCCAAGTCTCTAAGACCTAAGGAAAACTCTTAGCTGTGAGCCCCTGTACAAATGAAAAGTTAACACTTCAAACATTCAAAGGCAGAAGATAAATATTACCATTTCAAAAGGTACACACAATAGGATACAAATATTGGGACCAAAACAAGTCCAAAACCCAGAAGGACAAGCATTAAGTCCTGTAGTTCCATGTGGAACATCTGAAGTGATCTATAACAACTTGTGAGCTCCAAAAGCCTTATATGGCTCTACCCCTATAGCACTTCTGCTGGTAGCTCCCATGGCTTTTCTCTAGGGCTGGCTTTGTTCTTGTTTTGCAGCTTTCCTCAGACAATCCATGATTCTGGCTTTTGCAAACTTCTTGGGTTTCCACTGAATAGGCTTCTCGGTCTCTTCACACACTGCCCTCTCAGGGGCACACTGCCTGACCTCCCAGGCCTTCTTCTGAAATCAAGGTAGAAGCCTTCCTAAACTCAGATCTCCTGCATTTTGAATATGCTTAATACCAGTGCCATGTGGATGATGCCAGGAGCTGCTGCTGGCTGGAGCAATACCTAGGCTTTCTTCTCTCTTGGCTGTAGGGGTTGAGTGCCTGGATTGCTGAACACTCTGATCCTGGTTGCCAATAATATATTCTCTATGCTGGCATCATTCTGAAATCTAGTGTGGCCACTGCCTGCATTCTGGAATTTGATGTGCCCTCACCTCCATTCTGGTGGAGTTTTCTCCTCAAAGCAAAGCCCTTCACCCTTGTGATTCTGAGGCTGCAAAGGGCAAGAACCTGCCACCTCCTGTGATGCCCTCAGGACACCTTTTTTACTTTACTATTCCTCCTGGTCAATGGAGATCTAAGCTCTATTTTTGTAGTCCATAGCCTTCCTGGTGCATCATTTCTGGCCAAACTCACATTTTAAATCATCCTTCTGGGCTCTTTGCTCTTGACTCCCAACGTACATCTGACTAAAAGCCCCCACAACAGCCATGACACTGCCTCAACATTCAAACTGCCTTGAGACTTCTTTTGCAAGATTAACTAGTCCACTCTTCATAATCTCAGTCTCATTATGCAAAAAGCACTTAGTCCATCTGAAAGAATTGCCAAGTTGATGAGAGGTAGATTGTAGTGGCTGATACATTGTGTCGACTTAGCTGGATCCCCTCTGTGGTTTCAAGCCCTAGGTAATGGAGGGGCCCTTGGGTGGGGAGGGCCCACCCCAGAGTGACTCAGCAAAAATAGCATATAAAAAGGGTTTGAGGAAGGATTTGGCACCCTACTTCCTTGGATGATCTTGATCTTTGTAGCCACACCACTACGGAGGAGCTCCAATCTTCACAGTAGCCACTGCCTGCCTTGGAGGAGCTCTGGTCTTTGCAGCTGGCGTGGAAGGAAGGGAGAGAGGCTTAACAGACACTGAAGCTGCTGCTCCTTTCTCTGGTCTTCGCTGTTTTCTGCCACCATGAACTTCTGCCTTCTGCCACTTTAACCTGGAGCCAGCCTAGTATGGACTGAAATCTGCACAAACGGTGAGCTAAATAATACTTTACTTTCTTAAATTTGAGTGTCAAGTATTTTGTCTTAGTGAAGAGTAAAACTAACCAAGACACCATCTATATTTCTTTATCTGAGAAGTGTGTATTCATCTCAGATGCCCATTTTTGGATGAGTTCTTAAATTTGGGAAAGCTGATATTTTTGTGTGCTTCATATGTTCTTGACAGTAATCTTTTGTCTGAGGAACAGCTGGCAAACACTTTCTCCCATGTTGTTGACTGGCTGCTCACTATGTTGGTGGTTTTTCTTGCCATGCAAAAGCTTTTTAATAAGATGAGATCCCAGTTGTTGTTTTTTGATAGTTCCTGTGTGATTGTGGTTTGAGTTATAAAATCTTTGCCTACACCAATATCTTCAAAAGTTTTACTTATTCTATCTTCCAGCAGATTTAATATTTCTGCTTTAATATGTAGATCATTGATTCACTTAGGATTTAGTTTGTATATGGTGAAAGATATGGGTCCAGGGTTGGCAATATAGTGCAGTGGTCTAAAGCACCTGCTTAGGCAAGTTTTGGCAGGTGCAGTGGACCACAGTTCGATCCCTAACACCACATGCCATTCCAGTCTTGCCTTCAAGGCGGGCTAATCCCCACTCCCCAGAAAAAGATACAAGTCCAATTTTAATCTTTGGCATGTGTAAAGCCAATTTTTTTCAGCATCATTTATTAAAGAGACTCCTTCTTTCAGTGAATGTGTTTGGTGCCTTTGTCAAAGATAAGGTGGCTGAGTACATGTGGAGTTGTTCCTGCATTTCTCATCTGTCCCACTGATTTTTGGGTATATTTTTAAGTGCCATGCTGTTTTTATCACAGTAGCTTCATAGTATAATTTCATTTTCTTTTTCGAGTACTGGGATTTGAACTCATGACCTTGTACTTGTCAGACAGGCACTGTGGCACTAAGCTACTTCTTTGGCCCCAGTAGTATAATTTCAAGTCAGGGATTGTGATACCTCCTTGCCTTGCCTTAGTTGCCTGGAATTGCCTTTGCTATTCTCAGTATCTTCTGGTTCCAAATGAATTTTAGTATTGTATTTTCTAATTCTTTGAAATATGTTTTTGGAATTTTGATCTGAATTGCCTTAAATCTATATAACAGTTTTGGAAGTATGGCCATTTTCACTATATTGGTGCTTCTTACCAAAAACAAGGGGTATCTTTCCCTTTTCTGATATCCACTTCCATCTCCTTTTTCAGAGTACTATAGTTTCTAAGCAGAAATCCTTTAGTTCCTTCATTAGATTGATTTCTAGGTATTTCTTTTTTCCAAGGCTACTCTGAAAGGTTTAGCCTCCCTAATTTCTCTCTCCATGAGTTTATTTGTGTACAGAAGGTTATTGATTTTTGACTGATGTTTGTATCTAGCTATGTTACTGAATTTGCTTATTAAATCTAGCAGTTTTTTAGTGGAATGTTTGGGGTCTTCCATGTAGAGTATCAACTCATCTGCAAACAACGATAATTAAACTTCTTCCTTTTCTATCATTATTTTTTAATTTCTTTCCCCTATCTAATTGCTCTGGATAAAGCCCTGAACTATGTTGAAAAATAGTGGAAACAGAGGAAGACATCCTTGTCTTGTTCCTAATTTTAGAGAGACAGCTTTCAATTTTTGTCCATTTAGTACAAGATTGCCTATTGAGTTGTCATAGATGGCTTTTATCTGTTTGAGATAAAGACCATCTATTCCCATTTTTGTAGGGTTATTTTTGTGAATGGGTGCCAAACTTAGTCAAAAGCTTTTTCTGCATCTACTGAGATGATGACATGATTATTATCCTTGACTCTTTTAATATGATGCATTACTTTTATTTCTTTGCTTGTGTTGAACTTTTTTGCATCCCTGGGATGAATCCCACTTGATCATGGTATACAATCTTCTTAATTTGCTGTGTTCTGTTTGCTAGTATCTTTTTTTCCCAGTTAAGCACTATCATCTTTATTAAACAAAGTAAAATGCTACTAAAACTTTATGGCATTTCTTCAGTACATGGTTGGCTTCTCAGGCTTACATACAATCATTTTTTTCTTAGACTACTTAGCATAATGTTCAAGTCAGGGAGAATAATTTCCAGGTCACTCCACAAGTAAACATAATTTACACAGATCTCGCTTTAGTCATTATCATCATACTTCTTATTAGATCCACCTTCTGATAATTTAATTTTATTTATTTATTTATTTATTTTTGGCCAAACCAGGGATTGAACTCAGGCCCTTGCACTTGCCAGGGAAGCACTTATTCTACTGAGCCATCTCCCTGGCCCCTTAAAAAAATATCAACTCAATTGGTCTGCTGGAAATTTTCCTCATTAAATTGATTTTCTTCAGTGGAGATTTTTAGTACTATAAACTTCATAATAAACACTCAGAGAATATTGAAGCTCAGGTCTAATAAGTAAGTTGTGACCTAGTCCAAGCTCCTAAAAGCCACTTTGTCTTATCCCAAATATAGAAGGCTATTTTTAATTTGGAGGGAGAAATAAAGGAAAGGTTCTGATTTCTTCTAAAATATTTCTGGAGTTTGCAGAATGGCTCTCCAGTGTGGAGCCACCAGAGTCTACTAATCATATAGTGGGTCTCAAGAGCCTATTCAAGTGCTGGCTTAAAGCTTTGAACAAAATATTTATTGGCATGGAGTGTCTTCTAACTGCACTTCAACTCTAATACTACATAATGCTAAGCCTTAGCTGCTCTTGTGCTCACTGATATCAGCGCTTCAGAATTTGCTTATTTCCATTTGATCAGCTATCACAGGAAATGTACAGCAATAGTGAATTTCCAGGTAGGCCTTTGTTTTCTCCCCAAACCTTGGTGATAGCTAGGAGATGGCTGATGCTCATTCGTGAGATACATTTTACTCTTTATATTTTTAGTCATAATAAATTATACTGATTATTGAGAGCATTTGCATTTCAGAATGATCAGAGATCATTTGTTTTTCCAAAATGTGTGACTATTTTGAGATTTCTTATGGTAAATAAGCTTTAATACACATTTATGAATAAAATAGACATGATATAGGGCAAGTCATCCATTTCCTATAGATGCATCCATGTCAAAGTAGATTAATTACCAATAAAAAGATGTTTTAGAAAGTAGGCAAAGAATAAGTATTATTAAATACCATTAAGGAACTAGTTTAAGAAGGACAAAATATAAGCTAAGTCTGAGCAGCAAGATATTCTGCAACATAGAAAAGAATAGTATGAATAGTACGTTGTAATATTTTATATTAAGAAGGAGGAAATATGAACCCTTAATTCAATACTTTGTGTCAGTGTTCATTAAGGACATTGACTTATAATTGTCTTTCTAAGTTGGGTCCTTCTCTGGCTTTGGAACAAGTAATGCTTGCTTCCAGGAATTAATTTGGGTATATTGCTTCACTTTCGATTTCACTGAAGAGTTTTAGAAGTAGTAGTGTTAGCTCTTCTCTAAATCTCTTTTAGAATTCAGGGATGAATCCATCAATGCCTTGGCTTTTTGTTGTTATTGTTGACTTTTAATTACATCATTGATGGATATTGGTTTATTTAGGATTTTCATATCTTCTTGGCTCAGCTTTGATAATTTATATGTATCTAAGAATCTGTTCATTTCTTCTGAATTTTCCATTTTATTAGAATACAGGTCTCCAAAGTAGGTATAGGGGCCAGGGAGATGGCTCAGTAGAATAAGCTCTTTC
Source organism: Octodon degus (assembly GCF_000260255.1). Lineage (NCBI taxonomy): Eukaryota > Metazoa > Chordata > Mammalia > Rodentia > Octodontidae > Octodon > Octodon degus. The sequence continues at coordinate 478,742 of NW_004524720.1, read as the reverse complement.
CTGACAAGCACAAGGGTCTGAGTTCAATCCCTGGTTCCTAAAAAAAAAAAAAAAAAAAAAAAAAATTTCTGGGCTGGGCAGACAGATCAGTAGAATAAGCATTTGCCTGGCAAGTGCAGAGTCCTGAGTTCAATCCCTGGTACAGCAAAAAAATAAAAATAAATAATAAAAAAAATACAAAGTAGGTATAAATGATCTGGATTTCTGCAGGGTCCATTGTGATTGCACTTTCCATTCTTAATTGCATAGATTTGAGTCTTTTTTTTTTCTTTTTTCATAAGTTTAGATAAGGTCTTACTGATTTTATTTAATCTTTCAAAGAATCAACTCCTGGATTAATTGATTGTTTGTAGTGTTTGCTTAGTGTCCAGTGCATTAATTTCTACTCTAATCTTTGTAATTTTTCCCTCATACGTGCATTGAGCTTGGCCTGCTCTTCTTTTTCAGGAAATTTGAGGTACAACGTTAGGTTGTTTATTTGAGCTTGCTTTGGAAAATCCTGATATGGGTATTCATTGCTATACATTTCCCTCTTGGAATGCATTCATTATGTCCCCTATGTTTCAGTATGTTGTATTGTTATTATCATTTAATTATATAAACTGATTAATTTCTTCTTTAACTTCATCTGTGACCCATTGTTTGTTCAGGAGGGTGCTATTTAATTTCCATGTGTTTATGAAGTGCTCATAGCTTCTTTTGCCATTGATTTCCAATTTCATTGTACTATGGTCTAGTAATATGTATGGGATAATTTCAGTTCCTTTGAATGTACTCAAGCATGTTCTATGAGTTAGTATGTGATCTAGTTCATAGAACATCACATGTGCAGCCAAAAAATGTGTATTCTGATGTTATGTGGTAGAACACATTGTAGACATCTTCTAGATCCATTTGTTCAAGAGTTTGGTTCAGATGTATGGTTTCATTGATTTGTCTTGTTGATCTGTCTTTTTGTGTTATAGTAGGGTATTGTGATCCCCCAATACAATTTTATTAGTGCTTATTTGATTATCATGTCCATTAATATTTGTTTTACGTAGTCAAGTGCACTGATATTTGTTCCATGCATATTTATGGTTGCATACCTTCCTCTTGGATTGCTTCCTTTACAAAGATGTAGAGATCTTTTTTGTCTCTCTTAATCAGTCTTGGCTTGAAATTCACTTTGTCTGAAAATAGAACAACTACCTCTGCTTTTTTTCTGGATTCCTGTTGCATGGAGTATTGAATTTCATCTTTTGAATTTTAGTCTATTAATCTCTTTTTGAATTAAATGTATTTCTTGTATGGAGCATATTGTTGAATCTGCTACTTGATCTATTCTGCCTGTCTGTGTTTTTGATGGGTGAACTGAGACCATTAACATTGATGTTTATAACTAATATGTATTGACCTCTGCTGGTCATGTTATTTTCCTGTTGTTGGCTCCCCCACCCCTCAGACTCAGAGTGATTCTCCTGTCTCAGCCACTCCCTTCCTCCAGCACTGAGATTACAGGCATGTGCCACCATGCCTGGCTTTGGTGGCCAACCTGGTAGGCCTAGAGTTCCTAGGCCAGTACAGAATTCTGTACCAGGGATCTAATCTGAGTCCTTGTGCTTGCCAGGTAGGTACTTAGACTACCAAGCTACCTCCCCAGCCCACTCCATCAGTTTTAAAAGATAGTTTTGTGGCACCTGCTCAATATCAGCTATGTGTTTCTTGAAATAAATTTCATTTATAAACAAACAAAAATAAAATTGATTTCTACACATTTTTTCATGCTAAGTTTGGTTTGTATATTGGTCTGAATAACCAGATATAGTTTTATAACTTTGCAGAAATGCTTAAAAGGACTTATGACATTTATGGATAACACTTTCAATACCTCTTTAAAATAACCTCTTAGTGATTTGAAAATCAACTTTGAGATACTATTCTACAAAATTTTATGTTGGTAATTATTTTGTAAGCTATTTTATTATTATTATAATAAAGTTTTTTAATACAGAAGATGGATTTCTATGTCAATGTTAAAATTTTTTGCACTGGACAAGATTAGTATCTGAAACAAAAGAAGGATGTAGGACACAGAAGAAGAGAAATTTCTGTATTCTTTTAACTATTAGTACTATAAATTCTAAAAATGAGAAGTTAGTTGTTCATTTTATTGACTTGTGTTTCTAAAGTATTCTATCAGAGAGGCACACTTACTCCATGCTGACAGGCATGAAAATTAGAACAATCATTCTTGGACACAACTTGGTGTAGACATTTCAAGGACCTTGAAATTATCTTGTCCTTCAGTCAAGTAATTACACATCTGGTAGTTTTATTTAAGAAATTTGTCTCCAAAAACGAAAAAAAAATGTTTTGCAAAACACACTTCTCCTAGATTATTTATAAACAGACAAAAAGAGTTCAATGTTCAAAAGTAGGGACAAGTTCTTAGATAAATCATGTTATGGTCACTCAAGAGACAAATAAATAGCCATGACACATTTTGGAGAATCACTGAAAACAAGTTGCAAAATAGCTTTCTCTTAAAACTAATGAAATAACTAAAAACATGCAAAAATTGTGGGAGGGGTGGGCACTGAATTCTCAGAGAAGGCCAGCTTCCTTTCACAGTGCGTGCAGAGTGGCAGGCAGGAAAGGAAGAGACCAGCAAGTTGCATGGTTACCTCTGAATGCTCCACCCCCGAGCAGTGGGGAGGTGGGAGAAGGGAGAGCACACATCAGGAAAATCTAAGCTTTTTCGATAACCTGCTGTCTCAGTTACATTTTACTCATTGCTGGGACAAAATACCCAACATCCAAATTAAGGAAGGAAAGGTCATAGTTAGTGGAGGTTTCAATCCATACTTGGCTGACTCCAAGGCAGAAGGCAGCAAAAGAACAGAGGAGCAGGAGCTGCAGCGTCTATCAAGCTTATGAATCACTATTACATCTATCAACATTATATCACATGAGAACTATAACATTTTTCCCTGGGCCCCCCAAAGACTTATACACATCCCTTTATGTAAAGGAACTTAGTCTATCTGCAAGAGTTGCCAAAGTCCTAAGAGTTTCAGCATTACTGAAAAGTCCAAGTTCCAAGTCTCCTCCAAGATCTAAGGCAAACTCTTAGCTGTTGCACCTGTACAAATGAAGTGCCAAACCCGTCCAGCATTCAAAGGTACAAGATAAACACCACTATTCCAAAAGATATACACAGGAGAGTACAAAACATTGGGACCAAAATAAGTCCAAACTCCAGAAGGGCAAACATTAACTCCTGATAGACTGTGGAGTCCCTGAGCCATCCAGCCAAACTTCTGACCCCTCACTGACACAGTGTAGCAACCGCCACACCTACCCAGCAGGAAAAAGGAAGATGGGGGTGGGGGAGAGGATGTAGAAAAAGAAGCCTCAAATTACTGCACAAAGGAGGGGCTTTTCTCCAGTAACAGGGACTTCCCCCAGGGGACACAGAAGCATCAACAGTGAGAAAGTAGCTCAGCCATAAAAAGAGACTTTTATAAAAGCAGAAAATGAAGGCATGAGAAAGAAAAATCAAGTCCATTTGGGGGACTAGGAGGTTGGGGCAGGCTAAAAGGAATCTAAGGACCTTCCCATCTCTGGCTCCAAACTCTCTTAAAACCATTCCAGATATTATAGCAATATTCACTGTAACCAAAAGTATATAAACATTGTAAATGTTAATTCACTGATTAATGAATGAACAAAATGTACTACAGTCACACAATAGGGTATTATTTGGAAATATAGTCATGTACCAGATAATAACATTCAGGTCAAGAATGGGCCACACATTCAATGGTGATTCCACATAATTATAATGGGCCTGTAAAACTCCTATCACCAGGTAATGATGTATCCACCACAACATGCTACATACAGGCCTGTGTGGTGCTGGGGTAGCCAAGCTTACTGCGCTGCCACCCACACATTCAGTATATGATACTTGACAAATAACTACTATGATCCTGAGTTATGTCTTCACTGTGCCAACTTTTTGTCTTTGTTTTAGAGAGTACTTTCTCCACTTATAACAAAATATTTATGTTTATAGTTGTTGTTAGCTGTAGTCTATACATTTATCAATCACATCTCTGGATTGTATTTTTTTTGTGTGTGTGCTCAAGTTAACCTGTGTTGTTTTGTTCATCATGGCTCTAGAAGCATCAAGCTACACCGCATGCACAGGCTGAGATGTGTAGTGTGCTACACCATCAGGATCTATGTAGGTGTGACTTGGGATAGCCGAGCAGCACATTTTTCAACACGTTTTCATTGTGAAGTGATACATGATTGTAAAGAGAGGGTACAAATTGATACAACATGGATTAACCTTGAAAACAATGTTAAGGCAAAGAAATTTATCAGAGACTATCACATATTATATGAAATGTCCTCACTAGATAAATCCACAGAGAAAGAGAGCAAAGCAGTAGTTATTGAAGGAGAGCTGTAGAGAGGAAGAGAATTACTAGTGAGCAGAATTTTTTGGTGGGGAGTGATAAAAGTGTTTTAAATTAGATGATAGTGGTATTTGTACAGTGCTGAATCTACTAAATAACACTGAGTTGGATACTACAGAAGGATGGATTTTAATGTGTATTAATTGTATTCAATAAACTATTTTTTAGAAAGTTTAGGAAGAAAAGTGGGAAGAGAGATAGACAAAGTGAAGGAGGCCACACTTGGCTACATCCTGAGCTCGGGGAAGGGTTTGAAGCTCAGGAAAAACTGGCTGAGAGAGTCAGAAATGACAATGTCAGGCTGGCAAGATAACTTAGCAGACTAAAGCACCTGCTTAGGCAAGCTTAGGCAAGAGCAGGAACTGCAGTTTGATACCCCACACCACATGCCGCATGGGGCTGAGCTGGCCTCAGAGTCCAGGTGTGGTGGTGCACACCTATAATCCCAGCACTGGGGAGGCTTAAAATAGGAGGATCACTATGAGTCTGAGCTGAATAGTGAGACCCTGCAACAACCAAATACATTAAAGAAGAAGAGGAAGAAAAGGAGGAGGAGGAGGAGGAGGAGGAAGAGGAGGAGGAGGAGGAAGAGAAATACCACTGTCCAGACAGATTAATGTCATTGCAGGCTAAAACGAGAGAAGAAACTAAGATGGTTGTAATTCTAGCACTCAGTGTGAAGCCTCTGAGTTTAGACACTGTAGAGCAAGAGAGAGAACAAGAGAGTGAGAGTGAGTGAGCGAGAGAGAGGAGAGGGGAGGGGAGAGGAGGAAGAGGGGAAGGGGAAGGGGAAAGGGAAGGGGAAAGGGAAGGGGAAGGGAAAGGAGAAGGAAAAGAAACAGAGAAGAAAAGATAGACTCTTTCACCAGAAACCAAATCTCACTATCTTTCCTTTGCCACTAAAACTCAGCCAGCATAGCAATTCCAGCCTTTAATGTTCTGAGATGTTAATAGAGGAGAAAAAAGGAGACTAAGGTGACTCATCACCCTGCGATGAGACAGAAGGGGCTGCAGGGCTGCTACCTACCATGAGAACACAGCAATGGCATGAGCTCAATACAGTGAAGAAGACAATCGAAAGGCTCAGAGAGAGACGAATGAGTAATCCTTGGGCAGAGGAAATGGTTCAAGTGTAGGAAGAAAACATGGACTGTGTACATCCTGTATAAAACAGACTGTGGTTCCAGACTCTTGGGAGGCTGAGGCAGGGGGATTGCTTGAGTCCAGGAGTTTGGGACCAGCCTGGGCAACACCTGAGACTTTAAGAGTAAAATATATACATGCTCTACATGAGAACACCATGGTAAGGACCATGCTCCAAGAACATGATCAGATTACATCTAAATTCTAGAACCAGAGACTCTATGATTTTTTAAATGACACTTTATTACTAAGGTACAGTAACAGTGGTACAGTGCTGAGTACAAAGGCATGTGATTACGTATACTATATGATTATATATATATTTAATAGGATTGAAAGCAAATATAATATATTTAATAGGATTGAAAGCAAATTCTCAAACTTGATAAAAGTAATTATTTTAAGGTGATTGGACAATAAATCTTTTTTCTTCCTTTTATGTTCTTGTATTTCTCAAGTTTTCTGTGATAGGCATTTATTACTTATATAGTGAAATCCACGATTAAATATTTATCTTTGAAAGTAATGGTTGCTATGTTATGGTACAGGTATACAAGGGTTAAATTCTATGTGGACAGTGACAGACTTTCAATCTAAATAGCAGATTAATAGGACTACCTATGGGTTTCTTTTTCTTCTTCTGAATATCTTATTTGAAATTTCCAAAGAGATAAACTATAAAAAAACACAACAGTGGTGGAAATCATGGAAAAAGGCCATCAGCAAACCAGGTCCTGTGAAGAAAGTATGTGGGACACAGAGCAAGTGAAGCTGGCCACGTGGAGAAAGCAGAGCCCTGCTCTGGGGATTCTAACACGTGCCGGAGAGGGTGCCAGAGAATCAGGTTACCATCTCCCCTTCAAGAACTTCAGGTTAGGGTCAGCTTGGCCACAGATCCACGTGAGCTGTGCATTACCGGAAGGATACCTAGTGCCAATTTTGCAGAAGTGTGAGGCTAGTATCTCACTGAAATTGTGACATTTCTCTTCAAAATAAATTGGGAAAATCAGCTTGCAAAGTAAATCAGAAACACTATTATGGCAAGGTTCTTGGAAAGCCACAGAGGAAAGGAAGTTCTGGAAGAAAATCCTACACACTTAAGACAAAATTTCAGTTTAAGAGATATATTTTAGTCAAAAGGGCTAAGGCAAAGATAGCAAAAACAGAAAGCAAAAGGCCAAACTTCACACAGCCTACTCTTCAGAGATTAGAAAAAGAGCAAAAGCTACCCAAATTATTTAGAGTCACATACATCCTTGACACCAAAATTGGACAAGGAAAATATAAGAATAGAAAATAAGCCAGTGTTACTTTTGAAGGTAGGTAGAAAAATCATAATAATACTGCATAAAAAGTACTAAAGCAAAATGACAATAAAAAGGGTATTTCACTAATAACAAGCTGCTTCAATATTAGAAAAAATCCAGTAATGTAATAAAACTTTAAAAAGCTCCAATAAAAATTTGAACCAATTTTTATAGTTGAAAACATTTTATAAATTTCAAATATTCTAATTAAGTAAGAACATAAAACTAATAAATTAGGACTGGAAGGTAGAAAACACCAAGCCTGATTTACCAGTCACCCTGACTTCTTTCCTAAAGAATGCCACTTTACTTGTTCTTGGATAGCAACTACAGTGATCTGGCTATATGTCCTCAAAATCTTTGATGTACCTCTGTGTCAGTCAATTTCCTGTTACTGCAACAAAAGACCTAAAATAATCAAGTTGTAAAGAGAAAATATTTATTTTAGTTCAGAGTTTTGACAGTTCCACATGTAACACAGTTAGCCTGATTGCTTCAGATGGGCCTGTGGTGAAGCAGCACAACAGGGTAGGAGCAGACCCACCTGCATGATAGCCAGGAAGCAAAAGAAGAGGAAGGGGGCAGGGCCCCACTGATCCACTCCAAGGCACATCTCCAGTGGCCTAAGGATCTCCCACTGGGACCCACCTCTTCTAAGTCCTATCACATCCCCATAGTGCCACAGACTAAAGTCAACATCTTACCATCAGCCTTTGGGGAACATTCTGGATCCAAATGATCTTGTCATCAAAGAGGTAGAATCTCTGATGAGTGAAGTAGAACTAATAGTATGTGACTTACAGTATAAGTCATACAAGGCAGTGCAGCTCTTCCTTTGCTCCCTCCTGTAGTGCCATCCAGAAGTTAGCTGCTGTGTTGTAGGCAGCAGTGTGGAGAGCTCTCCCAGCAAGGAACTGAGGCCCCTAGCCAGTGGCCATGTTGGTAGGCCATTCTGAAGACAGAGCCGCTAGCTCCAACCATGCCTTCAGATGATGGCCACCCCATCTAACACCTTTAATAAAACTTCCTCAAAGAGCCCAAACAATAAGGACCTAGCTAAGCCATCCCCAGACACGGCCCCTCACACACTGTGTGAAACAAAATGTTTATTATAGGCAACAGTGTAGAACAATACTGCCTTTCTTCCAGGAAAGGCAGACCTTTCAACCTCAATGGTAAGTCTGTTATTTGCTTATTTATTTATTAAAAGTATATATGTTTACTGTGTATAACATAGAATGTCTGTAATTGGTGAATGAATTGTAGAATGAATGAATGGGGCTAATTTTCACTTCTTTTCTTCACATATCTTTTGTGTGTGTATGTAGTAAGGACACCTAAGTCTATTCTTCTAGCAATTTCCAATAATACATTTTTATTAACTATAGTCATCATGTGGCACAATACATGGTTGGAATTTATCCCTCCTATCTATCTATACTTGGGTAAAACTTCACCAAAGCAAGCTAATACAGCAATCTCATTGTTTATGACAATTTTAAATGGTGAGATATTCATATGTGTTTCAAAAGAGTAGAAGGATTTCTTCACTTTGAAAAAGTTATAAATTTTTTTTTCTTCTTCAAAACATTGTCTGGATAAAATGTTGTCTGAATATTGTTGTCTGACATTTGGAACTGTGGCAGCCATTTGGGGATGATGAGAAATGATAAAAAAAAATTTTTCTGTATTTTAGGGAAGGGTCTACAGGGTGTTGAAGGTCTCACTACTAGATTGGACTTGCAGTGATTTGCCTGTTTACAGCCTCCCAAGAACTGGGATTACAGGTGGGCACCACCATGCCCAGTCTCAATAGCCCTCTCAGCATGCCCTGGGGGTGGGACCAGCACAGCAGGCCTGAGGATTGAACTCTCAGGCCCTGAGCCTGCTTGCAGGTGTTTTAATCCACTGAGCTATTTGGCCAGCCTGGTAAGAATTCTTAAATGGAAATGAAGAGAGAAAAGGTGAGGGAACACAGGCCCTTGATAGATGTGGAAGGTGCTGTGCTGCCTCACCCTGATATTTCCTGAAATTCTGAAGGTTTCAAGGTTTTTAAAAACTGGTTGCCTTCAGTGTTCAAAGTTGTGATCATTTGTCTCTATAGGATTTGGAGGTAAATGAATCCTCAGTGATTCAAAAGAAAACTACTGGGTTGTCTGCCCATCTGACCACAAAAAAACAAAAAAGCCACAGCAAGCATGGCTTACCCAACAGAAACTTGCTCCCTATAGTTCTGGAGACCAAAAACCCAAGGTCAGGGTGCCAGCAAGGCTAGGTTTTTATGCTCTCCTTCTTCCTGCCTTACCATGACTGCCATGTCCCTGTGTCCTCCCAAGGGGCTAGGGTTGGGGAGGGAGGGCAAGAGACTTTTTGTCTTCTCAAAAGGACACTAATAACAATGTAGGAATCCTACCTTTAACCTCATCTAATCCTAATTACCTACCAAAGGCTCCATCTCCAAATACCAGCACATCTGGTGTTAAGACTACACTTTAGATTTCTCTTATAGGAAAAGCCATGCAATATTTAAGCTTGTATGTCTTATTTAAACAATTCTTTTAATGTAATGATATTTATGAGCAGCCAGAGTAAATATTATATTTACTGATATTATATTTAATGCAACTTCATCAAGGACATAACTAATCCATCCCCAGACATGGCCCCTCACAAGCTGTGTAAAACAAAATGTTTATTATAGGCAAAGTGTAGAACAATACTGCCTTTCTGAAGTGTAGTCTTAACATCAATAAAAATAAGACCTGGACAAAGACACTTGATACTGCCCTTCAGTTAACATTTGATTGGGGACTCTAGTACTGGAAATGGAATGGCAAAGAAAATAAAGGTATAAGATCTGACAGGGAAATGTGGAAATTACCTTTTTAAAATAATGGTATAATTAGCTACACAAAAGCACAAAGAAATTTTGAAAAAATTTCATTCCTTTTCATGTGTTTGGTACAGGGTCTACAGTGTCTACAGTAGAGTCTCACTACATAGATCAAACTCATAGTGATTCTCCTGTTTACAGCCTCCCAAGCACTGCGATTGCAGGCACGTGCCACCACATCCAGTCTGAATGTCGCAGCGTGCCAAGCGGGGTGGGGGTGGGGGCGGGGCCAGCACTGCACACTGGGGATTGAACCCTGGCCACTGTGCTCTGCCTAAGCAAGCACTTTAGTCTGCTGGGCTATCTGGCCAACCCTCAAAATTTTTATTCTTGAAGTAATTATAAACTGCTAAACTTTTTGAAGGATAACTAGACAGCAGCTAAAGTTTAAATGTGCAAAGTCTAACCAAATATACCACTTTCAGAAATCATTCCTCCAGAAAATTTTTGAAGTAAATGAAAATTTATGTCCACATAGTTGCTTATTTCTCCACTGTGTGTAATAGGAACTTAAGAGGAAGTCACCCCACACACAGTTGATAGAGAAATAGTTAAATTTTCATATATACACACAGAGCCATGCTATGGGTGGCCCAAGGAAAGCATGTAAGCTCCTTTCTGTATACATTTGCTGTTTTTTTTTTCTCTGTGCCATTGTTCTCACATAACACCCTTGGAGGAAGGCAGGCTAATGAAAACCACATTGTCATTATCAACTGGCTCTGCACAGGTGGTGGACTGACCACAGCCCAGCTGGACAGACAGACAGACAGATTGACAGACAGAAACTGGGCTGTGAAGCCATAAGTGGTCGACACCTATCTTCATCTAAGGGAGTAGGAAGCCCTCACCCTGCCCAAACTGATGATAGGGCTCAGAATGGCACGTCTAGGGACACTTCTCGAAAACTATCCCAGGGAGCTTATGAGTTTCTCCCAGCTTTAAAGAGCCTGTTAACACTGAGCCACATGAAAAAATAGTACTCTGGAGGATTTTTCCTCCCCTCCATGATGGGATTAACATCTGAAATCACTCAAATTATTCTCCAATGAGGAAACCTTAAACAAGAAAAAGCTCTCTTGAACATTAAAAGACTCTACGTGTTTTGTAATCCGGACTGTAATTTCCAACAGTGTTTTCCTTCCAGGTCTAATTCTCCAGGATCTTCCAGGGCCGCCCTTTTCTTTTTTCCTTAAGGCTGCATACTTTGATGTTAGCATCAACCTTATTGGTGGACCCGCACCGTTTTCTGAAGTACTTTGAAAGCCTTTGCCTGCTAATAGTGGAAACATACGAGCTTTGTGTGTCAGCCTTTGATGGGGAGAAACTCTGACAGGATTTGGACACTGACGGCTTTGCTTCTACTTTTTCTGCCAGATTTTATTGTCAAAATTTGGCAGTTTATGTCTTTTCTTCTTACTTTTTCTTTCATTAATTTTTTTCCCTTCCCTTTGATCTCTGTATGCTCTTAGATAGGATTGTAATATAATTTTCATTTAGACAAAAGGGAAGCAACTGAAAACTAATGAAAAGAATGGTGAGGCACAAAGCAGGTAGGCAGGTAGGCAGGACAAGTCAGATACCAGACTGAACTGCCTGTGTCTTCACCCACAACATCTGAGCTACATAAAGCAGGATGATGAATTTGTGGATGTATTTTTTTAATAGGGGCCTAGAGATGACTTAAAATGTTCCCTAGGGCTGGTAAGATAATTCAGTGAACTAATGCGCTTGCTTAGGCAAGTGCAGGGATCACAGGCACCACATGCTATGCTAGCCCCACCCCCAGGGAGGGCTGAGCCAGCTAGAGTCTGGGTATCATGGTGCACACCTGTAATCCCTGTACCAGGGAAGTCGAAAAGCAGAGGATCACCATGAGCCCGAGCTGTGTAGTGGGATGCTGCAACAACCAAATACATTAGAAAGTTCCACAACTTAATTAATTTAATGTTGCTGAGCTCTCTAAAAACATAACACTTGTATACATCTTTTATCTTTATACTTGTTTCCTTTTTGTGCTTCTGGAGATAGAGCCCAGGGCCTCACACTTGCTAGGTGAGCACCCAGCCTACATCACCAGCCCTCTTACACTTCTTAAGTGCTAGTCAGCTGCTAGGAAAGCACTGCTGTACAACTGACAACCTCAGAAATCTCAGTGACTTGCAAACACTTGTGTTTTACATTCATGGTGGGGAAGGACTGATCTCAGCTGGACAAGGTGGGGTTTGGTACCAGTTTGCAAGTAGATTTGGTTATGCATACTGTGTATTCTTTTTGGGAGAAAAGGCTACATGAGACTTGGTGAGTTAGTATTGTTTTTAATGCTGTATCACAGACCTAGCAAGCCCAAATCTAATCATGGATACACATTCTCAGTTTTTTCTTATAAGACATTTGCTAATATCCCTGTCAAGCCCAGCCACAATAGGGCAAGAAAGTGAAATGCCTACACTGGTAGAGTTACTGAAAAATATCCCAGTAGAGGTGAAAATCTTTAGCAGGGAAAGAAGTGGGAACAACAGGTCAGTGTACCAGTCTCCCGTAGATCACAGTGCTTCACTTTGCTCCCATATGCAATGCATGTTCCCAGCCCCTCAGGACCACCAAAAGCCAGCTGCAGTCATGGCATGAGGCTCAACATTCAGGATGTTATGCTCTACACTGGGGCCAGGTGTGGCTTCTCTTGGTCTGTACATTCATAAACTAAAAAGATGACTCTGTTGTCTTCCACTCCAACATACGATGCTAGAACAGGATCAAGGACCAAAGAGAGAAGCACGAAAAGAATTAGGACGTGTATATGTGTACTAAATGCCTACAATGCATGTAGTCATTATGCCTTGCAGATACAGACAAGTGGACATTTTAACAACAAAACAAAAAGCAGAAGATTGGGAAACATGGTGGTCACTGGGCTATAGGAATTCTGAAATTCTACTCTACAAATATGGCTCAGTTTCCCACTGGGATAGAGAACATTTCTTTTTTTCCTCTCAATTTCTACATGGCTTTGTAGTACATAATGATTGCATTAATTGTAGGGAGTTGATATACATACATAACCCATCTTAATTGTTTTTACTTACCTCCCCCTCCTGTCTTGCCCTTCCCATCTCCAGGTCCTCTTCTCATTTTCAAAAGATGGATCTTCTTTCCTTTTATTTTTTATTTTGCTCTTTGTTTATACTTTGGGTTTGTCATATAAGAGAAACCACATGATATTTAAGTGTTTTATTTCACTTAACAATATAGTCTCGAGGTGCATTCATTTTCCTGCAAATGGCACAAGTTTATCCTTTGTTATTCTGTATATATGCCACTCTTTCTTTATACATCCATCAGTGAATAGACATATAGGCAGGACATTTGGTTGTTATGGGGTGGGCTGCTGTCAACATGGGTATGCATGTATAACTTATTAGGTCCCAGCCAGCTTCCGGGGAGTAAAGCCGGCCCTTTGTCAGTCATGGCCCAGCTCCACCCTCAGAAAGGCCTTCCTTTCCCATCCTTCCTGGGGTCCCTCTGCAGAAACTGTTGGAAAGGGCAAGAGCAACTCTTTCTGCTTCCTCCCTGTGGGAAGTAGGCACCCAGAGTTTTTATTTTCATCTGAAAGTCACTCTGTCTTAATCTAGAATGGCAGGGCAGCATATTTGCAAGCACAAACTTTTCACAAAGCTGTTAGGTTTTAATCCAGTTAATTACCAATAATTCCACATACTTGGGGACCTGGGAGATAGCTCAGTGGTATAAGGGCCTGCCAGGCAAGTGCAAGATCCTGAGTTCAATCCCTGATACTTAAAAAAAAATCCACATACCAGAAGCCACAGTGAATCTTTGTGAGGCATCTCTTTCCTTCTACACTTAGCTAAAAAGTTCTTCAGATTCAACAGACATCAGTGAGATCACTAAACCAGTTTCCTGGAAGTCATTTTGACCAGATAAAAATATCTGCTCTCACCTTTGTCTTAGTGAGTTCATGTTTGGTTTTTCTCACTTTCCTGAGGCTATTTTCATAGGTCTTCCAAATGCAAAGGTATTCTTCAATTTCATCTTTTACTGCTCATAAATGAAAACAAAATAGTTCTATTTATCAAGTCTACAGCTTCTGGAATTCCTAGGCTGTTGACATTCCCTATAAATTTTACTTGCACACTGGCCAATTCTTTTCTAATTTCAATCCCTAAGCTTATCTCTTGACACACCTACAGGGTGCTGCAGCCTGTTCACATTAGCAAAACTCTGGTCTGTATTCCTTGACCAATGCCACAAATTCACTAGACACACTTTCATCTTCTATGCAAGCAAAAGTAAAAGTCCTACTGAACATTTCAGTGTCACATAAAACTGAGTTTCTTGTTTCCTTTGCTATTTCTCCTAGTCTTTCTATCCTCTCTAATAAGAAGCACAGCAAAATCACAAGACAAAGGACTTGCCTGTATATTTCTATAATAGATAGGGAATGAAGAATTGGAAAGAATAATTTATCATACAGCTAACAAATTTATAAAGGTATTTCTAATACAAGTGATAAAAACTGTCAGCTCAATATGATGTTGTCTTCTTTACACCAAATCACAGCTCAGAGTACAAAAATGAAACTGCTTTTATATATCTTCTTCCAAATATGACTTTACTACCAAGCCAGGTGATGACTCATCCCTAACCTTTTCTTAAACGTCTGCAAAGCTAACATAGGTCTCACACATTACTGGGTCTTTGGCCTCAGCTAGGCTCACATAAACCCCTGCTATGTTAAGTCCCGCCCTTCCCTCTTTCTCATTAACGCATTTCAATGAAAGTAGCACATGGCTAGTGTGACTCTTGTTTTAAAAATAATCTCCCTGATGATCCAGAATCTGCTCATGTTAATCACTTTAACATTATTTTTGAGATGAAACAGACCATTTTAAACTCTCACTACTCATATAGTACTGAAACTGTAGTCTGTGGATCCTCAGGCTGAGATCGCTGACCTGAGGGTTATTAACCTGGAGGTTTTGTATATCATGATATGGTTTAAAGAGCTTAACACATGACTTGAGTGAGTGCTCAATAATTTCTGGTTTTCTTCCCTTCCCTTTTCACTTAACAGATTAGAGTTTCATAGTCCACTGTGAGCATTAATTTGTTCACTCTGCCTTCAGGTGGAATATCTGTCTGAATCCAGATTTGTTAGTATTTTTACACTGAGAGATTTTCCATCTGTTGTGGAGTTATGGCAGCCCACGTTATCCTTACTGAAGCTCTTAAGGATATATGTGACCGGATCAAGACATTTGAATGTGTAAGTATCCTAACTTCCTCATCCTTTGTGTGACCTCCACCTCGCCTGCCTCCCATTCTAGGAATTCTTGCTCTTAAGTCTTGATGCTAGTATTTTTATAATACATAAAGGAGGCAAAGAGCAGCTGGGCCAGAGGTATAGGAAGAAAAGAGAAAGATTTTAGCTTTGGGGGTCAATACTGGGTTCCCTTTTATAAAGAATAAGAGCAAAGGAGAAATGAAACAACAAAAGGAAATATGAGGCTAAATTGCTATAAAGAAAAAGAGTTGGGGGGGCAAGAAGAAGTCAGAAGTGCTAGATTAATAGAATTTGGGAGAATCTGGGAGACTGGGATAATTATGGGATTTGAAGGAACTGTGTAGGAAGATGGTACTTTTAAAAGTAGTGTTGTGAATTGTACCACTGAATGTTTTGCTCTTCATGAGAGCAAAAAAGTTCTTCAGGTTCACCAAACATCAGTGAGATCACTAAGCCAATTTCCTGAAAGTCATTTAGACCAGACAAAAATATCTGCTCTTAGCTTTGTCTTAGTGAGAAAAACACAGGTGAAATCGTTATTAGCAACTTCCTATTCTTATAGTGTGAGTCCAAATGACAATTTTCATTAAATGACCAGAAGTCACAACAGAAAATAAATCTTTTGTGATTTTGTTGATTTTTAAAGGATAATCAGTGTGACACTGGTTGTTTCATTAAGGAAGTCTGTGTTCCAAATGACACATGTGCATAGGTGTGTGTGTGGGTGGGTGGGTGTGTGTTTCTTGAGAAATGCACATAAGATGTTAAAATGCCTTACTTTTAGCTGCTAGAGAGTATATTTCTTCAACTGGGACTCTAGCAAAACTGATGAATGTGATTACTTCCCCTAAACATACAAACACACACACACACACACACACACACACACACACACACACACACAGACCTCCCTAACCTAACAATCAATATCATACTTTTTTTTTTTTCCAGAACTGGGGATTGAACTCAGGCCCTTGCACTTGCCAGGGAAGCACTTATTCCACTGAGCCATCTCCCTGGTCCCAATATCATACTTATTATTCTTTAAAAATCAACACAATCATAAAGGATTTACTTTCTGTTGTGCCTTCTAAATATTTAATATAAACTGTCATTTGAATTTGTACTTCAAGAATAGAAAGTTGCTAATAATCATTACACCCACACTTTGTTCTTCATGAGACTTCAAAATGCACTGTAAGGGGCCGAGGAGATGGCTCAGTAGAATAAGTGCTTCCTGGGTAAGCACAAGGGCCTGATTTCAATCCCTGGTTCTGCTCCCTCCCCCCCCCAAAAAGAAAAATGCACTGTAAAGTAGCATTGGAGGTCCCATTCAGCCCAGCTAGTCCCCTTCTGGGTATTTTTCCAAAAGAACTGAAACCATCATACTACAGCGATATATGTATACCCATGTTTACAGCAGCACAATTTGCCACAGCCAAATCTTGGAAACAATCAAAATACCTATCACCTAAAGAATGGATAAGAAGATGTAATGTTTTTATACAATGGAGTATAAAATATTCAGCAATAAAGAAAGACAAACTTGATGCTTTAATAGGTAAATGGATGCAGCTAGAGGCTATACTCATAGTGAAAGAAATCAGACCCATATGTGTAAATATTATGTCTCCGTAGTGTAAGAACCTGAAAGAAGAATTAAAATCTGAAAGGTATAATAGATATAATAAAATGGATAGAAACTGAACATAAGGAATAAACAATGAAGATGAGGGAAAGGAGAAAAGAGAAATAAAAGGAAGGGGAAAAATCATACAAGTATGTATACAGGATAGTTGAGATGATTGTAGTACTAATTTCCATCAGTTTTTTGAAAGTAGTAGTTAATGTTTAAAATTTTCACTTTGACTAACTATATGCTAATATCTGGAATCTGCAGCCATGTGCAATACAAAAACTACAGTTCAATACCTCTCATCTTATTCTTCTAAATTTGTACCACTTCTAATGTTTTAGATATTACTATTATACGCTCTTTAAAATAAACTAAAAAATAAAAAGTAAAAAAGAGAAGAAAAATTAAGGTCTCTTAAAAACAAGCATTAATGTTCAATTATTTGACCAATCTTGTATACATATATCTGTTAATCTGAGCAACAGATTTGATGGTAAAGCTACATAATATAACAACCATTGTTAATTTTTTATTCTTGTTTTGAAATTCTGTACCATAGGTATTGTTGTATGTTCCTCTGTTTCTGTCTTTGTTTTTGCTATTTGTTTTTTATTTTGTTTGTGTTTTTATTCTTTAAAATAAAATAAAAGGCTGGGGAGATGGCTCAGTAGAATAAGCACTTGCCCGGCAAGCGCAAGGGCCTGAGTTCAATCCTTGGTTCTGCCAAAAAATAAAAATAAAATAAAAATGTACTGTAAAGGCCCGGCCAAAAACTCAGTGGACTAAAGCACCTGCTTGGGCAGAGCACAGTGGCTGGGCTTTGATCCCCAGTGTGCTGTGCCGGCCCTGCCCCTGGAGCACACAGACTGGGTGTGGTGGCGCATGCCTGTAATCCCAGTACTTTGGGAGCTAAAAACAGTCCATTCTACTTAATGAGACCCCGTAGACCCCTTCCTAAATACATTAAATAAATAAATATGCACTGGAAAGCTTCCAGGAGCAATTACTTCACACGTACTCAGAGTCACACAGTGTCAAGGTTGCTCACTGACCCTTACCTCACCACACCGCAAGAGACTACATTTTTCAACCAAGTTCTTCATTAGACACTTACAAGAAAATGCTTGTTCTCTAGATTTTCTCAGTATTCCTTTATTGCAGACTGAATTTAGGACAAGGAACCAAACCAATTTCAAGATAGTGGATAGCAACAACAACACAGCAAGAACTCAGGTCCCTACTTGATCTTTTGCTTACTGTGTGAATCAGTTTTCTATCACTTGAAAAAATATCTGGATGATCAACATATAAAGAGAAAAGGTTTATTTTGTCACGACGCTTTTAAGGCTTCCGGGCATCATCCGCTGACCTTGCTTTGGGGCCTATAGTGAGGCAGTGTATGGTAAACCAAAGCTGCTGAATTCATAGTCAGGAAGCAAACCAGAGAGGAAGGCACCAAGGTCCCATGATCCCCCATAGGGAACATGCCCAGGGACCTAAAGACTGCCCATGGGGCTTCACCTCTTAAAGGTCCCACCACTCCTCACAGTACCACCCTGGGGATCAAGTCTTTAATATATGGTCTTTTTTTTTAATGTTTATAATAACTTTATTTTAATGTCACAACTGGAAATAACCCAATGTTCTTTTCTTTCTTTCTTTCTTTCTTTCTTTCTTTCTTTCTTTCTTTCTTTCTTTCTTTCTTTTTTCTTTTCAAAGTTTTATTGATAAACATATAGCAATGAGACAGTTTCAAATCAAATCGAAAGCACAGTTTCAACAAATAATACACTGCATACATTCTTCTCAGTGGTTAATTGCTGTACAAGATGCAGACTTGTGATCCTACTTACAAACACCATTAGAAAAAATCATTCTATTCATTAAGAGAATGCAACTATATATCTATCCCATCCACTTTGAATACACAGATACAAAATGGACATTCATCTGTATCCCCTTTTTTTGTTTAGTTCCGTCATTTGAATATTATAGGTGTGTAAACTCAGCAAAATATTCTAAAAGAGTCCAGTAGCCCATAATATTATTGGGTCTTCTGTTTGACTGGCAATGTCAGAAATTGTTGACGTGAGTCCCCTATAGCTCAACATAACAGCATGGCTTTACTTCTTATATTTCGTTTTTATACTTTTCTGCTGGATGGTTAAGAGCAAGGTAAAGCAGGACCTGTGCAACAAGAGTTGTAGCTTTTTGGTCTGACAAGGTCAGTGAAATGCCCTCAGGATTTATCTTGAGATCCTGTACCTCAGATTGTAGAACCTTTGTCAGTGTCAGCCATGTGGATGAGTCACGGCCATTGCTTGGCCTATGTGCTCTCTGTGAAAGCCTGAGAGAGTGTCTTCTCCCCATGTGACTCTCCTTAGGCGCACTCTACGTCATCGATCACTTTCCTCTTTGGCCCCATTATCTTCTTGATCAGAAAATTTGGGACACTACCGAGGTATATGACGTTACAGTACAAGTTCTCATATGTCCTGAGTCTTAATTGACCTTAGAAGGCTAGGGCCAAAATGTTGGCTTTCCTTGTAGCCCTCCTTTTTCTCTAATTTTGGTCTGCAAACTTAGGTTGTTAACCATCCAGAAGACAAGCTTATTGTTATTATCAAACGATTTAGGCTATCAAGCTTAACCTCACTATCTCACTGCATTTCAAACATCTTAGGCATAATAAGGAACAGGTATTTTTCATCAAGTATTGATATGTTGAACCTTAAGTCCCTACATAATATGATAAAGAACATTTAAAAATTAGATTATATTTTAACAATAGGATAAAGAATTCTATGCTTCTCATGTTTGCACATAAGTCCAAAAATCTCACCATATACAACCTTGAAGCAGGACTGTCCCACAGTATTCCTTTTCCTGTCTAATATATGGTCTTAATTAAGATCTCAAGTACAGCACATACCCAACCTGGACATCACTTCCCAGGAATCTTTGCATGAGAAGGAAGTGTGCAGTTCTATTATGTCTAAACTAGTGCTGTAAGGACATACCTGTTACTGCAATTTAGCCTGCATCATACACTTAGACAATGTTGTTTTAATCTGGGAAACTACTGACTAATGGTTAATATAACATATATATATATATATATATACATATATATATATATACATATATATATAACACATACTATACATAGGCATATAAGGCAATAACATATATAACAGTATAATACATATATACTACATGCATAATGATATAACATACATGCACTATATATAGCAATAGAGCATATATAATTAT
Organism: Octodon degus; assembly: GCF_000260255.1. NCBI lineage: Eukaryota > Metazoa > Chordata > Mammalia > Rodentia > Octodontidae > Octodon > Octodon degus. The sequence goes on along the minus strand of NW_004524720.1, from coordinate 458,719 downwards.
ATAGATATCAAAATAAATATATGTAGCTCACAATTTATTGTAGTAAAACATTCAATCATTTAGGGGCATTGTATTTTAGAAGTACTACTCTCTGGTATAAAACCTCATCTCTTCCCATACAAATAATGTTGTGATTGATTAAAATGACATTTAGATCTTCAAAATCAGATAAAATAAGTTTAGTGACCAGCTTGTAGGTCCGCTATCTATATAGTATTTTACTCACCTATTTATAAAAAATATTGAAGGACATCCAGTTTCAGTTCAGCAGCATACACAGATGAAGCTTGGACTTCATCTTTCCCATCACATAAAAAGTTGAACAAGATGGAAACCCATAGCTCTCTTCTTAGACTTATCAGACAACTGAGATCACCCAGGAAGTTGAGACAGCAGTAAGGTGGATACAGAGACCCACAGTATGCTGGGAAAGAAACTCAAGAGTGGAAACCTCCATAGCAACCAGGTCCTGAGAAGGAGAGCCTAAATTATAAATGATGAATTGCTGGAGGCTTGGCGTGCACAATCCCCAGGGTGGCCCCATCCTGAGGAGAATGGGAGGACTTTTATGAGCTCCACTTCTGGAAGCCCTTCCATGTTCTCAGACTCAGAAAGAAAAATTTTCCCTGCTTCCAGCAGCGGTGACGAAAGCAGCCATGCTGAGATGTGTTCAGGCATTCTTTTTTTCCCCATAATTTTATTGAGAAACAAATAGCAATGAGATAGCTTCAAACCAAATTGGTAGGACAGTTTCAATAGTTAACACATTGCATACATTCTTCTTAGCGGTTAATTGCTGTACAAGATGCAGACATGATATCCTATTTACAAACACTATTAGAACAAATGCCTCTATTCATTAAGAGAATGTAACTATATATCTATCCTAACCACTTTGAATACACAGATACAAAATGGACATTCATCTGTATCCCCTTTTTTTGTTTAGTTCCGTCATTTGAATATTATAGGTGTGTAAACTCAGCAAAATATTCTAAAAGAGTCCAGTAGCCCATAATAGTATTGGGTCTTCCGCTTGACTGGCAATGTCAGAAATTGTTGACCTGAGTCCCCTATAGCTCAACATAACAGCATGGCTTTACTTCTTATATTTCGTTTTTATACTTTTCTGCTGGATGATTAAGAGCAAGGTAAAGCAAGACCTATGCAACAAGAGTTGTAGCTTTTGGGTCTGATAAGGTCAGTGAAATCCCCTCAGGATTTATGCTGAGATCCTGTACCTCAGATTGTAGAACCTTTGTGAGTGTCAGCCATGTGGATGAGTCACGGCCATTGCTTGGCCAATGTGCTCTCCGTGAAAGTGTTCATGCATTCTTTATAACAAGGCTGCCCTCAAGAGAAGACTCAGTGGACCGGTGTGATCTGTGATTTGGCACTCCACAATTACACACAGTCAGCTGCAATCTAAAATTATTGTTATTATTATCATCATCATCTAAAAAGAATGCAAAATAGTAATAAAAAAAGACACAATACAGAACTTCACCAAACAAACCAATAGGAATTCAATATACAATCAAAATTCATTAAACTGAAAATTCCAGAATAAATAATCATAATTTTAAATAACTTTCACAGCAGCATGTTTATAATTGTTGCATTTTGTTGTTGGTATTAATCTCTTACTGTGACTGGTTTAGATAACCTTTATCAGAGGTGTGCATGTATAGGAAGAGAAAAGTAAATGCAGGATCGGCACCATCTGGTGGCTTACAGCTTCCACTGGTGGTCTTGGAACACATCCCCAGGGAGAAAAGGACACTGCTGCGTTTTGTAGGAGCATTGCTTGAAGCCATACCAAAGCCTAAGGAACCAGTGTAATGGGAAATACTTCATTCCAACTGTAAGTAGCCTTCACTCAAGGGTAAAAACCCTGAGAAGCCCAGGGGCAGAAAATCACAGAAAGACAGAGACCTACTCAAAAGAATGGGGAGCAGGCCTGGCAGTGAGATCCTGAGTAATGCAGGAGAATGCATCTGAAAGAAGTGTGTGTCTGGCAATTTTTAAGAATAGTTTTCCAGGGACCAATAAGACAGCTCAGCGGCCCAAAGTACCTGCTTAGGCAAGCTTGCACAGTGTAGGGACTGTGGTTCGATCCCCAGCACCACATGCTGCGCCAGCCCCATCCCCGGAGTGGGCTGAGCTGGCCACAATAAATAAATAAATAAATAAATAAATAAATAAATAAATAAATAAATAAATTTAAAAAGAATAATTTTCCAGAGAAACCTAAAAATTCTGAGTGCCTGTTGTATACCAGGCAATAACCTATTTGCTGTAAATATAGTTGCATTAAGCAAAACCTCTCAGAAGCTTGTATGCTAGTGGAGAAAAAGGATCATATCAAGATGATTTCAGTGAGTGCTATGAAGAAAATAAAGAAAACAAGGCTTGGAACACAACAAGGTGAAGAGCATCACTACTTTAGATCAGGTGGAAGGGCAGATGGACCTGAGGAGGTGATGTTTCCCAGTGCTGAATAGATTAGAAGTTGGCTTTGTAAAAACAAAGCTCCCATGTCCCTGCACCCATTTCTTTTGACCCTCAAGATGTGCAGGAACAAGCATAGAACTCAGAGAGGTTGACAGAAGCAACCCAACTCCCAATGCATCTGAAAATCAAGCACTTGATCTTTGATGTATCTGATTATTACAGGGCAATGCTGGGTGAAGGAGAAACGTTATCAAATTCTGGGTGACCCATGCAAACATGTACAGTCAAGAGAACTCAGTAACTTCTTCTCAAATAAGTTCTTCTGAATTTTGTAACCTCTTTGTTGTCATTCTTTATAATGTATTATGATAATGTTTTTTTACTAAATAAAATGTTCTATAACTGGTTAATGCAACTTCTGATTCATTTGAATAATATGAGTTTATTTCTACATAGTAATCATATATGCTATTTCTAGTTGCTTAAACAAAGTATCTAGAATAATTTTTATTTCAGAAGCTGGTCTTTTGGTCAGCATCCTTAGTTCCATTTTCTACATTCTAAAACTAGAGGTAGAGGTACTATAAAGATGGAATGCAACAGTTACAATGTTGCTCTCTGGAAAGAGCTCTGTGCAGTGCCTGAAAAGGTGAGAAGAAAGCAGAGAGGGAGAGAGAAGCAAAAGAGGCTGAGGTTGGTGGTGCAGGGGAGGTGTGGCCAGTTGGAACCTGGAAGTCCAGGTTTGTCTGCACAGGTGGGCTAGGATGTGGCAATCACATGCAATGTCAGTGGCTTTAACACACGAATGTTATTTCTCATTCTGAAACATCCAGCGCAGGTCCAAAGCCCTTCTCCTTTGTCTGGTAAATACAGACAAAGCTGCCCCCACTCTGTCATAACAGACTCCACACACTCCATGCCACAGAAAGGAAAACAGAAATGGAAGTTCCCCGAGCACTTAGGGCTTCCAGGTGACCAGAATGCAGTCAACACAGTGCCCAAGTAACTTCATGGCAATCTAGAGACATGAGGGAGCACCTAGAAAGTACAAGGCACACAGTGTTTCCACCACACAGCCTTAGCTCTGCAGCCATTCACTTATGTACACATTCACTTTGTGTACTATTTCCTACAGATACTTCATGTGAAGAGAGATTTTTTTGTTTTGTTTTGGGCTTAAGAAAATGTGTGAAGGCACCAATCCAACAATTAAAATTTTTTTTTTTTTCAAATCTAAGACTGACTGATTTTGGTTTCCTTCTAAGAATGTAAAACTTTCATGGTTGGACCAAATGGAGAGGATTATTTTGAACTTGTATTAGTTCATATTTGCAGTGTAATGGTAACATGTACAGAACACATTTCAATTCCCTTCTTTCCCCCACCTTGCCCCACTCCCATGTGAGAGAAATCTCTGATAACAGGACATACTGCTTTGTCAGAATCATGAAAAAAAGACATGATCACATATGCAGAATTAAGTTTTTATGTGGAATATTACTGTCTACCATCCAGTTCCTTTTTCTAGTCTGTTTTCTTAGACCACAAAGGAAAGAAAACTCATATCTACATTTCCCCAACTCTTTATCAACTTAGGTTCTGAACAAAGCAGGATTTTTTTTTTTGGTACTATGAATCAAACTCAGGACCTTGTGCTTGTCAGGCAGGCGCTGTGCCACTGAGCTTTGTCTTGGCTCTACACTCTTATACATAGATTTAGATTTAATTTGAAGAACCAGATACACTGCTATGAGATCTAGCATGTGTCTCAGTCAGCTTTCTATCGCTGTGAAAAACACTTAAGATGAACAACTTGAATAGAGGAAAGGTGTATTTTGGCTCACAGTTGCAGATGTTTCACTCCATGGTTATTTGGCACTATTGCTTTTGAGCCCTTGGCCGGGCAACCTGTCACAGTGAAGCGGTGGAGGGAATTTTGTTTACTTCATGGCAGGAAGTAAAGATGGCAGAGACGCAGAGACACAGAAAGACAGAGAGGAGGGGGGCTTTCCAATATCCCCTTTAAGGCCACAACCCCTTTCTGACCTAACTTCCTTCCACTCAGCCCCACCTCCTTAGGCTCCACCACCCCCTAATAGCACCACAGGCTTGGGGCCATGCATTTAACTTATGGGACTTTGGGAGACATTTAATATCCAAAGCACAGCCCCTTGCTGTGCAGTTTTTCTGTTTCATCTAGCAAGCCCCTGTGTGGAAACATCTTAAGCTCTTTGCACCAGCACTGACAAACATGCCAGGGGCTACACACATGCCTTGGGCATCACAGGCACCATGTGGGCCACCCATGCTGCCCGTGGGTCACAGCTCAGGAGCCAGCAGCAGTGGGAGCCTCTTGATCACAGCACTTCCTGACTATTGGCACAGTTCTGGAACTAGTACCAAGGAAGGGACAGACATTCTTCTGGTATACTTTGAGCCTTTTTTTAAAATTGGCAAGTAACTTACATATATGGTACCTCCTTTTCCCTACCCTTGAGCTCTTAATAATTCTGTACATCATTTAATTTTCCATAATAAATCCCTCTATTTAACTAGCTACAGTAGACTGTTTGCATCAATTAAGTCCCAATTGGTACATGATCCAAATGTGACAATTAAAACTTTGGGTGTGGTCTTGAGAGTTGAACCCCAGACTTTCCCACTGGGCTTTTTCCTGGGTTCTTTATTTTTCATTTTGAGACACATTCTAGCTAAATTGTCCAGGCTGGGCTTGAACTTGAGATCTTCCTGTCTAAAGAAAAAGAGGAACATCTTGGTAACATAGTTAAATGGTATCCCTAACATCTGTACTATGATCAATACAACTCTTATGGAGACTCTATTTCTTAGCATTTTATGGAAGTTGCTGGATTTTATAAATCAACTTGGTTAGCAATAAAAGGGGGCTACAACTCCATAGCAAATGTGGCAGAGGCTACAATATGTCTCTCCTTCATAGCAGGGATTAAGAAATAATTTTCATAAAGACAGAAAATATTTTAGGCTTTGAAAACCATATGATTTTTTTGTAATTATAATATACAGCAATTATGGCCAAAAATATTACATAAATGAATAGGTATTTTTATGGTCCAATAAAACTTTATCTACAAAAATAGGCAGTAAGCCAGTCTTGACTTGTAGATCACACCTTGCGGGTCTGTCTTCCATAGTAATGGTGTCCTCCATTTTTAGATGGCTATGTGAGCATCAGGGATAAAGACAAATTTTGCAGCCTTCTCGTGCAAGTGTGGAGATGCAGTCAGCCGTGATCTATGCAAGCAGAGACACTTGGGTAACTGCCAGGACAATTCTTAAAGGAGCGGTGAAGCTAGGGGAGGCATGCAGTTCTATCACATGTACTCCCTCCCTGTTGGCAAGTATGTGGGTAAGTTATGTCCTGCAGAAACAAGACGGCAGTGGTTCTAGACTGATCTTTGGCATCTAGGAATGTCAAGTGGGCTTCCCAAGTATGAGAAAGAAGCAGAGTAGTGTCTTGCCCAAACCATTAATAAAAGATATTAATTGAAATATTCACTATATGAAACAGGCTGTTGGAGCCTAGCCTAAAACATGTAAATGTCAACTTTAATAAAAAATATAAAAATTTATTTGGGTTATGGTATGTGTGATATCAAATTTCTATATATAAAATCTGTCATTTGGTAGTTTCATGATATGAAATGGATAATTATAAATTTAATTAAAAAGGGAGGTAAAATAAGATTTAATCTAGTTATACAGATTAAAAGTTCATAATAAAATACTCAGTAAACTTCCATAGTATGGTCTTCAGATCCTTATTCCAGTCACTTGGCTACTGAAATACTTTTCTGTATTAGTTTTATAAATATTTCTGTATACTAAATAATGCCAGAAATGTAGTTCTTCTCTTTCCCCAACCATGTCCCAAGATTTCTTGATGATGAAATATCTCATTGGGTGCTATTTTTGTTTCTAGGTTAAGAAGAGGAAGGTAAACTGAGTTCTTTCTCATGAAAATTCATGACTATGTAATTATACCCCAAAAATAGAAAGGCTCTCTGACACATTTATAGTAATATACCATCATTTTAGCCAGTTATTAAGTATGCCATCTTAAAAACATACAGCTATTGGAAACAGTAAATGTTCATGTTGGGCTTCTAATACAACTATTCTTCAGGGTAACCAAAAAGACCCAGTATGATGAAAGAAAACTTTATCTTACAGAAGAATGCTATAGATGAAAAAAGAAAGAAGAACTGAAATAGATTATAATCATTGTCAATCCCTAATGAAGTTATTGATCCAAGTGAAGATAATCAACTAGAGTTAAAAGCAGTAAGAGCAGAAATAATGGAGAATCCAAGGTTCAGAGTGCCAAAGTAATACCAAAGCTGTTTCTAGCACCACAAGACACGAGTAAGTGCACATGGAAATACTAGATTTTCGCCTCCCTAATTCTGTGACAACTTAGTTTCACTTATAGTAAGAACATCAAATATTGTGTCTCCTGATGTAATACACAGTAAAATAAAAAAGTATCTTGTGTAACACAGTCTACCAAAATATGTAATGTAAAACTTAAATCTAGCTTTTAGCATATAAAAAATAAAGGGGATGTAAAAATCAGATGGCTGCTCCAGAATATATCCAGACAAATTAAAAATGTGAATCATCCTACTGGGTAATTGGTCCAATTCATCCATCAAGACCATATGTAATGGGAAGAAAATGAAGGATAATGACAATTAGAAGGAAGAAGAGACAAAAAGATTCCAGAGCTTTGGACCAGCAAGATAGCACAGCGGACTAAGGGCTTGCTTAGGCAAGTGCAGGTACTGGGTTCCATCCCTGGCACCATGTGCTGCACTAGCCCCACCCCAGGCACACTGAGCTGGCCACTGAGGCCATGCATGGTGGCACACACCTGTAATCCCAGTGCTGGGGAAGCTGAAAACAGGAGGATCACCCTGAGTCCAAGCTGTGTAGCAAGACCCAGTACCAAATACATTAAGAAAGAAAGAAAGAAAGAAGAAAGAAAGAAAGAAAGAAAGAAAGAAAGAAAGAAAGAAAGAAAAGATCCCAGAGCTTTGAATTTGAATCTAGTTTGGATGGATTAGTGTGAAAGGGCATTCTGGGAGTAACTGATGAATTTGAAAATGAATAGATTCCAAAGTAAGATTTAAAACTTGATTTATGAAAGTGAAAGTCATTACCTTAGAAAGGTTACAACTTGTAGTTTATATCTCATTTGGATAAATATGTATGCATATTATCTTTAAGAATAATCAAGATATTATTAAGACATAATCTGTGGGTAGGGGCCAGAGGTTTGGCCTGTCTAACAAGCTTGAAATCCTGAGTTTGACTCTCATTCCCCCCGCCAAGAAAGAAAAAATCCAAACATGATAAGAGGCCAAAAATTTCTTCATCACCTCTGTCCCCTAAACATCCACTTCTCAGTTACACAGTGCCTGGTAAGCACAAAGTCCTGAGATTGATTTCCCAGACAGAGAGAGAGAGAGAGAGAGAGAGAGAGAGAGAGAGAGAGAGAGAGAGA
>NW_004524720.1:444612-450620 GCF_000260255.1 Octodon degus | reverse complement strand
AGAGACAGAGAGACAGAGAGAGACAGAGACAGAGAGAGACAGACAGACAGCAGACAGAGACAGACAGAGACACAGAGACAGAGAGAGGAAGAGAGAGACAGAGAGAGAAAGAAAGAAACAGACACAGACAAGAGACAGAGACTGAGACAGAGAATTGAATTTCTGGGTGATAATACTATATAGTGCTTTTTTCCTTATTTTATTATTATTATCTTGCTTTTCTTATTCTCTGGCTTTTCCATTACACAGATAACAACATAATATATGCATTCATTAAGAAACTAACAAAACTGTGAATAGAGGGAAGGAATATTGTGTTTCAAGGCCATGATGTTTTCGACCTTTCTGGTACCTAGAGCTGATGACTGCAATAATTACTGATTTTAAACAGAGAGCTTGGGACTGGGAAGGTAGCCTGGCAGTCTAACTACCTGTCTGGTGAATGCAAGGACCCAGGTTTGATCCACAGTACAGCATACCATGCCGGCCCCCGAACTCCGAACACATGCGTACCAAGTCCAATGCATAGTGAGACCCTATACTAAATAAATGAAAGATTAGAATAAAGTAAAATAAATAGGAAACATTCATTCCTCAATAAACATTTTGAATTCTGGTGAAAATTTATCTTCCTCTTGTTTATTGTTAATAATAATAATGCATCTTCTTATGATCAGAAAGTAATTCTTTTCAATGACAGAAAGAAAAAAACAGAAAAGTTTTGGAAGAAAGAAGTGAAGGTGCAAAGGGAAAGTGAGAGGGAGTAATGTGATATCCATTTTCAAGTACTAGGATAAGGCAGTGCAGGAAGCCTCCCAAAACTCCTTTCCACCCCACCCTACTCTATCTAGCTAACTCTAAATTCTGCCATTGGAACTCTTCTGTCTGCCTATAAATGATCTTGACACATCATAGTAGTTACCTGTCAACTTACTTGTTTCTTTCTAAATTTTAATCTTGAGTGTGAAGGACAGAACTGCTAAATCACTGTGGAGCAAAAATCTAGCACAATGACTGAAATAAAATGGATGTTTTGCTGGACACTCATGAAGATGTCTTCCAGAATGACACAAATTAGTATCTAACCCAGTCCAAGAAAAGCCCCAGACACTATTATATCTCTAGATGTCCACAAAATTAGATGAGGATTCCTGAAGTAAGTAATATCCAAAGCAACCAGACAAAGACTTCCTGCCAAGAAACCCACAGACCTCAAGAAATTAATGCTTCCTAAGATCAGTCAATGACCTCAGCTCGCCCATCATCCAGTCTGTTTTCAGATAAAAGACTGCATCAGGCAACTTCTATAGGAGAGAATCAGCTTCCTGGGTGTGCTGTGTTCAATCCCCAGGTCCTTGGAGCTCCTCTCCTGCTCATTAGGAAGCCAGAGTTGAGCCGTAATCATTAAGCCCAGGCCTAGGCCTGCCTTTTACCTCCTCATGTCCACAGCTGACCTCTTCATCAAAAGACTTGCTGGATTCCATAACTTTGAGGTGAGATTCTCATCTACAACAGGTTGATAAGCAGATTGTGATTCAGAATGAGTTTTTAATGAAGTGATTTTCACAAAAGCTCTAGAACAGTGGCCAGCACCTAAGAGTTCCATAAATATTGCCTCTTGCTGCTGTTGTTAGGTTTTCACAGTGAAGAGTTCATGGTGCACTGTCTCTCCTCCAATCACTTAAGGCTGACAGTCATGCAGCAGGTCGCTTTTCCCTCCCAAAATTAATCCAGGCAGTACATGACTGATGTGTGTGATTGCTTCATTCTTGTAGGATAAAAACTAAAGCATTAGGCATGATTTCAAAGCCTCCCAGTATCTTGCCTCTGTCCATTTCATGAGTGTTTTAGAATTTTCAAATTCCTTTAAGTCTCTTAAGCTTCATGCCTACGCACAACAATTTGCTCATTTGTTTATTTTATTAAGCATGTTACTTTGGATGGAAATCTACCTTATGGGTATCTTTTAAAAAACAGGTAAAACATTCATCAGCTCCCTTCAGGTAAGGATGACTTAACAATAACTGGAAAATAATTGTTTTCTAAAAGAACTTTATGATTTAGAAATGTACCATCATGAGACTTTTTTCCCTGAAAATAACTATGGAAACTCACTTTAAAAACTTTGAAAAAAGAATTTGAATTTTTAAATCTCTCAGAGTTTCAGCATATTAACATTTTTTTGGAACAAAGAATGCAACACTTGCTCATTAATTTCTAAGACCTGATTGACATCATGAAAGACTTAAAAGTATGTTTTAAACCAGATCCTTTGCAGAATTTGTGGATGGAGCTGAAAAGGTGGTGAATACAGTCATAAACCTCCATTCTGTGTGAATCTATGACTTGTCCTGAGATAAATCTTTTTAGAGTTGACAGTATTATGGAAGAAAAGGATGTGAATTAGGAACGTGAAAGTGTAAAACTCAATGGTAGCCATATATGATGTTAAATTTTTGTAATTCAAGTATTCTGAGAGCCTGAGGCAGAAGGATCCAAGCTTGAGCCCAATCTGGATAAGTTAGTGGCTCAGCAAAACCTGCATTTTTCACCAGTACTACCCACTCAAGTTGGTTGCTGGGCTCTGAGAAGCAAGGTTAACACAACAAAGCCCTACGAAGGGGCAGGCAAGGGGCAGCCTCATGCCATCTGCTGCACCTATAGTCAGTTGCCTCCTTGTTAGTCTTGTTGAGGGAAAGAATTGGCAGCACCTACCTTCCTTGTTCAAGGATATAAGCCTCGGAGTCTTTTTGAAGCTGTTATTTCCTAAAGAAATGATAATTTCCCCTTCTAAAAACATACTACCCTGCCAAGACTACTATCACTCGCCATTGCAGGGATTGTGGTATGTGTTAATGGTGAAATTGCCAGAGGATATTTCATGAAAATGATATAGTAAGTTCAATTTCATTTTGGTGGCTAACACACACACACATGCGCACGCGCGCACACGCACACGTTATAGAACACATAGGGATTTAGTGCTTAGTAGGAAACAGTACAACTTAGTCAACACTATCCTGGGCTCAAGGAACTGCTTCTGTATATCATTTGTATCATGCTAGAAAGAACACTGGATTGAATGCTGCTTCTGAGAGCAGGTAAAAATCAATTGGCTCAGCAGATCCCTCTTCATACAGAGTCTGAATGCTGTTTCCCAGTTGTGCTTAGCATCATTCTCTTGCTTTCTAATACACGGTTCTGGAGACATGCAGCAGATCTTTGCTTTACTTGCAACTGGCAGCAAAAGAACATTTTTGTGATATTACAAACACCATCGCACCTACATACTAAATGCATAATTCTAGACATCATCCAGGAAATCTGATGTTAATAACTTTATATTAGAAAAAATCTGTACGTTAAACACTACCCTTACAAATTATTTTTATTTGTGAAAATATTTTAAACTGGGTGTACTAGACACACCTCTAATTCCAGCATTCTGCAAGGCAGAGGTACAAGAGTGGCAAATTTCAATCTGAATAGTTCAAAGAGACCCTGTCTCAAAACAAAAAAAATAAAAGCTGGGAATATAGCTTAGTAAAAGATCCAGAGTTCAGCCTGCTCCCTTGTTCTCCAGATCCATTTCCAGCCAGAGCCCAGGACTGGTGTGTGGGGGGTACACCTTCCTCCTGCTTGCCCACTCCCCGGATCCCTTTCCAGCCAGAGCCCAGGCTCTGAGTGTGTATGGGACCTCCTGCCTGCTTGCCTGCTCCCTGGATCCCTTTCCAGCCAGAGCCCAGGCCTGGCATGTGTGAGACCATCTGCACACTGGCGGGAGCCTCCTCTGTCAGACAGGCCTGGTGTGGAACCCTGCGGCAGAACTCCCTGAAAGAGACTAGGAGCCAGACCCACCCAGCTAACCCAGGAGCCGAACACCTGGCCAGAGGTGCACAGTGGGTTCACTTCCATGGGCTGCAACAGGAAAAAGCTGAGCACAGCAGTGAGAACCAAGCCAGACACATCTGGATGAGTTCAAACTTGATAGATCTGGACCAAGTAAGCTGAGACACTTTGCTAGACCCAGATCTATGAAAGCATCCTCTCTCTCTCTCTCTCTCTCTCTCTCTCTCTCTCTCTCTCTTGATCTAAAGTGGGGGAAACAGGCAACCAGGGTGAACTAGTCTGCCTGGAAGACCCCATGTACATTAAGGGAGGTGATCACACAGAACTTAGGGGCACTAATTTAAATATAAATTCCCAACTTAATATCTGCTTAGCTACACAGACATAATGTTTGCTCTTATCGTCTAAAACACAAACCTGTTAGTTACAAAAGTTTGTCAACTACTAAATATCACTACCAATTATTACTCTTCCTAATTATACTTCTGTAAATACAAAACTATAACTGCCTTAACCACATAATCTCTCTTGGGTAAGAATTTTGGTAGGTGCTAAGGTAATAATTGCATGAACGCTCTGCTCCAAAGATCAGAGGACAGTGCTCTACAAAATGACAAAGAGAAAGAGCAAAATACAATCTCAGTCCCCAAGCCCACCCAGAACAAAAGCAGAAGACACTAGCATAGAAGAAATTAGAAATCACACCCTTGAAATCGCTTAATTAATAGTTTGAAGAAACAATTGCAGAAAGGTATGGAGGAAATCAGATCAGAAATAGTCTCCAAAATAAGAAAAGAAAGGATAAGTATAACGAAAGAATTACTAAGTGCTTCTAAAGAAGACAATGATAAAAAAAAAAAATAGAGGAGAATAGAAAAATGATGGAATCCTTGAATGAGCAATATAGGAAAGAAATAGAATTCATGAAACAGATTTAAAGAGATATACAGGAAATTAAAGCCTTAATTGCAAGCTGGCAAAAACAATTGAATGAAAGTGAAGATAAGAATTTCAGATCTTTAAGACACCATTGCAGCTAGTGAAAAGGTAAGAAAAGATCTCTTAAAAACAACCAGGATCAGGAAAAAAATCAGTCAACATCTGCAAGATGATACAAGATGAACAATGTGAGACTAATAGGCATCAATGAAAAAGAAGGAGTCAATACAAATGATATAAAAAGAATATGGGCAGAAATAGAAAAATTCCCAATTAAGGGAAACAATCTGACATTTAGGTAACTGAAGCATAGAGAACTCCAAATAACATGAACCTAATAAAAAAACACACCCAGACATATAATCATCAAGGTCCCAGAAATCCAGCACAAGAACAATATACTAAAATCCACTAGAAAAAAGAAAAGATCATATTTAAGGGAAAACTGCTCCCTCCCAAAAAAAGTATAAAGGAAAACCCATCAGAATAATGGCAGACTTCTCTTCACAAACCATGAAGTCAAAAAGAGCATACAGCAGAGTACTTAAGTCCTCTATGAAAACAAATTCCAGCCAGACTACTATACCCTGCAGAACTCTCTTTCAAATTGGATGGAGAAGTGAAATAATTCCATGACAAAGAACAACTAAAGAATTTCATGACGACAAAGCCAACCCTAAACAGGCTACTGAAAGATGGAAAGTGAAAACTTAAGCTTTAAACAAGGAAGAGAGTTCCTGCTAACCTGCCCCGGTGGGATCAGTACCAGCCCAGGCGCAGCGTGGGCCGGACCCTCTCCCACCCCCTCGGGGCGCCCCCCACCACTTCTCCGTACCTCCCCCACCCCTCCTGCCGAGTAGGAATTTCTGCTGACTTCCGGGAACCCCCAGACCCAGTCCTAGCCCAAGTCCGGTGAGTGTGTGGAGAGCTTCCTCCTAACCTGCGCCGGCAGGAACAGTCCCAGCCCAGGCGCAGCATGGGCCGGACCCTCTCCCACCCCCTCGGGCCGCCCCCCACCACTCCGCCTTACCTGCCCCACCCCTCCTGCCCAGTAGGAATTTCTGCCGACTTCTGTGAACCCCCAGAACGAGTCCTAGCACAGGTCCAGTGAGTGTGTGGAGAGCTTCCTGCTAACCTGCACCTGCAGGACCAGTCCCAGCCCCGGCGCAGCGTGGGCGGGACCCTCTCCCACACCCTCGGGCTGCCCCCAACCACTCCGC
>NW_004524720.1:430270-437114 GCF_000260255.1 Octodon degus | reverse complement strand
GAAGAATATATGCAGTGTATTATTTGTTGAAACTGTACTTTCGATTTGATTTGAAACTGTCTCATTGCTATCTGTTTATCAATAAAACTTTGAAAAAAAATAAACAACGAAGAGAAAGAAAGAAAGAAGAAAAGTTAGGAAATATGGCAGGGGCAAAACCATACATTTATATAAACAAGATGGTTAAGGCAGTGGTCCTAAGAATCTCCATCAGGTTTTTGAAAACAGAAATTAACAGGTAGTATTCTCACCCTGACTAACTATGCTGATATCTGTGAACTAAGTAACTACACTGAGGATAGCAATGTGTAATACTAAAACCATGCTTGAAGTACCTGTCATTTTGGTCTTCTAAATGTGTACTGTTTCTAATGTCATATCAGTTATTGCTATACTCTCTTTAAAGCGTATGTTTGAAAAAAAAAAGGTAATAAAGAAAAAAGGGACAAGAAAAAAGTCTTAGGATTGTCCTGCTACAATGTTGTACATGGTTTGATTTCTAAATTTCTGTGGAAAAATGTGTAATTTTTTTTCACAATCTATAGGGATTTTAAAGTTTAGAATATCCATGGTTTTTGGAAAATAGCAGTTTGATATTCAGACAGATAGTGATGTTTAGCTCAACTGCGTCTGTTACACTGTTATAATATTGTTAAGCTGCTCTTCTGGATGTTTACCAACTTAAGTTTGCAGACCAAAAATTGGAGAAAATAGAGGAGCTACAAAGGTTAGCCAATATTTTGGCCCTATCCCTTCAAGATTAGTAAGGACTCAAGCCATAAGAGAACCGATACTGTAACATCCTGTAACTCAGTGGTGTCCCAAATTTTCTGATCAAGGAGATAATGAGGTCACAGATGAAAGTTATTGACAATGTATAGTGTGCCTAAGGAGAGTCACCTAGAGAGAAAAATTCTCTCAGGCTTTCCCAGAGAGTAAATTGGTTAAGCAATGGCTGTGACTCATCCAGATGGCTGACACTGACAAAAGTTCTACAAGGTACTGTACGTGGTGTCTTAGTTACTCTTCTCTCGTTGCTGGGACAAATACCCAACACTCGAAATGAAGGAAGGAAAGGTTTATTTATCTCACAGTTACTAGAGGTTTCAGTCCACACTCAGCTGGCTCCAAGGCAGAGCGGCACATGGCAGAGGGTAACCTTTCATGGCGGCAGCAAAGAGCAAGAGCACAAAAGAGGTAGCAGCAGCTCAAGCAACTAGCTTCTCTTCCCACCTTACATTGTCATGCAAATTACCTGCTCCAGGGCAAGTGCAGCATCCACACCCACAATAATCAATCACAAACTCCAGAAGCTGCCCTAAGACTACATGTGGCTTTGAGGGGACAACTATACACAAACCATAACACATGGTTTCAGGGTAAATCCTGAGGAGATTTGCCTGACCTTGTCAGCTACAAAAGTTACATTTTTAGTTATATAGATCTTCCTTTAACTTGGTCTTAACCATCCAGTATCACCAGTTAATATAACCACGAGGTATAAAAAGTAGTGCCCTATTAATATACTAAGCTCTAAAAAAACTCAAGTCAACAACTTCTGACAATTGTCAGTTCTGCTGGTAACTCACTACTATGATGAACTATTGGACTATATCAGGTTATTTTGCTGAATTCAAGTACCTACAATATTTGAACTGGCATCAAGTATGAAAAGGCTTTTAAAAACTTCTCCAAATACAGTTTCTCTAACAGTAATGGAATATCCATCTCTGACAAAACAAAATAAAAAGGGGATATAAATAAAGGATCATTTTGTAGTGAAAAAAAATATGTATATACAAAATAGGATAGATACACAGCTTTCTCTTAGTTCAATGAGAAGAAAGGTTTGTACTAATATTGTTCAGAGAAGATATGTCTGCATCTTGTTCTCCAAATAACTACCACAAAGACAACAATATGCAATGTATTAATCATTGTAACTGTCCTACTAACCTGTTTTCAAACTGTTTTATTGCTATTTTTTTCTCATTAAAATGAATACAAAAAATTTTAAAAAGAAAAAGATCCAGGATTCAATTCCCAATACCTCACACACAAAATCAATTAACTAATAACTAAATAATTTTTTGCTTTTATTTAAAATTATGTCAAATAATTATAACTTTATAATCTAGTGTCAATGAGTGACCAATATCTTCCCATTTCACAACATCTGTTATATATTTTACACCTTCTGTACTCTTTCAGTTCCTCACACCAGGGAGGTAATATGATGTTTACATATGTGGATCTTATTTATTTCACTAATTAGTATGGTCTCAAGTTGTATCCATTAACCTAAACAAACCTTAAGCTTATCCTTTTTTATGGCTCAGTAGTACTGTATAAAAATACATCTTTTTATCTATTCCTTGAATGATGGGCATTTGAGTTATTTCCAGGATACAGCTATTACAAATTGTGCTACTATAAACTTTGGAGCACATATATCACTGTGGTACAATGTTTTAATTCTTTTTGAGAAAATACCCAGACGGAAAATAACTGGGTCACATGAGACCTTTAGTCCTAGCTTTTCTTTTCTTTCTTTTTTTTTAAATGTATTAGGTATAGGATCTCACTACGCAGCTTGGACTCATAGTGATCCTCCTATTTTCAGCCTCTCGAGTGCTGGGATTACAGGTGTGCACCACCACACCTTGTCTGGGCAGCCAGCTCTGCACATCCAGGGACAGGGTCTGCACATCATGCGGTACTGGGCATCAAACCCTGGGCCTTGTGTTTGCCTGAGCAGGCACTTAGTCTGCTGAGCTTTCTGACTGGCTCAAAAATCCTAGCTTTTCAAGGAATCACCATACTGACCTGCCTACTGGTTATAACTCCCACCAATTAGGTGTTGGTGGAGTTCCTTCTTCCCCATAGCCCCTCCAGTATTTATTATTATTAGTTGATTTCTTGATGATAGCCATTCTTTCTGGAGTGAGATGAAATCTCACTGCTGTTTAATTTGTATCTCTGAAATAGCCAATGATATTGAAGATTTTTTCATATATTTATTTCCCATTTGTATTTCTGCATCTGATAAGTGTGTGGTCATCCCAGAAGTCCATTTCTGGATTCGGTCTTTGAATTGAGGGGGGAGTCTAATTATTTTCAATTCTTTATATGTTCTAGATAGAAGTCCTTTTTCTGAGGAACAATTAGCTAATTTTTTTTCCAGATCTGTGAGTTGCTTATGTTGGTGTTTTGTTTGTTTGTTTGTTTGTTTTGATGTGCAAAAGCTTTTCAATAAGATGCTGTCCAAGTTGTTTATTCTTCAAAATACTTCTTATGCAGTTTGAGTTTTGTTCATGAACTCTCTATGTCTATGTCTTCAAGACTTCTACCTACTTGCCCTTCCAGTAAATTGTTCCTGTTTTAATATTTAGATCTTAGATCCATTTTGACTTTGGTTTAGTACATGGTCATAGACCTAGATTTAGTTTTAGTCTTTGACATACAGAGAGCCAGTTTTTCCAGCACCATTTGTTAAAGAGACGATCTTTCTTCGGTCAAACATGTTTGTCACGTTTGTCAATAGTAAGGTGGCTGAGTGTGTTTGGAGTTGTTTCTACATTTTCCAATCTGTTCCACTCATCCTCAAGTCTGATTTGTTTTTGTTTTTGTTTTTGCCAGTACCCTGCTGATTCTATCAAAGTAGCTTCAAAGCATAAGTTCAAGTCAGGGATTGTGAGGCCTCCTGCTTTGCCTTTGTTGTCTGTGATTGCTTTTGCTATTCTAGATCTCTTCTGGTTCCAAATAAATTTTAGGAATTTTAGGAATGATATTTTGTTGGAAGGAAGACAAGAAAAATAAATGTAATGGTATAAATGATATAAAAATAAATGTAATAGCATAATGAATTATTAACTATATTTTTTCCTTTTGGTACTCATGTAACTACTGAATTCAAAACAAAATATCCACACATTTGCAATAACACATTTATTTGCCTTTGATGTTTTTCCCCAAAAGTCCTAAATTTATACATAATTTTTTTTTCCGGAACCAGGGATTGAACTCTGGCCCTTGTACTTGCCAGGGAAGCACTTATTCCACTGAGCCATCTCCCCAATCCCTAGACATAATTCTTGATGCTTCTGAATGATGGTGTCTCTGGCCAAGGATTTGACATATTCTATTTAACAGCATTTTAGCTTGATTTATAACTTTTAAATATTTAAACATGTGGCATGTAGGCGTTTGTTTGTGATCTTGCCTTTGGCTTCACTAATGTTAGGGGCAGGCTTGACAGTTATAATAAACAAAAACAGGACAAAACAAAACAAAGCAGACAAAACATCATGAGAACCCTGAAGCTGTAGGAGTTGCTGTTATCTCCTCCAGCTTCTTCATCAAAGCTACTGGTTTTTCCCTGAGACAAGCCGCTTATAACCGTGCTGTCTGGTCCCACATGAAAACATTTCCAGTGTGCCAGGGCTTTTCCAAAACACATTGTTTTTCATTGTCCAGTGGAAAAGATGTGCTCCAGACTTAGAGAACCCTCACAATAATCATCAGTTACAAGCTTGGAGAGCAAGCTCACACATGAAGATTAACATGCAATGTGTCTTTTTATGCCATCGTAGAGATGTGCAAGCTTGTACTATTCCAGGTGACACCTGTGAGTCTACCCGCTCCCTACCTTAGAAAAATGTTACATGCAGAATGAAAAATGAATGCATTGATATTCTATTCCCTCTTGCTAAGCACAGAGCTGCAAAATAAGCAACTACACCTTTAGTTGTGCGGATAACTATGCTGTCAAGTTTTGAAAATTCGTCATCTTGGTTCTCCCTGCATCCTTTCAAAGAAGAGGCATAGTTGGGTGACTCAGCACACAGGTTTCAGGGCCTACCTGACTCAGATGAAATCTCAGTTCTACCAGTTCCCACTGATTCCTGTACTCAGGAGTGTCATGAGTGTAAAAAGCTGTGGGTTTAGAACATATGCCTATTATGACCTCCTATAGAATCTAGAAAAGCAGGATCAGGATGTATTCTTGAGGTAGCCATGCCTACAAGCCCAAGAGGAAACTGTGACATTCGGTTGCCTTGTTTGTTTGTTTGTTTGTTTGTTTGTTTGTTTTGGCGGAACCGGGGATTGAATGCCTTGTTTGTTTTTGGTCTTATTTGATTTAATTATAATTTTTGGTTGAATTGTTTCTTAGGGGAGGTTCATTTTTTGTTTTTGGTGCTAAGGACCAAACCCAGGGCTTCCAGCTTGCTAGGCAAGCATTCTACTGCTGAACCAAATCCCCAGCCCCCAAACTGTGACATTTGGATACTGCATGGTTCTCCTTATTTTGGCCATTTTAGTCATATACCTTTTCCTTTTTCCTTCCTACTAAACAGGATTTATGGCAGGCTACAAGATCAAAGAACACTGAAGGAAGATCAGTGAAAATCAAAACAAAAAGATGATTGATGACTGTTGTGATTTGTGTCTATATGTCCCCCCAAAGCCTCATGCAGTCATAGGGTAGGTAGCCTTCTAGAGTTTCTGATTTGATCTGTGGTGCAATACTAGGATTATGGGTGTGAGTACTACGCCCACCCTGAGATAGGTGGCCTACATATAATATAAGGGAAGGAAAGAGCCTTGCTTTCTGGCCCCTTTTCCCTTTCCCTCTTGATGCTTTTGCTGTGACCCCCATTGTCACCCCCCACCTCTGCATGTGCTATGAGTGGTTGCCCTTTGCCATGTGCCATTCTTCCTTGGAGCCAGCCAAATATGGACTAAAACCTCCACAAACTGTGAGTTAAATAAATCTTTCTTTCCTCAATTTTGGGCATTGGATATTTTGTCTCAATAATGAAAGAAAGGTGAGCAAGACAATGACCTATGTTTTCCCTAATCCCATGTATCTAGACCTCATGATCTCTTTCACTTTCTGTTACCCATATATGTTGACAAGAAGTAGCCTTCTCATTTAGCAGGCCAGGTATGTCTTCTTCCAAGAATTACTTCCCTGCTACACACAGCAAGTTTATGCATAACACCTCTCCTCCAATTACCCTTCCTCACATCATGAAAAGAGGGTCTAAAAAGTGAAGGGCAAAAGGCATGGACCAGGAAAGGAAGATCAGGAGTTAACCTTAAGAGTGTTTACTATTGCCTTATTGTTTTTTTTCTTCAATGGAAGTCCTAAAATTGCCTGTAGAAATTCAGAGGTTTTTGGCATAAAAGTTGAAAAAGTCTGATGTCAGAGGTGAAAATACTGTTTTTCAATCAGGCTCAAATTTCTGAAATAATGCTCTGCTCTTACATGTTTTCGGGAAGGATGTTGGTAATATGGTTACAAAATTTTTAGCAGACATATAAAATGGTCATTCTATCGTCTTTGAGTTCCCTCATGTATTCCCACAGATGATTTATAGATTTACTAGGTTCAAGCAATCTTTATATCAGACACTCAGAACTTTTTAGATGAGATATACTTGTTTTCCTGTGCTTTCTTAATAGGTTTGTAAGCCAGGCAAGGATTATGTCTTTTAAATCAAATGTGATGTATTTGTTGGCCCAGGATTTTCAATGCAGGTGCCCTATAAATATTTATTGTTGATTATTAAAAAGAAAACAATGAAAAAAGGTCAAATTTTGTTAGTGTTTTGGGCAAAAGGAAGGGCAGTCAGAAAACAGTAATTCTTGAAAATTAATCTCTATTACTATGATTATAAAAAACATGAGTATTAAAACCCAAGCACCAGGGGGCTGGAGAGATGGCTCAGTGGTCTAAAGCACCTACTTAGAACAAGCTTAGCAAAAAAGCATCAGGGACCGCGGTTCAATCCCCCAGCATCACATGCCAGCCAGCCCTGCCCCCTGGTGGGCTGAGCTG
>NW_004524720.1:390586-430092 GCF_000260255.1 Octodon degus | reverse complement strand
AACTAAAAGGGAAAAGAGAAAGGAAGGAAAAGAGATGAAAGAAACGAAGGTCAGAAGGAAGGGAGGAAAGAAGAAAAGAAACAAGGAAGGAAATAAGAAAGGAAAGAGATTAAGATGAAAATAGGAACAAACCTTAACAATGTAAAAACAATTAGGCTGATCCTCTAAACACATGCAGCACAGTGTCAGTAGGTGGGGAGAAAAAAACACTTCATTTCCTTTTCCAGTTCCCTCTGGTTGTTGTAGGCTCTAACCATCGAAAAGCACTTTTCTTAAGCTCCCCTGTGAACTCCAAGATTATCTTGTTACAGGTATGTATTACTCAGAGCACAGGCTCAATTCCTTAGCAAGGAATGAGTAAAATGAGTTTCTCTCTCTCTCTCTCTCTCTCTCTCTCTCTCTCTCTCTCTCTCTCTCTCTCTCCCTCTCCCTCTACCTCTCCCTGTCTTTCCTTGTCTCCTTAGAAGCTGAGGGCTAAGTGTTCAAGGAACGGAGCCATAACTCACTCTTCCTTAAGTAAGATCTGTGCCACTGTTTCTTTCCATTCCTGAGATGACACTCTTTTTTATATCCTTAGTTGGAAAAGAATCAAAAGAAGAATATTTTGTGGTGCTGAAATATTAGAATTTTAGTATGCATTAAATAAAGTATTGTTGGAACATAACATTAATTGGCTATTTATTTATTTATTTTTTATTTTATTTTTGGCAGAACGGGGAATTGAACTTAGGCCCTTGAGCTTGCCAGGGAAGCACTTATTCTACTGAGCCATCTCCTCGGCTCCTAATTGGCTCATTTGTAGTCAAGTGCTGCCCATTGTGCTCCTGTACTAAAATATCAGAGTTGAAACACAGACCATCAGGCCCAAAAGAGTCCCAAACATTTACTATCTGGACCTATACAAGTTTTCTGTGCTTAGGTCTCTTGTCCATTGACCATAAAATCCAGATTCCTTCCATTTTTAACTGTACTTACTCAGGTTGTTATCCGCTCAGCTGACAGGAGTCACTTCCTATTGTGGACTGAATTTTGTCTTCTCAAAATTCATATGTTGCAGGCTCTAGCCTCCATGCTACTGAATTTAGACATAGCCTTCAGTGAGATTCATAGGTTGAGTGAGGTATTGGGGGTGTAGGCTAATCCCACTGTCCTTGTAAGAAAAGGAAAAAACACCCATACACACCTCCTCCTCCCTGCTGCCTTCCTGAGAAGACACAAGCAAGCCAGGACAGAGGACTCACCTCAGGTCACTTTGGCTGGACTCTAAGCCTTCAGAACAATGAGGAAGGAATTTTTCCTCCCACCATTGGTGCTCTCTTATTGCAGCAGCCTGTGCAGACCAACACACTGCCACACCTAAATCCTTGGAAACAAGGAAAGGTTAAAGGAAACAGCAAGTAATTCTGTTTCAATTGTGTTACTGGAAGTTGCACATATGAGTTCTCCTCACACTCATTTCTTTGACAAACTTATGAATCAAGAGGAGTACTTACCGTCCTACTTTAAGTGCTATGAAGTGGAATGGGCAACCCACTTGGATCTTACTTCTAGTTATTATTTTTATATTATTTGTGTTTTCTATACTTACATATGGCCACTTTTTAAATTTTGGTGACAAAATACTTGCATTTTAAAAGTCCAAGATAAGTAAAGAAGTATAGTATAAGTAAAGTAGTTTCTTATCTTGCCTAAATTCTTGGTGGAAAAAAAAATAGCTCACCTTCCATTAAAGATTAAGCAAGGAGAGAGATGTAGCTTGCATATCACTTTTATAAATAACCCTGTATTGCTTGTAGCAGGTTATCACCCTTTCTTATGTGATACACTTGAGAAGTTCTGTGAGGACTGCATTTTGAAGAGCATAAGCTGTTGGAAACTGCTCTCCCTTTCTCAGTCAATAAAGAATACCATTATCCTAGGACATTACTGAAGAAACCATCTAACTTAGTACAATTACCAGGAAACGCGCATCACTGTGCCAGCATTAACACGCTCTCATGTTTGAGATAGTGGGTATCTTTAGCACAAGACTGTCTCTAGAAGTTAAAGGTTAAGCTAAGTAGAATATGTTGGGCACTCTGCACTATACCTCCCAGTGTTGTCAGCTCAGCCAGAACGTGGAAAGGAATTAACTATACATAATGAGAAAATTATTATAAATTCTAGAGACAAATCTTATAATAAACTTTATAAGATTTATGGGTAATTCAATTAGAATATTTCAAAAATCAGGTTAGAATTCTTCCTCTAAAATATTAAAGGGCAAAGTGAAAACAGTTTTTTAAAACATTAGAAGAAAACATAGAAAAAGCCTTCTTAAGCAAGACACAAGACAAAGAACTCACAAAGGAAGAGAGTAACATATTGACCCATATTCATTTTAAAATGTTCTAAAAGTTAAAATGTAGGATACAATCAAGTTAACGTACTTGTAATGTACAAAACATAAATATATGTATAAAATAATTATATTTTTAAAATCAAGGCATCTAAAAAGATATAAGTAGAGACATTCAATTAATAATACAGATGGGGGCTGGGGAGATGGCTCAGTAGAATGAGCACTTGCCTGGCAAGCGCAAGGTCCTGAGTTCAATCCCTGGTTCTGCCAAAATAATAATAATAATAATAATAATAATAATAACAATAACAATAACAATAATAATAATAATGGCTCTTAAACAAAAAGGTTCTCAAGAGGTGTATTTTGTTCACCATCTCTCTAGGCAAACATTATAAAGACAGGTTATACACAAGCTGTGTAGCTTGTGAGGAAATGAAGATTGTACTCATCAGTAGGGGAGTAGGTTGAAGGAAAATTTGGAAGCATCTGTCAAAATTTAAAAACCATGCTTCCTTCAGTGCAAGTCCTCTTCCATGTAGCAGTGATTACAGAATACACAAACTAACCGAAAAGAATGGTATACAAGTGTGTTTAATCAGGTTACAAAAATGAAGATTGGAAAGACAGAAATGTTCACAGGGGAATGGGTGAATACACTGTGAGGCTTCCTATAACAAGAACAGTTAGTTCATCGAACCAATAGGAAAGCACTGAGTGAAAGGGTAAATATTCAGTTGAATACTTTGTGTGTAGACTTCTGCAAAAGTCGTAAAACAAAATAGTAATTTTTTTGTCTATATTCATATTTGTGAACACAAAGAAAGTGGCTACAAGGGTACACACCAAGGGGGCAATACCCATTTCTTGATGTTTCTTCTGAGAGCGTGATTGGGTTTAGGTGACCTAGAGGGACTTTCACTTGTACTCTGCCCTTTAATTGATAGTTAATTCATGGAAAAGACCTCTTTGGATACAAGATGTTAGTTATTCAATTAAAATTTGGTTATAAACAAAGTAAGAAGGCATGTAAGATATTTTTTGACCCCTATTCTACTAATTTGCTCTCAAAATTTGTATGTCTTTCATCAATTATGTTGTTCCGCTTAAACTCTCCAATACACATAGTTCCACAAGGCAAACTGGCTCACTGTGAAGTAAACCTGCTATTTGTTTATAAACTTACTACATTGTAAGATTTGGGCAGAATCTAACTATTTTATGTCATTTAGTGATTCATTTCCTATATGATAAGAGAAGATTTAAAAGCACTCATTGTTTTCAACATTTTGACCAATATTTATTCTGAAATGCCAGGGTACCCTGATAAAAATGTCAAAATGCTAAAACTGAAGTTTTTTTTCACTAAAAAGTAAAAATTATATATTCTTATAGCTATACTCTAGGTTCAATGGAATGGATTAAAATTTCATCCAAGTGTTCTTAACAAGTTTTTAGCTTTAGCAATAGCAACATACTACTTTCACATTTAAAAAATAGCATAATGACAGTGTATGGTTCTAAGACTGTGGAAAACTTATTATATTCATTTTATTCTTTAGTAAATTTAGGCTCAACCAACATCAAATTAACTAAAATTAATTTCCAGGCTCAAGTTTTTCAACTTCTTGTCTGTTTTCCCCCCTACCTACAAACTACATACACTTTCTTAGATCTTCTAACAGTGCTTACCTAAAACTGGAATTTTACTTCTGAGCATTATAAGGAGCATTTATTTAATATACTGACACTGGAATAAAGCATAAGTAATTGAATAGAATTCAATTTAGAAAAGGTGAAATTTAATTGGATGATAACATTTGAATTGTAGGTGAAGAAGATCCTTGTACATAGAAGATGAAACTTGCAAAAATAAAATTTTGATCCATTACAAAATAAACCCCCATTTATATTTTAGAGGGACCATCTGCAGTCTCACTTTTAAAATGGACAGCCAAGGCAATCCTATGTATTACAACAAATACTGTGAAATTCATATTACTGTTAAGTAAAATTCTGAATCACTTGTAATTTTGTGTTTTAATTCTAATTTGTACTCTTTTTAAAAATAAAATAAAATGGACAGCTTTTTTCATTTTAGAATGGATTCTAATTATTAAATTATAGTCTAAAGGAATTATAGATTAATTTTTAGCAATTTCACCTGAAACTTATGAAGGTGTATTAATATTCCTGTACAAAATAAAATATTTTTCCACAAAGGTTTTGCTGTATATTTTATTTTAGGCTTTAAGAGAATAAATCTTACATATTAATACATTTTAAAGTTTTTGATGCATTTTAAACTGCATAAATATATTTAAGTGCTAAAAATGTATTTGTCCTGTAACATTTACAATAGCACACAGCTCAGTGGGCCGACAGAATGTCCTAAAATTGCAAGCAACTACATACATGCCTCTTGCTTTGCCTGGGACAACTGACTCAAAAGGGGAAAACAGTGGGAAAGGTATGTTACAGCTGAGCGCTCCGTAAGTTTGCCACGGCTCACAGACACCCTAAAATTCGTGCCTCTTTCCTCTCATGCATTGTCAGTTAGGTGAGTTTCTGTTGTGAAACGTGTTTGCAGAATATCTCAGGGAAGTAGACCTAAGCCCTCTGAAGCCACTCTCCAAGCGCGGCGCCAAGGACGAGATGCGAACTCTGCAGCCTCAAGTTATATAATAAAAGAGAACTGAGGACAACCGGCAACGTGGTGAAATGACAGAGTGTGTCTATCTGCCTGGTGTGCAGAGCTGCAAACCTAACTCCTTTATGCTTTAGACGGTGCAGCTGCCTGGTTTGCTGTCGAGTACTTGGGAAGAGACCCGACTTAAAAAATTGAGGATGTGATTAGTTTTGGAAAAACAACTGCAGTATACATTATAATCACTTCTGGGCCATAGAAAAATATCCTTAGCTGGATCTCGGCCCTAACTAGTCAGCTTTAGAGGAGAAAAGGATTTAAGAAAATCTTTTGTTCTTTAAAAAGATGAAAGGTGTACAGAAGCGGCGCGGCCGGAAACTAGAGTGCAGGTTGCTCGCTGCCCCGGGGCTTTAGTGCTCCTGCCTGAGGGGTCAATCGTCTGAGCAGTCCGTAGCTCTGATCTTTCAATTACACCTCAGTCGTGGCAGCTTAGCTGCTCAGATTCCTTGGGTAGCAAAGTATCTTCCTCAGGAGAATATGGTACCATTCTTTGCTTGCGTTTTTGTCAGAGCTCGAAATAGTTGAACGTTTCATCCCCTTTGCTGCTGCAGTATTGACTCTGGGTGTTCTATGTCCTCCCCGCCTCTGTTACCAAGGTTTGGGCGCCTGGGCTCGCCTTGCCCCCTCTTTGCCTTCTGCTTCCGTGCCCAGCAACCAACACAACCTCTTTGGCTCTGGCCCCCAGAAACACCTATATACCCAGTCTCTCTCTCTTGCCCGAGAGACCCAGAAGGTGAGAAATCCAGGGACACCAGAAAAGAGGCTGCCGGGCCCCCAAGAATTTCGATCGACACGCTCTCTTGAGTTGTTGGCGCAAACCGGAGCTCTAGTTTCACACCCGCTAATCGCGAGGAAAACATAGAGCAAGTCACGGTGGCCTCTCCCGCCTAGCCACCAGTGGTGACATTTCCAGCACCCCAGCTAAAACACGGAGTTTGCACCGCAGCATCGCAGTTCCCGCAGCCGGAGCGAGTACTCCTGGGGGCTTCTCCAATTGTTCTCGGCGGCTTCTCCAATTGCTCTCCTAAGTGGAAAAGAAACAGCTCCTTTCGCTTCGCAACCGCGAGGCCGGAGTCTCTGGGAGCTGCGTCTGGCTAGGGAGGCCTCCGGACGGGAGGCAGCTTCTCCGCAAGGAGTGAATAGCCGTTCCCTCAGCCCCGCAAGAACGGACGCTTCCTCTCTCGCGCCCGGGAACCTGGATACCGCGTCAGCAGGATGTTCGCCGGCTGGGCCTGGCGGTCAGGAAACATGAGAAGGCCTCGGCATTCCTGTTCCCGGGCAGCGCACGCCCGTCCGAGTAAATAAAGCCGAGGAGACGGTGGTGGCTACAGGGATCGCGCTGCAGCCCGCGCGGAGAACATGCGGCGGGTATGGGCGCGTGCCTAGCAGCGGGGCGGGGGAGCCAGCTGCGCCGCAGCAGGTACTGCCGGGCTCGCGGGTCCCCTCCCAGGGCGTGGGACGCGGGGCGCAGGACTTTCCTACTCTGCTTCCGCACCCGTCCCGCCCTTCCCCCCACCTCTCTCTAAGGTCCGCTGGGGACGAGCCTCCGTGGCTGCCAGGGCTGGCTCGAGGGTCTGCAGAGAGCCAGGGCGCCCACCTGGCCGCGCCTCCTGGGCTTTAAAGTTATTGGCGGGCATTGGGCGGGGCAGTTCCGCAGGCAGTGAGCTCCCCAGCACAGTGTGGAGTGAATCAGGGTAACTGGGGCGCAAAAGAGCCAAACAGAAGCGCCGCGTGCCCCACGCAGGAGCGGGAGGAAGGATTTAGGGACCGGCCCGACGCCTCTGGCCTCCTTGCAACAGATCAGGCTCTCGGACCTTTGTCGCCTCCTGGATCTGCAGACCCAGAGAGCCCCGGGTATCTGCGGGTGCGTTCTTTGCGTGGAGAAGGTGCGAGGTGGTAAACTGGGTATCTGCTGTGGCTTCGCTAGGAGAAGCACGCAGTTGCCTGTAGGAGGGCAGGGCTGGGAGGGGACAGATGGAGGGGCTAGGGAAAGCACGCCTTTACAAATAAAACAGCATGAACCCAAATCAATGAGCGCCTTGATGGAAAAAGGACGTGGAGCACTAGCTTGCTTTGACACTTAGCTGAGGCTTTGTGCGCTTCCTGGCAAGTATCTGTCAGCCCAAAAGGCCTTAGCCTTAGGGGTCGCAGCAACGCAGCAGCTGGCCGAGGTCTGACAACGGCTACCCTTTAATCGCGGTGGTGGCCTCTGCTGTGGCCTGAGGGCGGGGCGCGGGCTCTGGCAGAAGCTTGGGGGGGTGAGGGGGGATGGAAGGGGTGCCTGCCGCGAAGTGAAGACTGCTGAGGACCAGAGCCTTGCCCTCAGGCGCTAGGTTTCGCTGGGCGGGGCGGAGATCTGGTGCTTCCCCGGGAGCGCGGGCTGGACCCCAACGCCTGCGAGGGGCGTGCAGAGGTTCCAGGCCGCGGATCCAAGGTGAGCTGCAGGATTCGGAGCCCGCAGCCTCCGCTGTGAGGTGCGACGCACCGCCGGCCGGAGGCATCCTTCCTTAGGTCGCTGACACCTTTACATCCCAGAGTTCCCAGCTCTAACACGCTCTACAGAAGGTCAAGGTTCTGGTAGCAGCAACCCTTGGGGGTCGAGAACCCGAACTCAGACCTGCCCTTCCATGAGCGTTCTGGGGCGCACCTGGGGGCAATTGCTCAACTTTGGGAGAGTGCGGTGCCTTTGTCCCGACACCGCTTCACTTTCCGATGCTGACACTCGCATCTAATGGTTCCCTGTTCGCATCCCTTCATTGGGAGACCTTAGCCAGAAGCTGCAGGGGTTTCAGCCAGGAATCCAAGATCTAGAAAACATGAAAATCCCTGAATCCCGGCACGGCATGCGGCTCCTTAACTGGGCCCTGAGGATGCAGTTGCTCGTATTACCCCAAATGTGCCCTTCTACCCCACCCTCTGACTCCTCGAATGGGGGCCCCAAGACGCTTGCGTTGTAACAGAAGGGCACACGAGGTTCCTGGCCTGCGCTGCAGAACTATCCCCATCCCCAGTGCTTTTCTCCGGACCAGGAGGCTCCTTTGAGCATTTTTCCCTTTGCCCCCATAGGTGCATTATTTCTGTTTGAAGCTCCCAGAGTTAGGGATGGAACTTGATGCCCAGAAAGACGGGCTGGGATCTGTCCTGAATAACAGTGTCTGGGTGGGAGGGTGGAGAGCCAGGTAGGAGAGGCGGGGGTTCCCCGGTCCAGTAGCTGCGGGCCTGCCCCGCCCCTGTGCGCCGCAGCTCTGCGCTCTCGCCTAGTCCAGGGGCCCGAAACCTATAGGAATCTGAGCGCTGTCCGGCGGTAACGCGATGCACCTTGGTCTCCTAGAACCCAAGCCCTGTTGCCGAGCTCCTGGCCGCCGGGTGCTGAGGAGCTGTGGCTGCGCCGCGCGCTCCTGCCTGCCGGCACCATGAACACCATCGTCTTCAACAAGCTCAGCGGCGCAGTGCTTTTTGAGGACCGAGGCGCTACGGAACGGGAGAGAAGCGGCCGGCCCTACAACAGCGTCCTGGACAGCCCCCACGCCCGCCCCGAAATGGGCATTGCGGGCGGCCCACCCCTCAAGGACAACCTCGGCCTGAGACACCGCAGGACCGGGTAGGCTACCGGGGTCCTCCTGCCTGCAGCCGAGAAGGATGTACTCGCGCGCCCTTGAGTCCCAAGGTTTTTCCAAGAGGGAAAGTCCGGGTCACCTGGGGTTGCATGTCCTTGTTTTTTGAATTTGGAGTCTCAAAACATGGGCAGCCCATTCTTGAGAATCATTGAAAAGAGGCTTTGGCACAAGACTAAGTCAGGGGTGGGGGAAGCCTACCGGTCCTCCGACACCTGGACCTCAGACAGTCTCTCCCCCTAGTTCATACAGCTGGCTGGCGCAGCAGTGACTGAACGGGATGCGTAGGAGCAGGGTCCCGGATCCTGGGGTCAGGCCTCGGGGGTCTCCTTTTCTGTTCTTGAGCCCGGGACTGGAACTGGGAAGGTCGTCTCTCTGCTGGGCATCTGGGGCGGGCGCTCTGTAGGCCGCGGGTGCCCAGAGGCGAGGCGGGGGCTACCTGCTCACGTGCGGGGCCAGGTCTGGGAGGCCGGGGAGGAGCCGCGGTCCTGGCCGCCTCCACCTGAGCGATTGCATCAGCTACTTGCTCTGCGGCCTTGTTGGTTAATAAAATAGAGATTAGGTTTCGTCCAAAGTTACTACCAGGCTGTTCCGCTGGAATTGCATTTCAAAATGTCTAAAGAGGCAGGCGCCGGGAGGCAGCAGCGCAGGCGCGCCAGCTTCCCCGCCCGGGGTGCGCTGCTTGAGCGCTGCGACACCTCCCGGAGCAGCCCGGGAGCGCAGCGCGGGCGTGGGGTCGGGGCTGCTTCTGCCGCCTCCTTTGAATATGTTTTTCCTGGGGCCATTTAACATTACCTTCTAGGACTGAACTTTCATACTTTCCACTCTGCCTTCATCAGGAAACGGCTCCCCTCGAGTGTTTATTAGGTTGTGTATCCTTGCATAAACCTTTCTTTCTAAAGGAAAGTTGCCTCCCTTTCCCAGAGGATCAAAAGAAGTAGTGGAGACCTCCGACAGCTGGGCAGTTGCGTCCTTTGCTCTATCCCTGACGCCCGCTTAGCAACACTCCCCTGATTGCAGGAGACGGGAAGGGTGGGTGGGGGTTCTGCTCTTCAGATCACTTTAGCTTTATCTCCCAACCCCCTAACTTTGAGGTTTAGAATATTCTCAACGTTAAGATCAACTTAGAGCACTGTGCTCACACCAGTGACGCCTGCGACTTTGCAGGATAGAGTGACTTCCTTCCCTAGCCTTGTCTCAACCTGGGGTGGGGAAGGGTGCTTCTCAGAGCTGGGGCCCAGGCCTCCTTTCCTAAGGGATGGGGACCACGTGGAAGGTCCCAAAGGCGATGCTTATCAAGGCTTTCTCCTCTCCCGGGGTTCTAGAGCCCGGCAGAATGGCGGAAAAGTGAGGCACAAGCGGCAGGCCCTGCAAGACATGGCACGGCCTCTAAAGCAGTGGCTTTACAAGCACCGTGACAACCCGTATCCCACTAAGACGGAGAAGATACTCTTGGCCCTTGGCTCGCAGATGACGCTAGTACAGGTAGGTGATGGGGACTCAGCAAGCTCTGAATCCATCTCCCCTGTTAGTTGAGGAGGACACAGGCAGCGGCTGTCCACGGGGGAGGATGGAGCTGGGTACCCAGGGAAGAGAGGATCCGGATGCCTGGGCTGTGGCTGCAGAGGATGGCGCTGGGTAGGGCGTGGGCGCAGAGTTCTGGCTTCTCACCCTCACCTGTCATCGTGTGAAGGACTGGTCCAGAAGGGACTGTAAAGAGAGCTGGGAAGGTAGGGACTGGAAGGTCCCTGCAGAATTCGAAGAAGGCCCTGGGAATCTGGACTCAGGTCTGATGGGAAAGATGGCACTGTTCGCATTCAGGGCAGAGCGGAGAGGTTTGTGCAGGCGAAGACTCCTGCCCCGCATCTCAGAGTCCCTCATTCAGTGGTCTCCAACGAGATCAATAATTTACATTTCTAACAAGTTCTCAAGTGATCCTGGAACTGCTGACTTTGGGCTCAAAATCTTTGGAGCTCTAGAACTTGAAACAGCATATTGGAGCCCCATATTAAAGCTTAAGTTCGGAATAGCTCTCAAAATGACCATTATTAACTAAGGTGATAGGGTAACTAGGAAGATGGTTAGTGAGTTTGGATACTTCATTCTTTTTGTGGGGGTAGGACCAGAAATCAAACCCAGGAACTTGCACTTGCCAGGCAGGCACCTTGCTGCTGAGTTGTACCCTGACCCAGATACCTTATTTATTTATTTTTTTTTAAATAGAAAGCATCATGGCATTATCTGGAATGCATAGTAGGTCCTTTGCTGCTGGTGCTTTTCTCCTGGACTTGAGGGGAGGAGACAGAGTTCAGATGTCAGATGGTTGGGTTCCTTGCCAAATATGGAGAGATGGTGCAAGGGTGTTTCTTCTCCAGTGAACAAACACTGGTTTACACTGAGCTAGATTTTCTGAACATAATCACATTTGCTATTCAGAAAAATGTAGTGATATAGAGCAGTTATTGTTCATACCTCACAGACAGTGTAGCCAAGATGCACTGATGTGGGTCCGGGATAAAGCTGTAATTTCAGATCAGATGCCTTTTCCATTTCAGCACTGTTTCTTGAGTAGATAGAGTGGCATGGACATTTCCACAAGCAAAGGGCTATAGGCAGAAGAGAAGGAGGGGCAGAATGGACTGGGACACTGTCCAACGGCAGTGCCACATGACTGCGTCTGTGAGATGCAGAGCACTCCGTGGGTGAGGCAAGGGAGGCAAGCACCCCAAATTAAACAAATATTAAATAAAAGAAAATCCAGTTCCAGAGTATCTAAACTTTTCATTTAGGAATCATTTTTTGACAAAGCGTGAAAGCTGACTTGTGAGGAGGCTTATCAAAATTCTAATATGTACTTTTCTACTTATTTTCAGAATACAGCTACACAGACATATCTTTTTCCTTATTAACAGGCAAATGTATTAATAGTGATTCCCAACAGCATTAGAGGGAGAAACTAATGAAAGATTTCTTGGCTTAATATCTGTTCAATATAAAATAACTCCACAATGAACAATCCTTTTGTACTCCAAACAAGTATTGATAAAAATGTTGGAAAAATATGAGCTATTCAGTGATTTCCAAACTAGTTTTAAAGTAAGTTATTATAATCAGAAAAACTTGACTTAGAAAAATAAAGGTGTATAATGACTTCAGTTTAAACATGTGTGCAATTTGAACATATACTAGTTTGTAGTTATTTGAATATTTCACAATGGTACCAACAATGCACCATTACCTTATTTGGCTGCCACTTTTTCATAGAGAAAGCAAAAAAGAAAAAAAAGGTTGACTGTCCTGAAACGTATTTTAGTCATGGAAAAATAAGGGGAGGCATTTAAATTTTTGTTTAGAAGTTTTGTTGAGATTCAACTCAAGTAATTATTTTTAAGAAGAATCAAATTATTTGCTAACTTTAATGACAGTTTGAATGCACATAACAATTCTTTTTACATTTGTATCTTGGAAAGACTATTATGTTTCTCTAATTTACATAAAAATTTCATTTAGAACCCTTTCCTTTCTTGTATACTAGTTCTCAGAAAATAAAAAATGAACAAAAATACATAATTTTTAAATGAGGCAAATATTATTGATAATAACAAATGATACCTGTATAGAGATTTTCAATTTTCACCATAATTGAAGTTGGTTTCTTAAACTTTAAAATAATAAATGCAAAAAGTTAATATGTATAGAATTACCCAAAGTACCTTAATGTATCCATTTGTGTCCACTTATTTTTACCAAGGCACAACGGTATGTCTATGTAAATTTTATAAATATATTAGGGTTGCAAAATGCATGCATATATACTTTATATATTTTATACACATATATGTTTGTGTAATTCAAACATAAACTAAATATTCAAAGTAAATTGGGAGTATGGAAAACTGCATAAATTATATTAGGAGTGTACATCTCTGGGGAAAATATAAAGCTGTGATCTGAATAAAGCTTTTGATCCCTGCAAATGAGACCTTAAGTGATGAGTCAGACTCCCACCGAGTCAGGTTCGCCTGTGCAGTCAGCCTTCTCAAGAAGTGCGATCGGGTCTCGCTTTGGCATCCTCTAGCTGCACCCCCCAGCCTAGTGCTTTCCACGCAGTAAGTCACCCTCACATCTTGGTGGCATGAACAGCTTGCTTCTGACAATAACACAGTGCTCAGAGTGTAACTTTCCAAAGTATGTCTCTGACAACTAAAGGACATCTTGAACTCTTAAGATGTTCTAGTTTAAAAACTCCTAGTAATGGAGGGAATGCACAGACAGTAGCTTGTTAGCTTGAACACTACATGTTAGTTCTGCAGAACAAGCACAGGTAGAACCCATTTTATTTTCAAAATGTCTGAAAATACGTTGTACAACTATGTCTAGAGGCAAATATGATGTGCTTCTCTTATTTCTGTCAAACTTTTGTTTTTCTTATCTTCTATTCTTCATGGCTTATATTAACAAAATGTCTGTTTTATTCCTTAACTGTAAAAGTATACCACATTCGAAAACTTCTTTTATGTATACTTTTTTTCCTTTGAACTGTGTTAGACTTTTCATACACAGTAATTTGGCTACTCTTAGATTGATAAGAAAGAATGTGAAGTCTGGTCAGAAATTTTCCTTGAAGCCTAGAATTAAAAACATGGACATAGTTTTGAGAACTTCAAAAGGTACTTTTTCTTATCAATAGACATTTTATTAATCAAAAGACATTAATCAGTACTCCCATGTGTTTTGTTTTGGAGACATGAAGCAGGGAAATGTTTGTGTAACTTTCACTTACTTCTGCTTACTTGACTGGGTAGATTGTTGTAATTTGTTGTTGCTATGCTCAGCTATGCATAACTTTTATTTGCATTATTAGTTTGACATCTTTTCAATGTGATAATAACATTTTTATAAAATTAAGAGGAAGATGATTTGTGCATGCATATATATGTGTGTACTTTGATTTTAACTGACCAATATATTTCACAGCTGCTTGGTGCCTACAGCTGGTTATTGTTCAAACATTTAAAAACTATACTTTGTATTATAAAAATCTAAACAGATATATTGTGGAATAATATGAAGTTGTATGAGATTAAGGTTCTCTAGTAGGTACATGCCAAGGAATAATATGTTCTCTTCTTATAAACTTCAAGTCTCTATGATTTAGTTGCTAAGACTGTTGCGTTGTAAAGTCTTACCACATTAAAGCTCTACTCTTACTTGGAAAGGAGTACTGCTGCTGAGACAGGTACACCATATCAATTACAAGTCTCACAGTGACGCAAATATTCAGCAAAATCTCAGAGTGTCCCTTACACATTATTTCCAGGATAATACTACATGGAAACCAGTTGTTCGGCATTTCAGCTGAAAAACCCAGAATAAGTGTGTTAATTCATTGTGTTCAAAGGTGCGGGTCCCAGTTTACCCCTGAGGGCTCACTGTAATGCTTGCTCTGTCAGTGTGATGAATGTGAACCCCTCTGTTAGAGTAGGAGGAAAATATTTCAGTTTTCTCTTCCAGTTTCTAGGCATTTGGCTCTCTAAATGTAAAATGTGTGGTTTTTAAAAGCACTGAGTTTAACTTTAAAATGCTGTTCCAGAACCTATTCTTGGTAAAGAGGCCTGTTTTACATAAAACACAGTTTCAAGATACTGCATGACACCCTGAAGGAAGCCATACTAGGTAAAAGATAGAAAATGTAAATTGGTATTTTTACCCTCAATGGGACATGGAGTTTGCATTAATTCATTAAGGAAAAAATGCAAAAAATTCAAATTAATCAATCGGTGATTTGTATCCCATTTTGTGAGACTTATTCTAAATACCTTAGATTATATCTACCTTAGCCTCTAGGTTGCATTGTAATTTCTGGTAATAAAATATTGGAAAAATAAATTTATTAACAAACTGGATGACAGTCAAACTTATGAAATCAATTTAGAAGCAGACTGTTAGACATCAGTAAACCTTTCTGGAAATTTTCCTGATGTATAACTATTATAATATGGTAAGAACTGTAAGTATATAAAACATTAGAAAGGATATGACCCCTATATATGAAAACTATTTATGTGCATTAGAATTATAGTGTACTAATGTTCTTTTTAGAAGGTCATTATGTTTTCATTATATGAAGAGTGCTGTCAGAATGGGGTTTTAAACTGTAATACGTAGGTACAATAAAAGTCAGTTAAGATTGATTAAAAGTTGCAGGCCGGCTAGATAGGTCAGTGGACTAAGTGCCTGCTTTGGCAATCTCAGAGATAAGCGTTTGATTCCCGGTCCCCCAAGCCGTGCCAGCCCCACCCCCGGAATGTGCTAGTGACTGAGTGTGGGTGTGGTGGGGCACACCCGTAATCCTACTGCTGGGGAGGCTGCCTAGTGAGACCCTGCACCAAATACATAAATTAAAAAAAAAATAAAGACTGGTTAAAAATTTATTCAGTCTAGATTGTATGCTGCTTACTAAAGAAAATAACAAAAAAGTTTTGGAGTTGGATGCTATTAAATATGACTGATACGGGCGTAAGGAAACCACCGCGTGTCCTCCCTGCAGAGCAGAGCTGCAACAATCACACATGCTCGATTGCTAGAGAGAGTCGTGGGGATAGCCAGAGGCAGCTTGGTACCAGCAGTAAAGGGAATCAGCACTGATACAGGAAAGCAAGGCTGTTCTCACAGGTCCCGGTGCAACAACACTGGCAGGATATTGGGGATTTTAGAGGAAAGATAAGAACTTTAGGAAAGTTGAACAACCTAATTAAATTTGTATAGCATTTTCTTGACAAATTCTGGTCAGGAGACCAGGTCTCTTGCCATTATACCACAGTTAGGATAGCAGGACATTCATTAATGAAGATTTGAGGAAGTTAATCAATTAGGTAAAAAATGACTGTGAATGCTTGAATTTCATGATGGTTGTTAGCAATGAATATAATCATTATTACTACAAACATGTACTCATAAAAGTAAAGAACTTTAAAACAGATTCAGAAGAATGAAATGGGTGTTGGAAGACTATTATAAAATTCCTAGTTATTGAGAAAGGGGTAAAAAATGCTAAATCCACAATTGAAAATTGCCAATTGTTTTGTAGTACTTTATATTACTAGGTGTCTTGTCTTTTTGAGCTTTTTAGTTAGCTAATGAATGAATACATTGGATGCTTCTGGGTTTTAGTTGAGATATTGTATAGCTTGCATTTTAATTCTTTGGTTCTTTGCTGTTTCTATTAACGCATAGCATTATTTTAATATATGTCATAATACCAAAAAATATAAAATTCCTATAAAAGTCACGAGGATTGGATGAAAAGTTTGGCAGGGAGCTGGGGCATCAGAGGCAAGTTTGAGAATGTGAAGAAAGGGGCCAGGCACTTGAATTTCCATGTGAATGGTCATGTCTGTATCCTGGTTCATCACTTCTCTTTCACTGCTGGTCCATCTGGGCTGCAAGAAACAGAGATTAATCAGTCCTGGCACTGAAGACTATGACTCACATAGAATGGCTACTCAATATAGAGCTATTTGTTGAGCAAATAGTTCCAGAAGTTGCCTAGGCACATTGAAAAGACTAAGCACTTGTAGTCAGACCGAATCATAGTAATACAAGTTCTGCTTAACAAGGAGCGAAGCTGGTGGAGACCGAGCCTCTAAAGTGCCACAGTGAGGTGTTACATCACTGTACATAAGTGTGCAAGGGCAGTGGTCATGGCTGAGGCAGAAGGAAACAGCGCAGAGCACACTGCATTTGAATTTCTGTGGACGGACTATCATGCGTGAGTCACAGAGACAGGGAGAACAAAATATATTTTTGCTTTTCTTAAAATAGAACTTACCACAGTTTCATCCAAAAATTAGGGCTTGAGCAATGTGTAAAATTATGTAGTATAGTATAACAAAAAGAAAAAGAAAATAGAAGCGTCCAGTGACTCCTTTGCCACACAGCCATGTAGTAATATGGGATCATGTTCTGGAACAAACTGACAGAAAGACTTAATTATCTTCCATGTCTCATTCTCTTAAAAGCAATTTTTTCTTGGAAATTTAAAAAATCTGTATTTTGATAAGATTCTGATGTTTTAAAAGAAATCTCAAGTGCAGTTTAGCCTCTGAAAATCCAGTGACACCTTAAAAAAGAACACAGGGGACTTTTCTTTGTTTGGGGGCATCTATTTCTTTGGCTTTACCTGGGTGCTTAAGCCACAGCTGTGTTCACTTAAGCCTGGGGGCCTTTGGCTTGCGCCCTCCCTCTGCTTCCCTGCTCCATTTCTAGTTGTTCGCTGGCTTCTTTCCTGCAGCCCTCCTCCTTACTGCTGGTGGTTTCCACAGCTTGACCTTCGACTCTCTTCTTTTGCCTACTTGTGACTTCTGCTGTCATCTCTGTACTTGTGCCTCTCAAATCTGAGCATTTCCTCCATCATGTTTCAGGCATCTTGTTTTATTTCTTCCTGCATATCTCATTCATGATGACTCAAGATCATCGCTTATTCTTCCTTTTGCTCAGCATCCACCCTACCTGTGCATTTTGACTTATATTTGCTCCTCCTTATTCACCTTGATTAAGGAACATACTTCCTATCCACTCTACCTGACACACTCCAGTCTTCCTTCATTTACCAGCTTAAATTCCTCATGAAGACTTGCGTCTCACTGTAAAATAACTCTTTTTTCCTTTGGGTTCATATATCCCTTTTTTGTTTTTATTTTATTTATTTGTTTATTTATTTATTCATTCATTCATTCATTCATTCATTTGAGAGAGTGTTTAGGTATATTGCCCAGGCTGGTTTTGAACTTCTGGCCTCAAACTGCATGTTCTGGGCTTAGCCTTCCAAGTAGGTGAGCCCACAGGTATGTGCCACCAAGCCTGGCTTCCCTTTGTTTTCATGCCTTTTCTGCCATTTTTCCCACTCACTCTCATTACAGCCTCTTGCTAGAAGTTTCTTAGCTAGGAAAATGGTCAGCTGGAACAGAGAGGCAGGGAGGAAGTAAGCTGAAGTCACGTTTCGTAAGCACATAGGTGCCATCCAGTTAATAAAAAAGTCTTTTGATGGCAAAACCTCTTTATTTTTGTAATTCACAACAAATAGAAAGAGTTCAATTTCTGTCACATGTACTCAGCATTGTCAGAGGAATGATGAGATGTGAATATCTAGTATTCCTAGGTCTGAGTGTGTCTAGAGATGAAAGATGCTGGCAGATCTTTTGTGAGGAAGTAAGTACAGCTTGAGTCATGTTTTTGTGCTTTGTTAATGGAAAAACTACTACTGTTTTAGGTGTCAAATTGGTTTGCTAATGCAAGACGTCGGCTTAAGAACACTGTTCGGCAGCCTGATTTAAGCTGGGCTTTGAGAATAAAGCTGTACAACAAATACGTGCAAGGGAACGCTGAGCGGCTCAGCGTGAGCAGTGATGATTCCTGTTCTGAAGGTTTGTTAATACTTTTCTTTTTGCTTTCTTTTGCTGTTCCTTTGTGATAAGAAATTCACCACCATTACCATTCATAAGACTGACCTCACAAAATAGGTTGGCACCCCCACAGCTTTTTGATATTGTGTGAATTAACTTTATTTTGACACTACTATCAAAGACCAGAAGAGTTATGTCCACTTCAATTTGTTTATAGATTTATTGTGTGTTGGAACCACATTTTCTATGAAATCCACTAAAATTAATATACTATAGGAGAGACTACATAGATGCCTGTCTGCTTTTGCCTAGAGCTGAATCTCATGTACCAGAGATGATTTTACACACTGTATGTGTTCTTCCTAGATGGAGAAAACCCTCCGAGACCACACATGACTGAAGGGGGCTATGCTACTCCAGCTCACCATCCTGTGATTAAAAGTGAGAGCCCAGCGATCAAAGCCAGTGTAAGGCCTGAGTCTCGGGCCAGTGAGGACTACGTATCACCCCCCAAATACAAGAGCAGCTTGTTGAACCGTTACCTGAATGACTCTTTAAGACACGTCATGGCCACAAGCACAGCCATGATGGGGAAAACGAGGCAAAGAAACCATTCGGGCTCTTTTAGCTCCAATGAATTTGAGGAAGAATTGGTGTCTCCATCATCATCAGAAACTGAGGGCAACTTTGTCTATCGTACAGGTGAGCATGGGCTTTTCTGCTAACTGCTGTGACAGCTTGGGTAAAACAGCACTAGACCTGCGGGAGAGGGTCTATGTTGACATGTGTTAAGGCTTATTTGTACATTACTTATAATTCAATTTCAAAGCTTTTGCTTTTAGTGGATATGTTGGTTAGTAGATAAAGAGAAAAATTTCAATTTGAGTAATGATAAAATTTCTTATTCTTAATGATAATTTTAATCTTAATGTTAATGATGTTTACAGGAGATATATGAGTCTAATGTGCTTTATGAATAATTCACAATACAAGAAAGCATTGGATCATTGTCAGTCATGCAAATACTTCTTATTGCTTCGTGTTCCATCTTTTCCCTTCTATACTCTGATTTCTAATACTGATGGAAATTAATGTTAAATACAAATTAACATTACTGCCAAGTTTTTTTGTTAAAGGAAAAGTATAGGCCTGGCTTCAACTGCTTCGGAAATTTTGCTTGTATTCCTGGAAAGCACAAGCATGGTTGATAAATAGCTTTGAAATTTTTGCTTTCATTCCACAAATAATGAATCAATTTCTACCTGTCCAAAACATTCAGATGGAGTAACATGCTTGGTAAAATTTTCTGTCTCGACTTCACTTGCCAGAGAAATTTGCTCTGACAGAGTGTTTGAGCAGGTTGTTTTGGAACAAGGGATATGTGTGACCTACATCTGGTGCAGATAAGGGCCTGAGTCCTGCAAAGTGCCAGCAAATGAGCTTTAATGTTAGATTTGGAAACAACTTCAGAAAGCATCCAGTCCAACCACATTAAATCACAGATAAAAAAAGCCAGACCAAGAATGTAGAAGTTGCTCTTTTCCAGTTGAAGAGTGTAGTTGAGCCTGCGTAAGTGGAGGAGCATGACGACGAGAGGACTGCTGCTGTGATTGTACCTGTGCCTCCCAGCGTTACTAACTAGAGATGAAATGCTAGCACACGGATGCCACACAGCTGTTCCTGTCATTTCTCGTCATATTGAGAAGCCTCGTATATGAATAATACGCCTTTAAAAGAGAATGCAAATTTGGTCTGTTTAATATATCATTAAAATTAGTTCACAAGTTTCACTTTCATATGTCTACAAGTATGTACAAGATGTATGATCAAGAGGCTGGGGAGGTAGCTCAGTGGCATAAGCGCCTGCCTGGCAAGTGCAAGGTCCAGAGCTCAATCTCCAGTTTAAAAAAAAAAAAAAGTGTGTGATCTAGGAAGATTCAGTGAAAGTTTATGTACATTCTTAAACTAACTTTGTTTTCTGTGTATATCTCCTGTTTCAACAATGCAAACAATTTAGGGAAAATTGAGTTCTTTTTAATCTACTTTGCAAAGCATGTGATTTGATAGATCCACTGGTTTTTAATTTTTTCTCCAAATTTTAAGGAAATAATTGATATCTATATTTTAAACATTTTTCTGTAAATGTAAAACTATGTACATGTAAAACTATGGAAAGTACATCAGCTTTTTAAAATGTAAATATTCTAACCCTAAACAAAGTTAATACACTGATATTCTGATAACATGAAAAACATATATAATATAGTAATAAGTGAAGAACAATTCAAAACCACAAAAACACCACATGTAGGTATGACAATGCAAATAACAGTAGACAAACTGACAGGAAATGGCTTTGAAAAAAATGAAATTTATCTTAATGAAGTAGGTTAATTACTGAATGGTTATTTAAAAATAATTTTTTCTGAAAAGATTAAAATCCAACAGGTGAATCAAGTCACAGGCCTTGGGAGTTTCTTCCTACTGCCTGCTGAAAACAGCATCATAGTCCCATGATGTTTACCTGTTCTGGCAAATCTCCTGAAAGTGTATCTCTTTTCAAAGGTGACCAAATGTAAAAAGCTGAGGAGTAACGTGCCTGCACTTCGTGCGAACCAAAGTTAAATATCTCGGCTGCTTCTTTCTATGAATGCATTCCAAATGCACTTGATCCATATTAAGGACTCTTCACT
This sequence comes from Octodon degus, assembly GCF_000260255.1. Lineage (NCBI taxonomy): Eukaryota > Metazoa > Chordata > Mammalia > Rodentia > Octodontidae > Octodon > Octodon degus. The sequence continues at coordinate 409,333 of NW_004524720.1, read as the reverse complement.
TGCCAAGTTCTATTTTTAAATAGAAGCCTACTTTTTTTAAAGTTATGAAATCAATGAGAAAGCACCTAGACACACAAACTTCTGGTCTTCCTATTAGTAGGCTTTAAAGAACAGACTGCATTTTTATTTCTTATTTGTGTGGATGAAGAACAAAAAAACACTAAAGGTTTTGAGGGGGATCAGACCCAACAGCAAGAGGCCATCTGCTGAGAGCTAGGCGACAGCCCTGTTGCCACTGTGGTCAGCTAATCCAGTGTATACACAGCTAGCATGAGGGAGATTTCAAGAAATTCTTTCTGAAACTACTTTCTGTGTTTTTCTTTGGCACACAGGATTATTCCGAGTTCCCTCAGTCCCATCTGGTTGTATCTCTTTCCTCACCTGAACAGAATTATCTCATAACCATTATTAACTCATCTCCCACCCTGCCTTGCTGTAGTAGCACAAATATTTTACCTGTCACATTTTTTAAGAATATATGTAAGTACATATATATTCATTATCCATTTAAATCCAGTTTATCCATTTATTTTCTAAGAATGTTGCCATCCATTTTTATATAAAAATTGCTCTCAAGGGGCTGGGGAGATAGCTCAGCAGTCTAAGTGCCTGCAAGGCAAGTGCAAGGACCCAGTGCTGCATGCTGTGCCAGCCCTGGAACCCTGGGCACTCCGTGTCAGGCACGAAAACCAGGAGTGGTGTTGCACACCTGTAGTCCCAGCACTGGGGAGGCTGAAAACAGGAGGATCACTAAGAATCTCAGCTGCATAGCAAGACCCTGTACGAATTATATACATAAATGATTTTTTAAAATTAAAAAAAAATTGCTGTCAAGACACAATTTAATAAACAAATGGGATCAAATAACCAAATGAGTTAGTGTGTGGAAGGATGACTGGTTACTGAGTTGTATTTCATTTGTTCTTAATTGCAGGAGAGAGATGCTTTTTGAAATACAAGGCGTATTACTAGACACCATCAAAGTAGATGTATATTTGTACTGATTTTCTATAGACATTAGTTTTTTTAATTAGCAATATTTATCATTGGGCCAGAAGCATAGTAGTTGCTCAATAAATATTGGTTGTAACATTTCTGACTGTGGTATTATAATGTTAGAATTGATCAGAATTATTAATGTCATCACTTCTAAATACAGTTTATTAATGTTCAAGGTCTCAATTTCTTTATTGAATGACATTATCTAAATTAAAATTGCAGTCTGTTTTCATCATGTTAGCTTAACTTCTTGTAGTCATTTTCAGATGTTTAATGGAATGAATTCCCATTCTGAACTGAGATCCATGTACCTGGATGGATACTGGGTGCAGGATAAAGGCTCTGGTCCACATGGTCTCCAGTGGGGTTCTAGAGCATTCCCTTCCAGAGTCTTGTCTAATTTAGCTGCGTGCACACTCGCTCTTCTGTTCTCTGGGTGTGAGTCCTTACCATGCTTCAAGTAGCTTCTAAATGGCTAGGACATTCCAACAGTCACTCTGGTTTCCCCTGCCTGGGTATGATTCATGAATGCAATCTGCCTGAAAGAAGCTGGGTGTTTACACTTCATCTTGTTCAACTGTCTTAATTGGACACATCTGGTGTAGCCGAAGCATGCTGGCAAACAGGTTAGGCTGTTTTCCATGTTGGTGTGAATTAAGCCAGTTAGCTTCCCCTCTGCTAGGTGCAGGTGAATGTTCCTGAAGAAATGGACCTTTTGACAGAAATGGACCTTTTGTGGCCATTTACTTAGGACACTTCAGTAGGTGGGATCCATCTGGGCTGCCAAAGAGGAACTGGAACATAGAAAGCATTTAGGAGGATGACAAAGACCAGCTACCATTTCTTTTCTTTTTTTTTTAAATAATTTTGTTGAGAAACAAATATCAATGAGACAGTTTCAAAACCAATTAGTAGGACAGTTTTAATAATTAATACACTCCATATTACTATCTTAGTGGTTATTCATTGTACAAGATGCAGACATGATATCCTGTCCAAAAACACTATTAGAACAAATCTTTCTATTCATTGAATTAAGAGAAAGTAGCTGTATATCTATCCTAATTATTTTGAATATACAGATACAAAATGGTCCTTCATTTGTATCCTCTTTTTTTGTTTAGTTTTGTCAGAGAAGGGTATTTCATTGTCATTTAAATGTTGCAGGCTCATGAATTCAGCAAAATATTCCAATATAGTCCAGTAGTACATAATAGTAATGGGTTTTCCATAGGACTGGCAATGTCAGAAGTTGTTGACTTGAGCCTTTTACAGCTCAGCATATTAATGTGGCTTTACTTTTTATAACTTGTTTTTATACTTTTCTGCTGGATGGTTAAGACCAAGATAAAGCAATACCGATATAACAAGAAATGTAATTTTTGTATCTGATAAGGTCAGTCAAATCCCCTCAGGATTTATCCTGAAACCCTGTACTGCAGTTTGTAGATCCTTTGTCATTGTCAGCCATGTGGATGAGTTAGGGCCATTGCTTGACCAATTTGCTCTCTGTGACAGCCTGAGAGAATGTTTTCTCTCCATGTGACTCTCCTTAGGCACACTCTACATCGTCCATCACTTTCCTCTGTGACCCCATAATCTACTTGATCAGAAAATTTAGGACACAACTCAGTTACATGATGTTACAGTTCAGGTTCTCCTATGTCCTGAGTCTTCACTGACCTTGAAAGGCTAGGGCCAAAATGTTGGCTGTCCTTGCAGCCCTTCTTTTTCTCTAATATTTGGTCTGCAAACTTAGGTTGTTAACCCTCCAGAGGAGAGGCTTATTATTATTACCCTACAACATAGGCAGCCAGCTACCATTTCTGAGCCTTTTATCTCTTTTAATGATGACCCCGAGAGGGCGAAAATGGTCTTTGCTCCTTTTCCCCTTGTCTTTTTTTATTTTTTTATTTTTTTGTATTTTAGAGAAGGGTCTACAGGGTTTCAGGGTCTGACTACTAGATCAGCCTTGTAGTGGTCCACCTGTTTACAACCTCCCAAGAGCTGGGATTACAGGGGCAAGGCACCACGCGCAGTCTTAATTGCCGACTCAGCACGCTGGGTGGGGGTAGGGGGCCGGTACAGCAAGCTCGGGGATCGAACCCCGGTCCCTGTGCCTGGTGCTTTAATCCACTGAGCTATTTTCTCCCTTTCGTTTTCTGAATATTCCTGTACTTTAGGATTTAAACTCATGCCAACAGTAGAATCCAGGCATGCTCCCCTCAGCATGAGGCTCAGTAAACCTTTGAATCAACCTAGGTCTCTAATTCTGCATGCTCTCTCCCAGTGGGCCGCTCCCACCTGCACATTCACACCAGAGCACGAGCAGAGCCGCTCCCCAAGTTCTCTGAACCAGGAACAATCCCCTCTAGCTGATCTTTGTTGTTAATGTGCGGTTGAATTTGGAGACATCTTTCAGAGAGCCCTATGGGAGTAGGGAGGGGGCTGCGTTAAGACTTGCTCAGTTTCTCTTGGATTTTCCTGACCAATAAATCTACTTCATGACAGTTTTTGTTCTGTCATCTTGTTTCTTGGTGAATGCTTTGCTGCTGTGGATGACTCCAGGCATTCTTTGTTTGCAGGCTAACAAATAACTCTTAATACCCTCCAGCAGAAAATAGCAGAACTCCCTATTAGCACTCTAGCTGGTGACATCTAGAGGGTACTTGAGAATTGATTCAATTTCTGGTCTTGTATTTAGCCCACCAAATGCTGTCTGGGAAGGGGGCTATTCCACCTAAGGGAAATGTCCAGGTAGCAGAAATTTGCATACCAATTTTTGAAATAAAAGAATATCCATCCTGCTCTTCTAAACCTAGAATATTGACACTGCTTTTAGAGTGTATTTTAAGAAATTTTTTTCTCTGTGCTCCATCCTCTTAATGTTTCTTCCTTTTATTTATTTATTTATTTATTTATTAGAGATTGGTGTCAGCATGTTCATGCATATAAATAACAGGATTTGATCGTCCCCCCCCCTTTCTCCTGTGTCCCCCTCCCTCTCTCATTCCTTTCCTGGAACTTCTTAAACACTGTTCCACCATTCAGTTCAGTACTGCTTGAGGCAACCACAATCCTGACTCACCTCTTCTTCCTTGGATAAAAAACTAATTATGTCTATCTACTAGCCTCTGAAAAACAACTTCTGGACTGGGTATATAGCTCAGTGGCATAGCGCCTGCCTAGAAAGCGCAAGGTTGTGAGTTTGATTCCTGGTACAAGAAAAAAAAACTTCATTAATTACTTATTTCAAGCCAATAATATTTTAAATAAGATTTATAGAAATATTGCCGTGTGTGTGTGTGTGTGTGTGTGTGTGTGTGTGTGTGTGTGTGTGCAGGGAGTGAAATTACTATAGAATTATAAAAACCAAAACATTATTCTGAATGCTGTAGTTTCTTAATAAATTTTTGACTATGATGTTGATGGCCAAGCACATGGATTTGCACGGTTCATTTACATGAATGATTTCTGAAATTGAAACTAATTTGACATTTGAAAATTACATCTTTTAATAGTTTCACTTGCAACATGTATTTGGAATTACATTAAATATCTACTCACTATGCCGAACGGAGAGATTAATGGCAAACACACACACACACACACACACACACACACACACTCACAAACACACAAGCTGGGCAAATGTTAGCAGCATGAGTAACTTGCTGGATGCTTGGGAGTACCTTTTGTTCATGTAGTTTGGTGTCATGTGAGAGCCTAAAAAACCAAAATGAAGGTGCTGACAACAGGCTTTACAAAAAATTGAAAGTTTGTGACAGCTCAGATTAGAAAATGTGCAGCCTTTTGAGACTGTGTCCAAACACAGCAGGTAGGCTTGTGTGTCTGTTCTTTTATGTTGTAGTATCTAAGGACAACAACTCTGATTTAATATTTGTCTGAATGTAGAGAAATAGTTTTATGAAACACAGCCACATTCTATCTCCCTGTGGTACCAATTTCCACTGTCTTCTATGTATTAAAAGTTCCTGGAGGCCATGAAATGGTATTTTATTAATTTAATTTTTATAGGCCCCCTAGCACTCACTATGGTGCCTTTCACATATTTGCTCTATAAATGTCTCATGAGTTAGTATTTTGATAATTTAGTCTGTCTGCTAAGTCATGAAAAGACATTTTTATGTACACAGGTATGTGCTGGTCTGTGTCTGTCAATATGACAAGAGAAAGCAGGTTCCTAAATAAATTTTTTTAACATATCAGTTATTTAATTAGGTTCTCAGTAAGAAATTTAGAACACTAATTTATGAGTATAAATTCAGTATGTCAGAGCAAAAACAAATTGTAGGCAGCCCCAGACCTGAGGAATGGCTTTGATTTTTGGTAAAATCTGTGAGTCCACGGCTTTCTGATCCACCTTGTGCTGCTCTGAAATCTGGTATCTCTCTTTCTCGGTGTTGAAGATCTCGCCCTCCTGGTGTCTGGGTTTCCATAGCTTCTTCTTAAAGTAAGTGTAGGTGAGGTGTTTGAGGATTTTCACTTTGCTGATACCAGTTTTTGTAGAGGTGGCGATGACAAATTTCTGGTGTGAACATGATTAAGGCTAAGAGCCCTAGTCACAAGTAGCAAGCCACTGGCCAACTGCTTCAGGAAGACCACTCCCCTTGCCTCTATGATGCCCAGTGAAGATGATCAAGAAGGTGCCAGGAGTGATCCTAGCTTGAATTTTCCTCATATGTTAACTGAAGGGTTTCTTGCTTTGGCTCAACAACTTTCAGGGCACATCATCAGTAGGGTAGTTATCTAGGCATTTTTGGAAGCTTAACCACCTGGTATCACCATTCTTGTCCCCACCAACTGGTTTTGTGATTGTAGCAAGAGTCTTTTCTTTCTTTGTCTTCTTAGCCTTCGATTCAGCAGCTGTGTACTTTCTCTTGTACAAAGCCTTTCTGGAATACATAGCAGATTGGGAGTATCTACCAATTCTTCTAACCAGGACAGGATTTTGCCTACAGTGGGGCTGACCCTTCTTGGACTTTTTTGCCTTCATCTTACCCTTTTTACCAGGGCCACTGGCAGCAGTCTTCTTGGCTTCAGGTTTATTGTCTGGCTTCTCAGTTTTTTCACCCACCGTCTTGCAAGATGGCAAACCTTAATATGTTTAAATTGGCCAAAAATAATTTCTTTAAAAGAAGGAAAAGCAAGATTGAAAAAGAAGTTAGAGATTAAACACAATGAATTGTGAAATAACAAAATGTTTGTGAGATTCAAAATTAAAACATACAAAGTATGAAATGAAACTAAGTTGATATTAAGTAAAAGAATTGCTTCCAAGGAAAGGCATGGGTGATAAATAGAAAAAATCAGCTAGTCTAAAGAAAATCCACTAAAGAATAACAAGTAAAGCAGATAGGCCAAGGGCTGTCTGCTTTAATGTCTACCTCAGACCCAGCCTTAAGTGAGTCTGAATGAAGTACAATTGAGAGTCATTCATATAAACTTTTCTGTTATCTTCATTTTCAAAGTTGACAGCAACCTTGAGAAAGAGTTTTGACTCTAAGAGTACTTATTTGGGGCTAGGGGTATTATGTGAAAGTGGATTATATCTATACCACCAGGGGAGAAATTTATTTTTAATCACATATCAAAATAGGAAAAGCATATGTGGAAATGTTATATTTACTTTCTTCAATATGTCAGAGTAAAGATTCCAAGCATTTTGTCTATTTTCCTATTAAAAATATGTTTACCAGAGTGATGCTCTGATTCTGAAGAGGCATTCTCTGGTCTTGGCTTCACTCATCTTCTGGCATGTATCAGCAAATAAGTTGTAATCGATTTTCTGTTACTTAATATATTTCAAACTTGCTGAAATTATCCGTCACATCCTTGTGCAATTTTGTACATAGACTACGTGCTTGTCTAGGTCACTATATGTATTTAAGACCATGTCAGTGTTTCCATTAAGAGACTTTTCATTCCCCAGGGCTTCTAAGTAAGTCATAAAAATTCAAGCCAAATGCAGGCTGGCATAGAAGAGTCTTTTTTCTTCCCTCTTTCTATGTATAAGAAATATAAATGCATAACTTCTACTACTTTTAGTTAGATTTATAAACTCTTAACAAGAACAAATGAGATCCATTGACACTTCGGTAGCCTGAGACTGCAAAAAATGTCAAAAAATTTTGTATGTTAAAATAACAAGGAGCCGGAGAGATGGCTCAGTGGAATAAGTGCTTCCCTGGCAAGCAAAAGGGTCTGAGTTCAATCCCCGGTTCCGCAAAATAAATAAATAAATAAAATAACAAGGCATTCTATGTAATGACTATGGTATGAAATGGTTTCAGTCTGTCTGCGTCTCTGTCCGTATCTCTCTCTTTCTCTCTCTCTCTGTCTCTTTCTTTTTCTGTTTCTCTCTTTCTCAACTGCAGTTAGTTTTTCCTGTCTGTCTCTACTTTGTTTCTAAAATTAAACAGGCATTAGGTATTTCTCTATGTCAAAATTTGTTTTGTTGATGTAACAAATTTTTTCACTCAGCATAAATATGTGTTTTCTTCCAGTCCACAATTTTGGTACTTTCAACTTTTAGAAGCCTGCGCTCTTGATTTTTATGACAAATGATATAATTTGTAATTTTGAGTTTTGAGGAGTCAAAAAAAAGTAATAATAAACTTGTTTACTCAACCTAATTTCTTACATAAAGTTTGAGAGATTGTTTTTTCTTGGTTTTCATTTTAAATGAAAGATGGCATATTTAAATAACAGCTGTATTGTGAACCTTGCTACCCTTTCTCTTTGACAGCTTTGTTACCTAATCTCTTTCAATTTCATTACACTGAAGAGGTGAATAATCTGGGACTTTTGCAAGTCTAGCAGTCAGATTTTAAAAGGTTTATTCAGCTCAGTCCTTTATTTGCAGATGTAAGAGTTGCTTTATTTGCTGTACTAGGCACTGAAAATTGCTTTTCATGTATGCATTACTCCACTGCTTGGAAGAATAAACCTGATCCTTGCTACAGCAAGCCTAATTGCTTTTGGCAATTGCAGGTATTTAATTGACTTTTACTTTAAAAATATTTAAACTGTTAATATTGAACTTTTGAGAACTTGGGTTAGATGTTCGTAACTTTCTAAAAATTTTTTTCAATGACTACTATAGGAAGGTCCTAAATGCAAGATTGTGACAGCCACACACAGTGTTGAGGGGTTGTCTTTTGGTTATTAATGGAAAAAGGAATGGCTTGGCCAAGTTACCTAATAGTAAATAGTCAAAAGTCTCTTTGGCATGAATGTGTGTGCAAATATGTGTGTATGTGTGTGCATGATAGTAGTAATTGGAATTAAACATAGTTGAGAAAACAGAGCAGCTTTTGAAAACAAACGGCAGCTATCTTCCACCTGAATGGCACTCCCCCAGAGACACTGGTGTCATTTCCAGGAAGCGGTCAGAACAATTGGAGTGATGAACACAACCCATTTGGATGGTGGTTTGAGGGAGATGGACAAATCTTAGCTTTTACCAACCACACTGCTCATCAGCTTCCAACTGGGGTGAGTCTTCCCAGTCAGAAAATGACTCACGGACTGTTACTTCCCAGCCCAGCAGGATGGAGCAGTGTGGGATACCTGAAGTGCTGCAGGATGTAGTTCATGTTTAGAGTTCCCTTGGGTCAGGGAAAGAATTGCAGTTTATACTTTTGCTGTCTAATGATGCTTTAACTATTGTCTTTGTGGCCTAGAAGAATCTTCCAGAGCACCCAACTGCAGATGGGGTTAGATAGTCATTTGCCCAATGACTTTGGAGCACTTTTTCTTATTTATGAATCTTTCCTATTTTTGACCGTACGTAATGAATTGCAACCATTGTGGGGAGTTGGTACATGCACATATATTGCATCTCGGCTCTCTTTTTCCATGATCAAGATGTACGTCTTTGGCAGAAACAATATATCCACCAAGCAAATTTTGCCTTTAATCGGTTTTCATTTAAATAAGGAGCAATTTTTTTTTACAGTACTGATTCAGAGAGGAGTGTTTGGGTAATATAAAATTAAAATGGAAAAACAACTCAAATGAAAAATGAAAGCTTTTCAAACACTGAAAGGTGGTGAGAGACAACATTCATAGTGAGATTTCCAAGAAACACTTTACCCTTTAAGTTTTCGCCTAGCTGCCTGTGTGTTGGGAACCAGTTGTCCCTTCGGTCAAGCCAGCTCAGGTTATGGCAGACACATCTCCCTGTATGGCAGAGACAGTTCAAGTAAGAATGCCCTGTCCTGCCAAGACTGTCATTATGACACCGAAATGTACCCTTTGCTAAGGGCCAAGACTCAGCGGCTGTCCTTCCAGGTTCAACACTGATTTAGACAACAGATGCATTAAAAGGCAAAGTGGTATTTAGGCTCATTTGTCACATGGCTTCAAGGCAAGAGGATGGTGACCTGGCAGGAACAAGAATTCCTTAAATGTTACTGGGTCTTCCATTTCTAAGTGTAAAATCTCTGGCCAACAGCTGTTTGGTGCCAAGTGCCTTTGCTGTGATGTTAGCCTAGCATGAAGTTGGAGGACTGTGCTACTTCGGCTGCTTATGAGTCCTCAAGGCCTTTGCTAGTGACCAAAATGGACTGATACTGTTGTTTCCCGTGTTCTCTTACTGTTGTTTGGGTGGCACTAGTTCTTGCCCTGTTCTTTCCTCCAATGGTTCTTGTCTGGGCTGTTAAAGTTATCTAACTGGGTACAGAAGTTTTCAGAACTGTGACAGTGTAGTTGGTGTTGTTCTAATTGTTATTATATTTCCTGTATTCTTTTACTTTAGATCTTTTAAGAAATAGGGTGCTGGATCAGATTGTCTCGTAGCTCATGGGGCCTCTGGTTTCCCTAACCTGTGTACTTGTGTTAGAATTTTTTTTGGGTAATGTGTACTTTTCTGTTGTTGTTGAAATATGTTCAGAAAAGCATAGACATAAGTCCTCTGAATAGTAATTCGCAACTATTTTGAAAGGTATTTGAGGACTATTTCACAGTTACTATGATTGAAGCTGTAAATTTAGGTTATAGTTGCAATGACTTTCCTTTCATTAGGCAAATATAAAATAGCGACACTTTATGGTTTCATGACATATCACTGGTCCCCAAATACCATTCCTAATCCATAGCCCCAGCACACACACAGTCCTGGTGTGATGCTGAACAGGGAAGCCCAGAGAGCCCTGTCTGCACTGCCCTTGGCCTCACTGCCCCTTAGCTGCTTTTCTTATGATTATACAAAAGACCCAAAGAGAAGCTGGGAAACATTGCAGGTTTAATCTATATTTTGAAAACAGTTAAATTCCTGTTGCTTCAACTGTGGTTTGGAAGACGGCTTTGCTGGCCTCGCATTTTCTCCCCAGGTAGCCTCCTTACCTGGCATGAAATGACCCATTTGTAAATTAGTCCACAGGGAAAAAAAAAGAGCAATGCTTTAAAAATAAAGAGCCGTGTACTCAGCCAGATCTGCTGCCACTGGGTTTGTGTTCTCAGACAAGTCCCTTCATGAGCTAGGCCTCCTGTCCTTTTGCTCTAAAACTAAGGTTACGACAAGACAGTCCAAAAGGATCTTACGCCTCTTGCAATCTGTGATCCTGTGAAACGTAGAGAAAGAGCACTCACAGTTTACAGGAGGCCCTCGATAAGTACGGGCCATGTTATCTCTATTACATGTAGAATATAATATTGAATATAAGGTGGAATATTAACATTGAATCATTTATTTATTTATTTGTTTGTTTATTTATTTATTTATTTATTTATTTATTTTGTGGAACCAGGGATTGAACTCAGGCCTTTGTGCTTGCCAGGGAAGCGCTTATTCTACTGTGCCATCTCCCCAGCACCCTAACATTGAATCTTAGTTGGGAGAATATTTGTGTCTTTGTTGTATGAAGTCTTCGCACTCAGGAATGTTTGTTCTGGTGATTTTTCATGGCACTCAATAAGTTTTTATATGTTGTTTTACATAGAGCTGGTGTATTTCTCAAATCCTCATTACTAGGGTTTGTTTTTGTTGTTGTTGTTCTTACTATTTCTTTTGGACAATTTCTTAGCTATTATGTTATAATAGCTATCATTGATATGTAGGAAACCTATTGCATTTTGTATATTCTTAACTGTTGGCCACTTTAATGTATCAAAGTATACAAGAGTATCTTCACTAGAGAATAATTTTTGATATATTTATCTTCTTTTTCCTTTTGTTTGCTTTCTCCCTATAGTTACTACATCATATTGGTGGATACCAGTGTTAACAAATATTAAAGGGAGGGCAGCAAGATAGTTCAGTGGACTAAGCGCCTGCTTAGGCAGGTGCAGGGACTGGGGTTCGATCTCTGACACACATGTAATGCCAGCCCCGCCCCAGGTACACAGAGCTGGCGACCAAGAATGGACATGGGTAGGGCTGGAGAGAGAGCTCAGTGGCATAAGCCCCTGCCTTGCAAGAATGGACATGGTGGCACATGCCTGTAATTCCAGCTCTGGGGAGGCTGAAAACAGGAGGATCAGCCCATAAGTCTGAGCTGCGATGAGCTGCATAGTGAGACACTATACCCAATACATAAAAAAAAGAAAGGGAATTTTTCTTATATTTGTCCATTAAATATTTTTTCAGAAAGTTTATGGTTATAAGGGACAAGGGAATTATCAATTTAAGATGCTCTCCTTTTATTCTTAAAATAGTTAATAAAAGAAATACCCCTCTCCAGAAAAATAAACACACATACACACATACACACACACACACACACACATACACATACATACAACTGAACAGTTATTGCATTTATAAAATGCTCTATTCTCAATTTTTAAGGCCATCTCCAAATTTCCCCTTTTAAAATATTTATGTGTTATTTTTAAGATAAATTTCCTAATGTTTAACTGTCCTCGAATTCTTGGGAAGAATTTTATTTGATCACAATATATCATTCTTGTAATATATTCCTGGATTTAGCTTATTAGCATTTTATTTAATAAAAACTCAAGTGAGATTTGTCTATAATTTCTTTGTTTTCCTAATAGTCACCTTCCACAATTTTGGTAATAGAATTATACTACATTTGTGAACTAAACTAGAAAACATGTCATCATTTTCCACTCTGGAAAATTTGAAATGAAGTAGCAGTTAGCTTTTCTGATCATCTTGAAAGTTTGAAAACATCATCACTTATGAGATGGTCTTGGCCTGAGAGTCCTTCTTTGTCTAACTTTATCATCTTTTTTCTTTGTATTCTGCATAATTTCTGCACATAACTACTAGTATGCCAAGCTTCAACTTTTCCTTGTCCATACTTTCCTTTTTAAAAAATCAATTGATTAGTTAATTAATTATTCATTACAGGGTCTTGCTATGCAGTTCAGGCTTGTAGTGATCCTCCTGTCTCAGCCTCCCCAGCACTGGGATTACAGGTGTGCATGACCATGCCTGTTTTTGGGTCCTGCACAGTACACCTTGTGCTTACCAGGCAGGTGCTTAGATGGCTGAGCTATCTCCCCAGGCCCCTGTTAATCAACTTTCTGTCAGTGCTTTCATTCTAATTTTTTTTTTTCCAGAACCAGACATTGAACTCAGACTTCCCTTGCACTTGCCAGGGAAGCGCTTATTCTACTGAGCCATCTCCCCAGCCCCTTTCATTCTAATTTTGGTGACCTATTTTTACTGTCCAAGCATGTCTTGTTTTTATCTTCTGCTATAGATTAAATCAGAATATCCCCTAAAGACCCTTAAGGTCAGAGCACCAGCCTGTGGCACTGTTGGGAGGGGGTGTGGAACCTGTAGAAAGTGCGCTCCCCAAGTGGGAGGAACTTCGGTCATGGGGGTGCCTTAAGGGTGACCTTGTGATCCCGATCTCTGTCCTTGTTGGCTTCCTGGACATTATGAGGTGAGCAGCTTCACTCTCCACATGACCTTGCCATGATGTTCTTCTGCCTTATCACAGGTTCCAAGCAACCAAGCTCATTCACCGTGGACTGAGACCTCTGAAACCATGAGCCCAAAATAAACCTTTATCCTTTTAAGTCGATTTTCTCAATTTTTTTTTTTTTTTTGTCACAGTGAAGAAAAACTATCGCTTGTCACTTTTTTCATGACAGATGTGGCCCCTTTATAGATAAGAACTTACATGAATTGCCACTCTATTTTTTGGTGTTGGAAACCAACCCCACAGAGTTACACCCTCAGCACCACTGTACTTATGATGGCTTTAAAACCTTTGCTAGGATTCTCTTTAAACAGCACCCTCCCTTTGCTTAAAGAATGTAGTTGGATGATTCACAAGATTCTCGATGAACTCCTCGAGGCAATAGATCCATGGCCTCAAGTTTCTGATGACTTTCCCTTAACTGGGGGTCTTCATGACTTCCTTCACAGCCCCCTGATTCTCTGACTGAACTTCTGACTCATGTGTCTTCTGTACCCTGCTAGGAGCAGCAGCTCAGGCTTGGCTGCAGTCTTGGCCTCCACATGTTTTGAGTTGTGGTTCTCTGTTTAGATTCTCCCACCAACGTGAGGCCATATGTATTCTATCTTCCATGAATTTCTCAACTTTTCTGATTTGGCAGTGGTGACCATTTCTTTCTTTCTTTCTTTCTTTCTTTCTTTCTTTCTTTCTTTCTTTTTTTTTTAAGCACTTTTAGGCACACATTCGCGTTTAGATCCACTTTCCATGATTTTAATGGGATTTTGAGGGAGAAATGAGTCCATCTTAATAAGTGTACTATCTTAAAGGGTAACTCTGTAATAGAGACTTTTGTCAATAGTTTTATCACAAAAGATATGTTCTTAGTTTTTAGTAGTTTTCAGTGAGAGTTTATAAACATTCAAAATTATGCATAGATTCTGAATGTCAAGGAACAATTACAGAGTAACTGTCTAAAACATGAAACAGTTAGAACTGTTGCTAAATTCCTGATATGCTTCATCTGCACAAATAGCACATTATTATAGGTAAAATTTCCTAATCTACCATGCTGAAATAAAGATCTAAATGAAATTTAAATAAGTAAAAATACCTGTAATTGCAATAAAATGATATAGTATTACTTGGCAGTTGTGCACTTAATAAATCCAATGCTTTTGAAATGTGACTCAGATTCAAATGGATACTATTTTACTCTGTAGCTAAGCATGCGGCAGGGCCCCCTAGAAACTTTTCTTTTTGTCTTTCCAGTGGAAAACTTAAGTTCTTTGTTTAAGTGAGTACTGTTGGGAATTTTTAAGTAAAAACAAGGAGCTAAGAATTCCACTCCTTTTTGCCAATCTTTTCTTCAAGCAAAATTATCAATTACTGGAGCATTAAATATCATATGCCCATATTGTTTTTTTACCCTTTTGCACTCGGGTTACTTTAGTGTTAGGCACTGCTACAGATGTAGTCTATTAAAATCATACATAAAAATAAAAGAACACTGTGGAAGGGAAAGGATTCACATATTTGAAAAACATTATGTTAATAATGTACTATTAAATTTGTATGTTGGATTTGTCATAAAAACATTAAATTATGTTGCTTTCCACAACACCTTTCTATCTTTTCTCCTCCTCCTTCTGTTATTTTCCTTTCCCTCCTTCTTCCTCTGTTTAAACATTTTCTCCCTCCTAACAATAAGGCACATTGTCTTCGCTCGGGCATTCCTGTTCAGCTTCTCTCCTGGTTTGTTCAGCTACAGACAAATCAACTGAATATGTCACAGTACTTCTGTGTCTCTGGATAGTCTCTGGTAGAAAGAACATAGAATATTTTTCTGTAACTTTTTTTCTCTTCTTCAGGAATCATCATGACTGTCCATCTTTGTTAACATCTACACTCTATGCTTCTTACAAGTGCTACGTCTTAAATAGGCCACTGTTCCCAAGATTTTTCCAAGACTAAAACATTTCTAGACTCTTTTCTTTGAGCTGACTTTTTTGTCTTTGTCTTCCACTTCAGAGTGAGTGGATCTTTCCCTGGATTCTGTAGCTAATGCTTTGGTACATCCTTTGAGGTCCTAGAATCAGCGATTTTACTTATTACCAGTAGTTGATTTGGCCATTGGCAACAGAGCATACATAGCAAGTACCAGTTGTAATTCTTAGCTGATGATTGCAACTTCCACCTTCAGAGGCTCCCCTGGGAAAATGGAGATTTGAAAGGGTCGCTTTTTAAAATTTTAATTAACAAATAATTATACACAATTGTATATGTGATACAATGTGATATTTTGATACATATATATGTTGTAGAGATCATATGAGGTTAATTACCGTGTCTATCACCTCAAATGCCATTTATTTGTGGGTGGAAAGAACTTTTTTATTTTAAAGAGAATAGAAAAATAATAAATATGACATTAGAAATGACACACAACTTCAAAATAGAAAAAACCCCAAAATTATAGGTTTTAACAGTGGTTGCTATATTGCACATTGTTGCATGCAGTGTAGTTGCTCAGACTATCAGACAGAAACATGTAACATTGTTCAAAGTAAAAATTTTAATCATTCTGCTGCCTTCAAAAGGCAAGAATATTTAAAATTCTCTCAGCTATTTGATATTGACAATATGTTATTACTAATTATAGTCAATTTATTTGGGTGTATACCCAATAATGGGTTTGCTAGACAGTATGATAATTCTGTTTTTAATTTTTTGAGGAACTTTCACAAGAAATGGCTACAATAATTTATCATTATTATATTAAACGCATTTTTAAAAAAGCTTATTCCACGACCGGCAAGATAGCTCAGTGGACTAAAGAGCCTGTTTAGGCAAGCTTACTCAAGAGCAGGAACCTGGGTTCCAACCCCCGCACCACATGCCATGCTAGCACTGCCCCCAAGGTGGGCTGAGCCAGCCAGAGTCCGGGCATAGTGGTACATACCTGTAATCCCAGCGCTGAGGAGGAGGAAAGCAGGAGGATCACTATGAATTCGAGCTGCACAGTGAGACCCTGTAATAGTCCATTTCCTTGTGGTTGTGGACTAGGGTCCCCTTTCCCAGTTTCTCAGCTTTCATTGTCCTTTCTTGTCTGGCCCCTGTACTTCCCAGCAGCACCCTGCCTTGGCCCCATTCTGCCATTAACCAGGACAGAGCTCCACATTGAGGATTTTTTTTTCCTCCGAAAGCCTTCAGGGCAGGTTTGGCTGGCTTGTGTTATGGGGATGGAACCACAACACCCGGAGCCTGACTGCTTTGTTGAGGCAGCCACTTAAAGAACTGAGCTAAGGACATGATATACTATTTACAAACACTATTAGAACAAATCACTCTATTCATTAAGAGAATGTAACTATATATCTATCCTAACCACTTTGAATACACAGATACAAAATAGACATTCATCTGTATACCCTTTTTTTTTTTTTTAAGTTCTGTTATTTGAATATTATAGGTGTGTAAACTCAACAAAATATTCTAAAAGAGTCCAGTAGCCCATAATAGTATTGGGTCTTCCGCTTGACTGGCAATGTCAGAAATTGTTGACCTGAGTCCCCTATAGCTCAACATAACAGCATGGCTTTACTTCTTATATTTCGTTTTTATACTTTTCTGCTGGATGGTTAAGAACAAGGTAAAGCAGGACCTATGCAACAAAAGTTGTAGTTTTTGGGTCTGATAAGGTCAGTGAAATCCCCTCAGGATTTATCCTGAGATCCTGTACCTCAGATTGTAGAACTTTTGTCAGTGCCAGCCATGTGGATGAGTTAGGGCCATTGCTTGGCCAATGTGCTCTCTGTGAAAGCCTGAGAGAATGTTTTCTCTCCATGTGACTCTCCTTAGGCACACTCTACATCATCGATCACTTTCCTCTTTGGCCCCATAATCTCCTTGATCAGAAAATTTGGGACACTACTGAGTTACATGACATAACAGTACAAATTCTCAAATGTCCTGAGTCTTAATTGACCTTGGAAGGCTAGGGCCAAAATGTTGGCTTTCCTTGCAGCCCTCCTTTTTCTCTAATTTTGGTCTTCAAACTTCGGTTGTTAACCATCCAGAAGACAAGCTTATATCATGTCCGCATCTTGTACAGCAATTAACCACTAGGAAGAATGTATGCAATGTGTTAATTATTGAAACTGCCTTACCAATTTGATTTGAAACTGTCTCATTGCTATTTGTTTCTCAGTAAAATTATGGGAAAAAAATAAATTTAATTTTTAAAAAAACATGTAACACACTTTGTCAAAGTACCAGAAATTGAAGAAAATAAAAAATGTACCAGAAATTGGAAAAAAAA
Organism: Octodon degus; assembly: GCF_000260255.1. Lineage (NCBI taxonomy): Eukaryota > Metazoa > Chordata > Mammalia > Rodentia > Octodontidae > Octodon > Octodon degus. Next base: position 392,116 of record NW_004524720.1, on the reverse strand, counting down.
AAAAAAAAAAAAAAAGAACTGAGCTAAGGGGCAGGCCCCCTAAAAAGGCAGAAGGATTTTTTTTTCTCTGAATGCCTTAAGGGCAGGTTTGGTTGGCTTGAGTTGTGGGGATCGAACCACAGCCACCTGAGCCTGACAGCTTTGTGGAAGCAGCCACTTAAAGAACTAAGCTAGGGCCAGGCCCCCCAGAGCTCCACATTGAAGTTTTGTAACTACACTTATATAATGTTGACTAATCTCCCAACTTTAAAGCTGATTGATTACCTGAATGACATCTGTGAACTCTCTTTCCATATGTATCATAGTATGTTCACAGATAGAATGCTGGAGTCATAAGATAGGGGGAGGCAAAATTCTGCCTATCCCAGCATAGATCATGTAGCAAGGGGATATGTGCAAGGTTTTGCTCATTTGTACTCAAATTTCTATGCAATAAACACGATCATCAGTGTAGTCATTTTAAAGGTTAGAATATACTGGTTTAAATGCTGTCTGGTAGTCTTCAGACTGAATAACAAAACCCTATCTATTAAATTGAAATTTATATATGAGTTCAAAAGATACATACATTTATGAGGTAAGCATCAGGCCACCAACAATGAAGTGGCTTAAGGTGGCTGGCTGGCAGTAGACAACAGTAGGAGGAGTTTGGGAGCTGGGTGAATGATGATTGATGGTGAACAGCATCTCTTTGCTGTAAAGGTCATAAAACCTACCACTTTCCGTGTACATACTATGTCTCTGGCTTTGTGCCATTTTATTCCCATGAGTTACATTTTATTGAGTCCTTTCAAGAACTCCCTGAAGTGTATGTTACTGCCCTTATTTTAGAAATGATAGACAAGATTTAGGCAGCAGACTGTGCCCATGTAGAAGATATGGTTGAAAAATATGGTGTATATTTAAATTTTTTTTAAATTACAGTAAAAGATTCTCTGCACTCTGAACACACTCTCCCTTTCTTGGCACTTTCTGAAGCAGTTCTGGACTCTCTCTTTCATGCACATCTTTAGTCGCACTGCTTGCCTGCCTTACTGTCCTGAGTCGGTGCAAAGTGTTCACCTTTCATGGTCATTTTGACTTTGGGAAAGAAGCAGGTGTCACACACTGCCAGGTCCAGTGAGCAAGGTGGCTGAGAATGTTTTGATGAATGTGCTTTGCCATTAGATGGCACTTGGCAGTAGCAGTCACTGCATTTTTTTTTTTTTTTTTTAACCACACTTTTTAAGAACACTCACAAAGAGGACTTCCAGAAATGCTTCAGAAACTGGCAAGAATGAGGGGTAGGGACAGGTCAAATAGATCAGCGGATCCAAATGCCTGCAAGCAGGAGCAGGGGCCGGGGATAGGATCCCCGGGCCTGCTGTACAGGCCCAGCCCCTGCCCCCGGGGGCGTGCTGAAATGGCAATTGAGACTGGGCGTGGTGGCACATGCCTGTAATCCCAGCACTTGGGAGGCTGTAAACAGGAGAATCACTACGAGTCTGATCTAGTGGTAAGGCCCTGAACACCTTGTAGAGCCTTCCTTAA
>NW_004524720.1:346987-390486 GCF_000260255.1 Octodon degus | reverse complement strand
GGTAGGTATGTTAGAAGTAAGTGAGAGGATGTAGAAGGGAATAAATAGCAATGTTGTTTGTTGTAGTAATCTTTTCTTTCTTTTTTTCTTTCTTTTTTAAAAATGTATTTGGTACAGTGTCTCACTATGCATCTTGAACTAGTACTGGTCCTCTTGTTTTCAGCCTCCCCAGTGCTGGATTATAGGCATGCACCACCACACCCAGGGGCAGTGCTGCCCCAGCCAGTGCTGCCAGGGATGGAACTTAGGTCCTGTACTTGTCTAAGCAGGCACTTAGACCACTGAGCTATCACCTTGTCCTGCTGTAATAAATTTTTAGAAATTAAACATTCACCATATTCTTCCATTAACTCTTGTAAGTGATGATGTTGCAGAGTCAGATTTAAGCTCAGATCTGTGTCTTTGAAACCATACTCTTGCCCATCGTCATACTCTTTGGGGAAGATTACCAAGATGGTAGTTCATCTTTGCGAGATCATCCCATCTCCTTACATCTTCTGCCTGGTGGCTCCTTTTCTTCTACCTACAAAAGAACCCCTCAGCCCATTACCCCAGATCCTCTGTCAGCCCCTCTGGAGTTAATGGTCATAGGTAAGTCAGTATCACCACTGATGTCTGAAGCATGACAATAGCACTGTCGGGACACTCACAGGAGGGCATGGTAAGGACAGAAGGGCCAGCCTTGGAGCTGTGCATCCTGCATGCACTGTCAAACTTAGTCCTCTTACCACTTCATGAAGTAAGTACCACAGCTATCGCTGTTTTCCACAAGTATTTTGGAAGTAGAATATAATGTGTAAGGAATCGAGTGTGTGAGAGAGTTTTCAGGGAGACTCTCTGGTTAACCTGAGCATCTTAATCCTTTCATTTTTCCAAAACATTAAGATCAGCCATGTAACTTGTTTGATAAGCACCTTCAGCATGAAATTTATTTTATCCCTCCTTTGTCTCCCTGATAGTTTCTTTCAGAGCCCCAGTGTGGGCATCTGAAGCTGCAGGGGCTATGTTAGGACTGAACTGTCTCTGTAGGACAAGCCCATGGCCTTCTGGTCTCAAAATGGCAGTAGGGAGCCTAAAAGCCTCTTTGTAGAGAGGAGGAGGAGGAGGAATCTGGGAACCTAAGAGTAGCTGGAGGGAGGCAAGTATCTGCTGTCCAATTTCCCCAAGAGGTATAGAGTACAAAAGTGTGACGAAGGCAGATGAAGGGATCGTGCGGAACGAGGCTGACAGGCTCCTTATTAGAAGAAGGTGCTCCTTGTAAAGCACTGCATGCCCGCTGGGGGAGCAGGACTACAGTCAGATCCCTTGCTGTGGTTCCAGCCTGTGGGGGGCAGGAGGAGGCGATGGGGGCCTTGACTCTGCGTCTCCCTTGCTGCCCTGCTTAGAGATTTGACATAGGCCTTCTATTTCATGTCCTTGAAAAGTCCCCAGAAAACACATTAGGTATGCTTTGATTTTCAGAGTAAGATACATTCCATAAAGTAAGGCATGAATCAAGTCAAGTTTAAAGGTCAGCACAGACACTTGTTGTACTCGAAGAATTCTGCAGGGAATCTTTGCTTATGTGATCAGCGTATGTCAACACTTGCATTTTGTAAGGTTTTTAAGATATTAGGGTTGTCTTGAATTTAAGGTGAATAAGCAAGATCAGTTACTTCTTGATCTGTAATTCAATCACCGACAGTATCCTCTTTTCTTGCCACAATAAACAAGATTAAATGATATTTTGTGTCTGCAATAAGGTTTGTTAAAATACTGCATCTTGCTTCTAAAATGTAACTGAAATCACTGGAAAATATAATACTGAGTGGATGGACCATGACTATCATAGTTTGAAAACCACAAAAATGTGTGTGTGTGTGTGTGTGTGTGTGTGTGTGTGTGTATACACATGTGCATGTATGGGTACTCTGAAGAGTTTGATCTGCTTATGCAATGAAGATTGTTACTTAAAGAGAAGAATTAATTTTTTTAAAAAAAAATTTGAAATGCTTTCTCCAAGAGTGGGACTCAATAGCATTCCTTTAAAACAACTTTCATTCTTAATCTATAATTAAAACCAAAGTTTTCTTTTAATTTTAAAAGCTTGTCCTTGAACTAAAATAACATGGAACATTTTAAAACAGGGCTCCAAGCTGCTGTAGATACATGTTATTTAAACCACAGAGTCTGCAGTTAGAGTTCTCAGTGCCAGACAGACTACAAATTCTACCCGTAGCAGAAGTGACTGCATCTCTGGAGGTTGTAGGACCAGGGAGGCCGGTTGCTTTCTTGGATCTGCTCCGACCTTTGGGCTCTACCCATGAATGACTTAATCCCTGCATAAGATCAAATGTCACTGCCAATGCCATGCAGAAAAAAAGCCACCAAGCCTCTTCTGCCTCTGCACAAATCTAATGTGTTTAACTAGAAAAGAGAAGACAATCAGTAGAAAGAGCCAAGGAAGTTGTGAGGAGGCCAGCATGTAGGCAAACTTCAGGGGCTAAGAGCACAATAAAAATCATCATTTAAAGCAGGACACCACTGTTTACTATGGCAAGAAAAGAGGATACTATCCATGATTGAATTGTAAAAATATTTTCACTGAGTTCATTTTTTTTTTTTTTTACTGAGTTCACTTTTGTTCTTACTATTCTGGTATTAGATTAGCAAATCTAATGCCAGATTGGATCTAATAATATACTGTGTTGCATGATGTACTATAGAAAGTGCATGAATGTCTGTTATTTTATTTGCTCCTCATTACAACTCTATGAGGTAAAAATAAGGATAATTGTTCCCACTTTTATGCAGGGAGGGAGCTGCTGCTGTGGCACTGTTATTCAGAGGCAGCGCCAGAAGTTGAGCTGCTCAGCTCCTAGTTCAGGCTCTTTCCACTTGATTTTGATTTTACAGTGTTTTCCATTTTGGTTAAGTGAACTCAATTTTTTAAAAAAGATTCATTTCCAGAGTAGAAATCTCTACAGTGACTTGTGACTTAGTGGAGCTGTTGTTGCTTTTGAAAATTGGATTAAAAGCTCTGGATCCTTCTCCAGAAAAATGCACATACACACACAACTGCCACGTCATCTGGGCTGTAGTGAAGGTGTTCTCTACCCTTCAGGGCTGTGCAGGAGTCCCTGGTGTGTGCGGTTGTGCTGTGGGAGTCTAGCCTCCCGCAGAGGCCCAAGCAAGGGCTCTGTTCGCAGAGTGCCTGGAACTGCAGAGTGTGTTTGCCTTATGGGCCTTCTGCTGTGCACTGACTCAGGGACGGAATGTCCCTGTCCTTGGGTACCAGCAGACCCCACATCTGGTATGCCTGTGTCGAGGACTAGGTGGAAGATTGGGAGTGAATGGACTGGGGCCTTTGGTCACAGCACGCTCTGCCTTGAACCCCAGCCCTGCTGCTGCTCTTAAGGGTACCTTGCCATCCCACAGGAGACATTGCCCCATTGGCTCCACCCCACAGCACCCCCAGCCTGACAGTAGCTCACCAGCTCTACTCTTGCCCCTTCCATCCTTTCCTTACTCTCCTTGCCTCAGTGTTGGTGTCCCTGACAACGTTCCTTCTCATATCCCCAGCCTGACTTCTCAGTCTGTGCCAGGTCAGCCTGCACCCGTTCAGGTCCCAGCAAGGGCTAGGGAAGTGCGAGGGGGCTTGCTCATCCACTTCACCTTCCTTAGAAGGCACTTGTGATGTTAAAAGGTAGCTTCTTTTCTTCGCTTATGTCTGCTTGTGAGTTAAGGGGCTTCGAGGATTTTCTGTAACTTAGCCACCATTGCCCGCCAAACCAGGCTCAGAAGCCCACTGGGAGACAGTGTTGCCATTTCTGATCTTGGATCTGTATATGTGGAGAGCTTTATCCAGGCTCCCTCTGCAGTGGAGTAGATCACTAGGCATGGAGCACCCTCCTGGCCCTGGTGTGACTGTGTCCACAGGTGTCCTGGAGGCTGGGGAGAGGCTGAGGACCTGCCCATGCCTTCACCTGGGCAGCTGACTAACAGAGGGGAGTATGGGAACACCTGGAAAGAAAACAATTTATATTGCAGAAACAAACTTGGCTCATGTTTATCGTTCTGTCTGGTTCTTGTCCTTTGTAGAAAAGGACACATGTATTATACAGAAAAATGAAAACATGATAAAGGAATAGAGAATGGCATGAAGGAGTTTTTAAAAATATGGATGTTGACTTTAGAAAGAAGTCTTAAAATAATTTCCTAAATTGGGTTCCAGTGTGAAACTGTGTTATTCTAAGAAATGCATAACTTTCTCAGTAACCGGCGGGGGGAGGGGGGGCACTCCCTGGAAGTCCCTGGGATCTCAAAGCCCTGCTGCCTAAGCTCTCTCTCCATTTCTAGGGCATTCCAGTAGGTGCCATTCTGTTCTTACCTGTGCTTGGGCAGTAAGAAAGATAAAGATTTTACTTGAAGATGTGAGTAGGCCAGAAGTGACCCAGAGGCTGTTCACCGCAATGGTGTGACTTAGCTTTGTCCCTTATGAGCACAAATGCCACGAAATTTTGCTACTCAGTGTGCAAATCCCTCTATTCCTCTGAACATCCTTTTCTAAAGTTTAGTAACAGTGGGTAGCAAAACATGTTGGGAAGAAGGTCCAGTGTTCCACAGTGCAGAGCGGTGACTATAGTTTGCAGTAACTGATCATGTGTTTTATGGGATCCAAAAGAAAGGAGCTCAAAGATTCAAAAAATAAAGAAACAATAAGGACATTGAAATACTAATCACCCTGGTTTGATCAATATACTCTGAGTGTATACTGTACTATTCCCTATAAATATGCATCATTATTATGTGATAATCAAAAATGTTGAAGAAATTAAGTGAATAACTTAAAAAAAGAGGAAGGAAAAAAGAGAAAGAAGGAAGAAAAGAAATGGTAAACTGGGCACAGTGGCATATACCTGTAATTTCAGCACTCTAGAAACCTAAAGTGGGAAGATTCTAAATTCTACCCCAGCCTGGCAACTTAGTGATTCAGTAAAAATCAATCCCAAAATTAAAAATGTAAAAAAGTTGGAGTTGTAGCTCAATATAAAACCTTTAGAATCAGTCCCCCGTACTGAAATGCTGAAAAACAGAGGGGGGGAAGGAGGGAGGGAGAAACGGAGGGAAGGAGAGAGGGAAGGAGGGAGGGAGGGAGAACAAAGGAAGGAATAAGCTGTGGCAAGGCTTGGAGTTAGGGATAGACCAGAAATATTATTACACCTGCTGCCAATTCTGAAGTTCTGTTGAAAAGAGAAATCCTCCAACTGGCATGAGGCCCTGCCTGTCCTGTCCCCATCCCTGTGGTTCAGGCCTCCTGTGGTCCTTGAGGTCTTAGTTTTACTCTCTGATTGATCAAGGCCAAGATGATGCAGAATCAGGATGCTAAATAACAGGAGCAACTTTGGACAGGTTTTGTCATCTCTAATTAGCTTATGATTAGATTTGTCTTTTCCATTTGGTTTGCCTTCAAAACTCAGCCAGAAAACTCAAAGGCATTTGATTTCCCTCTTTATTCTAACCACTGACTAAATTTGAGTACTTGAGGCAAATTATATATAAATTTCTTTTCTGGGAAGGGTGAGCTGTCTTAACATTTAACTGTGGATCAGATGAACTTGTCTTGTGTAAGAGTTAAGGGATCTAATGTGAGATAAAATAAAACCTACCAGATAAGTAATCATATTTAAACTTCATGGTTTGGGGGCCTAATCTCTCTTAAAATCAAATGCCTTAGCTCTTACATTAAAGTATGTGGCCACAGGACAATTTGCTCACCATCAACTTTTGCATTGCAGGAGGATTCTAGGAATGCCTGATTTCATAGGAATGCAGTTGGAACCTCTGAACATTTCTGTATATTTGAAACTACAAAAAGCTCATGTTGTATGATCCCACTTGCACAAAATTATCTAGGGCCTCAAATTCACAAAGACAGAAAAAGAATAGTGGCTACAAGGGGCTGGAAGCAGGGTGGGGGGATGGGAAGCTGCCAGTTAATATGTGCAGAATTTCAGTTTTGGAAGATGAAACAAATGGCAGAGATGGCTGGTGGTAATGGCTGCAAAGCAATATAAGTGTTAATGTTTAAAAATACTTAAGTGATGAATTTTATTGTATATATAGTCTACCACAATTTTACATATGTATAAAAACAAATCTTCATCGAACTATTTCAGAGCACAATTTCTGATAACAAGCCAGACTTATGTATGGCTTGGGTGTGGCCTGTGATGACTAGGAGGGTGGGGGTGGGGCACAGTATGTATTGGTTCCAGCTATAGCCATAAAAATTACTTTGTTTGGGGTTAGGGAGATAGCTCAGTGGTCTAAGCACCTGTCTGGCAAGTGCAAGGTCCCAAGTTTGATCCCTAACACCTTGTATCAAAAGAATAAAAAAAAAACAAAAACTACAAAAACATTTAGCTTGTTTCACATATAAAAAACAACCTCTTAGTTTGAATTTTTTCCTTTAATAATGTATGTTGGAAAGTTTTTCATGAGAGAACATTCAGGGTGTTCTTACTCCCTTGTGTATAGCTGAAGAGCCTTCAGTCTCAATTGCAGAATGCCCACTGAGTTTGGTATCTGTTTGTTCTCAGATTAACAATGGTGGAGGGTTCCTATTTCCACACAGCCTCTAGATGCAGTGTCACTAAATTATTTTATTCCACTGGTTGGTGAATGATTCTGAGCATCTGCATATATTTAAAAGTGTTTCATGAATGTCAAAGAACACTCAGAGGTGTGTTCAGTCTGTAGCCTACAGGACACTTGCCCTCTTTTTAAAAATGCTACAATAACAAATATATATATGTAGACACACATTAACTGTAGTATGTATTTGCTACATAACCAAGACAATTTCTCTTTCCTCAATATGGCCCTGATAAGTCAAAAATTGGACACCCAGAGAGGTTAGCCTATAATATATGTGAGAAATACGCTAATTAGTAGTTATACACATAATTTAATAATAATTTTGTCTTGCATACTTCTTAAAAATGTAATTACACTCATCAGTTTTTGTTGCTTCTAAATCTGAAGTGCAAGGGCCCGCCAAATAGCTCAGAGGATTACACTGCGGCCAGATACCTGGAGGGCAGTGCGGCCCCACCCCAGGGCGCACTGAGACCGTGATTGAGACTGGGCGTGGGGCGCGCCTGTAATAACAGCACCTTGGAGCTGAAACCAGGAGAATCACTATGAGTCCGATTTACGTCGTGAAACCCTGTAGACCCTGGCCTACAAAATATAAATTTGAAGTGCAAAGAACTCATACACTTCAAAACTTTAAAACAAATAGCCCAAGTTATCTCTATTTCTGTGGTTTCCATTTTTACTTTAACTATTTACAGGTCTTTATTAGAAGGGCTGCATAATGCAGTATAGTGAGAACTGGTTTTTTCCACAGCTTTACCCAGGTGTCCTAATCTCATTTATTTATCAGGCTTTCTTCTCTCTCCCTGGTGGAAATAACACATTTTAAGTGGAGTCTGTCTTGTCTTTCTATTCTCCTCAACTAATTCTTTCTGGATGAGAAAGATGCTCCTGCTGCACATTGTTTTAATTATTTAGGCTGTAATATCTGGCTATGGTTGTTTTCCCTCGCTGTTCCTTTTGTACAGTTTCTGTGGCTATTTTGTTTGTTTACTTTTCCATATTAACTGCAGCCTAAACTTGTCTACTCAAAAGACAGAAGCCTTTTGTTATTTTTATTGGGATATGGGGTGCTCATGAATTATAGAAAGTTGTAATTTTTAGGTTGCGGAATCTTCTTATCCAAAAATTCAGTGTATTCCTTTGTGACTGTTCTTAGTGTTTTAATGTATCCCAAATTAGTCTTGCTTATTTTTTGTTAAATTATTCCTAGGCATTTTGTCTCATTATTGTTTTAGTGTAAGAAATAGAGTACTTTCCTTTATTCCATTTTCTTTTTTTTTTTTTTTAATATCAGAAAGCCACTGTATGTTGTCACACTCTGCTACAACCATACATGTTTATCATTTCTAGTAGCTTTTGGTTTAACTTGATTGTATTTTTAGTAACACAATCCTACTATTTGCAGAGTGATGGCTTCACTCTGTTCTGAATTTATTGCCATGAATGTCTTTCACTGACTTACTGTATTTAACGTCACCTCTCCTGACCATAGTGGCAAGACTTCTAGTATTTTCCTTTTATGTAAGATGCTGGCCTTGGGTTTCAATCCATGCTTGCCCGGAGTATGGTTTCAGATTTTGAAGAATTAGTTCCCAGTTGTTGTTTTTTGTTGTTGTTGTTGTTGTTTTTTTAACACGACTTACTGAGAAACATTAGGTAAATCATTTAACTTCTCTCCTTCCATATCGACAAAATGAAAGAAATAAAAATATCTAGTTCACAGATGTTTTGTGACATTCAAATAGGACAATGTGATTGCAAAAGCACTTGGACAACATGCTGTATAAATGCTTGTTGTTATTCCTGTTTCCTCCTATAGAGAATGCTTCTCTACAACTCTCCTTTAAGAATTATAAAAGCTGGGTTTCCCTCTGTGGCTCTGAGCCTTTTTAATTCCATTCACAACACAGCTTCTGCATGTACTCCAAGGCTGGAAAGAAAATGTGTTTTTTGAACGATGAGCAAATTCCTTTGCTGACATTTAACCAAAATGTATTCCAAACCTGAAGCTTTTTGGAAGGCTAAGAAAACGTTGGTCACCGTCTTGTAAAAAAGTGAAATAAAAAATGTTTATGTACCCAGCACTTCCTGATTCAGCTGGAAGTGAGTGTGCTGGGGTGTTGTTATTTTGTGGTGTTTCAGTTCTGGGAAAAATGAAACCAGAAAATAGGGTAAATTTTTCAAGACATTTGGTTAGGATGGGAAAGATTTCTTTCTTTCTTCTTCTCTTTTATGTTTTCTTTATACACTGCCCTCTACTTTAACATTCAGAAAACCATGTCAGCTTGGTTCTACTCCACATTTTCTGCAGCTAATTGTGACCTGTCCAATTTTCTTCACAGTTAAATTGGGTGTTTAGAGAATGAAGTGCACGCCTAATGTTTCGGTTCATCCTTTCACACCTGATAACCTTGACTGCATGGAAAATAACTTGTATGTGTAGAATTTTTATGTTCCTTTTTCAAAGCGAGCTCCCCAAACTAGTTTCCATTCAGAGTTGTATGTGTTGGGCCAATCTGATAAGATGAGCAAATTTACTTTTTCTTTTGTAAGAAACCACCCAGCAAGTGGCTTCACTCCTGCAAGGGTTGAGTTACTTGAGTTTTAGACATCAGCTTTGTCCCCCACCCCTCCCAAGCAGCCCACTAGCTTGGAAAGTACAACGTGCGCTGGCTTCTTTGTAGGTCGCTCGTTTTCTAACACCTCCTCGCCCTCCTCTTCAGGCAGCTCCCCTGGGACTTCATCTCACACTGTGAAGTTATTCTTTCCAGCCGGAGCAGCCTCCCCACTTGGCCTGCCGGCCTATCGGTGGCTTTGGAGATGCCTTTGGCTCTGTCATGTGGCTGGGCCTCAGCAGAGAATTCCGTGCTCCCTCATTTTCCTGGATTCAATTCCATGAGTACTCTTCACATCTGAGGAATCTGCCCTTCCTGGAATGATCCTGGATCAGTTTTGTATTAAAACCTAATGAGGCCTTACTGTATTCTCTTGCAGTGATGGGTATAAGGAGGACCCTCTAGTCTCTGGCACATGTTGCAGATGTGTTTGCTGACTTTAGAGGCATACACATTTAAAAACACATTCCTTCATATATATATATATATATATATATATATATATATATGCACATACATATATATGATCTTTTTATGTATATGTATTTTGTATGTGTAAAGTCTTTCTATATATTTTATAATCTTATAAATAAATGTCTATATAAAATCACCTTTTGTGGATCTCAAAGCACAAGTATGAGGAAAAACAATTTTGTAGCGTGCCATAGGGCATCAGAAAGTCTCCGGAGAACCCTTGCTTTGAACCCCCCATGAGAGTTGTTGAAGTGGTAGCAGTTACAATTGCTTCCATTAGCTTCATTGACAGAGTGCTTATCAAAGCACACTTAGTAAATTAGAGTAAAACACAAACTAGAAAGCTTCAGTGAATCAGCCCGCACCGAGCCGCTGACAGGCGCAGCCCAGCCCTCTAGAGGGCTGTGGGACAGCGCAGTACTGTGGCTCCTTTACCAGACCACTGCCATTTCCAGCCGGAGCAGCCTCCCCACTTGGCCTGCCGGCCTATCGGTGGCTTTGGAGATGCCTTTGGCTCTGTCATGAGGACTGTATCATTCCGCTAACTGAGTAAGTAACAGAGTCAGAGGGAAAAAATGTTCCAGTTTCAGGAGAGGAAAACTTTTGATAATTATGTAAATTTAAAATGAATAATATTTTAAAATGACAGTCTGTGGAATCTATGGTTTTTCCCATGATATACCTCAGAGGACAGGGACCTTCTTCTCGCTCGCGTTCACTACTGTATTGTTTTTGGCTGTTAGCAACACCCGCAATGGAAATCTGCTGATTGATCAGTTACTGACTGAGGTCTAGTGGACAGAAGTACTTTCACCTTTGAAACAATCACAGTTTTCAGAGGAAAGCGTGTAAGTCTTTTGTTGTGTAAATATAACAGCAAGCAACGTAAATATGATGGACCAGAACACATTCTTTGCTAATTAGGAACAGACTATGCTGTGGAAATGGTTTATGTTACTCTAAAAGCAAAATTTTGCATTTAGTGTAAGACATAGTGGTAAAACATGGAGCTTTTGCTTTCTACCAATAGTGTAAACATTACTCTGAGACATACCCTCTGGAAATAATTTACTTAACTCTTATTTTTATATGCACGTTCTGTTCTAGAGACTTGTTGCAAAAATTGATGGCAAGTTATTTTCCCTAAGTGACAGTTTGTGTACAGAAATTCCTTGAAATCTTGATGGTTATTGAAAAGGCTGACACAAATGTGGCCTGAAGGCGCCTGTGTCAGAGCTCCCCCACGCCTCCCAAGTGGCACCATACTTGGTGAGCAAGTCGCCTAAAATCCACAAAGGTCGTGGAGGCTGCTCCCTTTGTGAAATGAAATATTTATGTTTCAAGCCCCAAAACATATTGTGAATCATTTTGGTGTTTTAAGTTGAGGGTACATAGTAAATCATTCCAAAATTATGGAGGCCAAATGTCATTCCCTCCAAAAGTTTGTGTAATATCTATTTATCTGTGGGCAGATGACTGCTCTGCATAATCAGAGGCAGACTTTGTCAAGTTAAGTCTAAGTAAACACAGCTGAATATAAGCAAGTTGGACTACAAGGTTTTTTTGAGCTTTGCCAATAACATATGACCTTGGAGAACGCTGATTTTTTTTTTTAGTACAATCTGCTTTCAATGGAGAAAAGAATTCTTTTAGCTTCAAATTAACAAGTGATGATTAGAAGCTTGTTACGTTTTAATTTTTAGATGCAAGACAAATGAATAGCATGCCTGAATTCAGCAAAAAGCCACCCTCTTGGGGGATTTATTCCCCTGTTAAGGATCTGAGTAGAAACTGGATAGGCCAGGGTGGAACTCAATGAGATGCAGTTTCTGTCTAAAGAAAATCCCATTTTTACTTTTTCTTTCCTTTGTCTTGGTGCCATTTGAACAGATGAACATTGTAGTTCCAAATGCCATTAGCCAATGAACTTTATTGATTTGTCCATTGTTTAAGAAGCAGCTGTCCTGAGTAGGAAAGGAATTTTGTGTTGTCATTAGCTTTTGGTTTTCAGTAGAAATTCTCATTCACTGTTTTGTGCTTTCCAGAAGTCCCTCTTTTTCTTCTCCTTTTAAAGTATGATACATTTCTCTTCAGCCACGTAAGACCTTGTTTGGGTCTAGCATGAAGGCAATACAGTATTACATCTCCTAAGAAGGCCCTTCATGGCTAACATTCCCATTAAATGCTTCATGTCAGAAGGTGGGATTTTAAATGAGAGCTTTGGTAGAAGGTGAGCTAGTAGATATTTGCCTTAAATCTTCTAGTTTCTCAGTGTTCTCTGAGTGGCTATGAGCCAGATAGGTTGGCTCCCTCTGTGACTTCACTTACAGAAACTTTCTTTCCCCATTTATCCTTCAGACATATATTTCCTTTTGAGCACAACTGCAGCATGTATTCAGAGTGTGTGACTAGTAAAGATTTGTCAGTGGTTCATCTTTCAAGACCTTCGTATTTTATACTGTTTCTTTTTTCAAGCTGCATATTAGCCGAGCATATGGGAAAGCATTTAGATCTGTGTACTAAGATATTATTTTGTGGTTAGATTCACATAAAACTTTATTTATGTACCTCTTTTTCTGTATGCTACTGAATTTCCACATAAAAAGGGATACTTTAATCAAAAGATATCAAAATACTTCAAATATTTGCTCAGTTTCCCAGCTTCAGTTTCCTCTTTTCTGTTAAGTGGTACATCATACATCTCTAATCCTCTATCAGCACCTTCATTTGAAGACCAAGGCTCCTGATACTTTGAACACATAAAAAGATTAAACTCTGTATATTGCCTCCTACAAGGTGAAACTTGCCCTTCTACCATTCCTTCCTAATTAGAGAAAGCCACTGCCAGTCATTGATTCACCACTGATTTCAGAGCCCTGCCTTCTGTTGTTAACCCCATCCAATCGTCTGACAAGTCTGTCTCCTTGGTGTCCCTCAAATCTTACTCTTCCTTCTACACTCCTGCTCCTTCATGCTGGAACCCCTCATTTTCCCACAGGTTCCTACCACAAACCCACCTGACCCACCCCTCTGATCTTACACTAAGGCAAGAGAAATCTTTCTAATGTCTGGTCCGATCTAGTCCCAGGGAAATGTCTTCAGGATCACCCCAGACCATGTGTGGCACTCAGATGCCCACAGGGTGGGCTAGGCACAGCATGGGCACGAATGAAGAAGGCTGCTGAATGGTGTGGTCTCTGCCCAGGGGCTCTGTCCTGCTGCCACCAAGGTACCCTCTTCTTTGAACTTCTTTCCCAACAGTACCCCCCCCAGGCCTACCAGCACCCCTTCCTCCCAAGACTCCCTCTGCACTGATTACAAAGAGCTGTTTTGTTTGCTGAACTAGGAGCTATTGGGGGTGGGGGAGTGAGATGCTTCTGCAAATTTTATTTCTAGGACCTATTACAGTGGCTTCCACAAATGTTTATTGAATGACTCAAAGAAATTTAATAAACAAATGAAAACAACACAGAGAAAAACAAATTCTGTTGAACTTGAAATAGGACAATCTGGCCTCAAGTCATAGTCTTGGGTACAATGACAACTGGGCCATCAGTGTTTCTGTGTCTCATTTTCCACATAGTAAAATGGAGACAATTTTGCAAATTCTGTGGTAAGTGCTCACAAAAAAGAGGCGAAGTGAATCACACCTTTATGACATGCAAAATGCTTCATAAAGACTGTTGTTATCACCATGGATTGTGCTCAGATGGCCTAATCCAGAATTATACCACAACCAGGTGGAGTATAGACAAAACTTTATGCAGAAATTATGGTTTTCCATTGAAACAATAATGGAAAATTTGGTATGAATAAGTTCAGATTCATTGCAATATGGTTATACAATTTCTACCAAAGCACCAGACATCCAAAGATCAAGAAAAAAATTCAAATTAAAATCAAGTATTTTTCCTATACTGTACTTCACAGCAGTACAAAAAAATGGAATTGTCTGTCTCTTTATAAACTGTCAGGATTCTTTGAAATAATCTATTTGTTCTTGTACCCATTAAAAAGCATGGAGTACAATGGCTTAGGATGCAGCAGTGGGGCCAAGTCAGAAAGACCACAAGTTCAAGCCCATCCTGGCCTTAGGGACTCTGTGAGGGATTAGGCCATCTGAGCACAATCCATGGTGATAACAACAGTCTTTATGAAGCATTTTGCATGTCATAAAGGTGTAATTCAAAATAAGAAACAAAAATGTTCTAAGGATATAGCTCCGTGCAAAGGCCCTGGGTTTGATGACCAGAGCTGAAAAAGGGGAAAAAATGAGGAAGAAGAAGGAAAAGAAAAAGAAAGATAGAAAAGGTCTTTTAGGTAACCTGTTTTACATGGCTATTTTGCCCTATATTAATGAGAGGTATAATTAGTTATGTATTCATAGAAAATTCTGGATAAGAAGCTTTTGAAAATCAAGAATTTTTAAAGGTGTTCTTCTAAATCCAAATGCCATAATCTATCATAAATAAAGATCTTCATATTTAAAATATTCTCCAAGCAAATAAGAGTAGAATATTTCCTGGGAGTTGGAGTTCAGAAGCAAAGTGCTTGCCTAGCATGCATCAAGGTAAAAAGAAAGTAGTACATTCAATCTGATTCTGGTAAAAAGGAGTAGCACATTCAAACATACCTGTATGATTGAGTGGGACATACAAGCAAACCACTAGTCCAATGACTATTCCATGTACCAACCCACACAATGAATAGCAAAGTAGCAGCTGACATAAACCTGGGCTGTGCTTAGTAGCTCGTTCTTGCTGTCATTGATGAGTCTATCCTAATGTGTTGCATATTGTGTCTACTCACCAGCTTAAGTGACCTTCTCTCCAAATAGTTGCAAAACTGCAGCTTCCGTAATTAGGCAGTCTTGCCTGTCTGAGAATTTTCCACACAAGACACCATAGACATAACATGGCTTAGACAATTCAAATACAAAAACTATTTTGAGTTGTTGTGTTTCTGATAATCTGTTCCATTTTGGAGCAAATCTTCTATGCTCATCAAAAGTTTGCTCCCACTTAAAAAAAAATGTGTAATTGTGGATCGTTATTGCTGCTATTTATTATTTATTATAGTGTAGTAGTGTCTTAAGCTAATTATTTCAATTTTCACAACAGTCCTAATTATTTACTATTCTTACATCCATTTTATACGTGAAAGGAAAGTAAGACTCAGAGATTAAGTCAGTTGTTTGAAACCACATTCAAATAAACACCAGAACTAGAATTCAGACTTCCTGGTCCCAAATTTGTTCACTTTCTGTTGTACCTTACTGTAGATGGAATAAAATATAGTTATGTTGTGCCATCTTTCACAGTCCTGATTAGCAGTAAGCAGATTTATACTCTTAAAGATAAACTAAAAAGAGTCTTAAGCCCATTAGAAGACAGCTTTAGGAACTTCAGTAATTAGGTGTTTTGTTTTGTTTTGTTTTGTTTTTTTTTTTGGTGGTACTGGGGATTGAACTCAATTAGGTGCTTTAATTTCCTTATAAATTTTAATTTATCAGTACATATATACATGGAGTTTACATTCATCTTGGGGAATAGGTGCATGTACACAACATAGCTTACTTATTTTTTTAATCCCTGTCCTCTTCCAATCCATCTCCCTCCATTTCTAATACCCTTTGCCCATTTCCATTCCTGTTATCATTCTTAACTTATATTTATGACATAGAACACTTACATTCATTGTATTTGGTACCTGTGCATGGCATATCGTAAATCTTCTTATGTCCCTTTTCTTCCCCTCCCTGACTCTTGATCTCCTGGTCTCATTTGCCACAGACCAATCCCCTTGTTTCCTTCTATTAATCCTTATTTTAATCTTTGTACTTTGCTTTATTCAAATGAGAGATACCATATGGTGTGTAAGCTTGTGTGTCTGCGTTATTTTGCTTAACATTATACTTTCCAGATACATCCATTTTCCCATGAATATCTCAAGTTCTTCCACTTCTCCTGCCACACTGTAGAACATCTACTAAAAATAATTGAATATAGGCTGCATAGAGTAATCATAAAGGGTGAATATATAAATGCAAGGCCTATCATATAAAGGGGTGTATGCTTGGATCTGTTGATGCTGTCATAACCAGAAGTAGTTCTTTCCTCAAAACATAGGGACAGAGTCTAAATCATTTCAATAGCTGAAGGAATAAGTCCTAATTCTGAGCATATAAAGCTGAAAATACATCATGGGAAGGCAGTATCTTATGAAAAAAAAACTTCATATCAGTTAAAAGCTTTCCCCATCCAGCTCAACCCTCAGTACCTCCCCCCAAAACAGGGGGAAAATTAGGAAATAAAATTTTAAAAACTTATACCATGCATATTGGACCATGGGGAAGCAAGGCACCAACGACCTGAGGTCTCCCTAGGGGGAGCATAATGGGTAGAAAAACAATTACCAGGTAGAGGAACTCTACAAATTGTTGTGGTTTTTTTTTTTTTTTTTTTTCTTTTTTTTTTTTTTTTTTTTTTTTTTTTTTTTTTTTTTTTTTTTTGTACCAGAGATTGAACTCAGGACCTTGTACTTGCCAGGCAAGCGCTTATTCTACTGAGCTAACTCCCTGGCCCTAAGAAATGCTTAAGAAGAGTAACTGTTACTCTTTTTTTCTGTACACCTTAGTGACTACAAAAAATAGCATGGAATTTCTACTTAAATAAGTCAGATTAATCATAAGCTCTGGCCCCTCTTATCTATGGGGGTGTGTTGCAAGACCCTTAGTGGATGCCCATAAACATAAATAATGTCAAACTCTAATGCAATTTTTTTTCCTGCAGGTACATGATAAAGTTTGATTTGTAATCAAGGCAGAGTAAGATATGAACAATAATAACCAATAATAACATAGAATGAGTATAATACACTAAGAGAAAAAGCATTGCGTTCAGCTTTTCTCATAAAGGAAGCATTCTTACCGCTTCCCTTTGACGTGGCTGCATTGCCAGCAGCAGCACTCTTATACTTTGCATTATTAAATACAATGAGGATTATCTATACATGAACACTGAAGGGCTGGAGCATTTTGTGCCTGAGACAGCTAAGTGACAGATCACAGGAATCGCCTACAGCATGGATGACCCATGTCCAAGTGGGATAGAGACTGTGCAATTTAAAATTCATGTATTGTTTTGTTCTGGAATTTTCTCTTCAGTATTTTTGGATCAAGGCTGGCTATGGGTAAATGAAAGTGTGGAACACAAAACTGGATAATGGGGTTCTACTGTGCCCTTTTATTAGATATTTTCTATATTTACTCCATGCAGCTCCCATTATTTCTCTGGTAGATTTTTGTTGTATTCTATTGTGTGCTTCTTCCTACCCAAGTAAGAGTGTGTGTCTTTTTATTTTATTGTTTATTTATTTATTTACTTACTTATTTTTATTAATTCTACTGAGAAACAAATAGCAGTGAGACAGTTTCAAAACTGATTAGTGGGCCAGAGAGATGGCTCAGTGGAATAAGCCCTTCCCTGGCGAGTGCAAGGGCCTGAGTTCAATCCCTGGTTCCACCAAAAAAAAAAAAAAAAAAAAAAAAAAACTTATTAGTAGGACAGTTTCAATAGTTAATAAATTGCATATTGTTGTCTTCCTACTGGTTATTCATAGTATACTTTGCAGACATGATATACTGTCCAAACACTATTAGTACAAATCTTTCTTCTCATTGAATTAAGAGAAAGTAGCTATACGTCTATTCTTACTATTTTGTATATACAGATAAAAAATGCTCCTTCATTTGTATCCCCTTTTTAGTTTACTTTTCTCAGAAATGGGTATTCCACTGCCATTTAAATATTGTAAGTGCGTGAATTCAAAAAAACAATAAATATAGTCCAGTAGTCCATAATAGTAGTGTGTTATCCGTAGGACTGGCAATGTCAGAAGTTGTTGACTTGAGCCCTTTACAGCTCAGAATATTAATGTGGCTTTACTTTTTTTTTTTTGGATTTACTTTTTACACTTTGTGTTTATATTTTTCTGCTGGATGCTTAAGACCAAGAAAAACCAAGGCCTATATAACAAGAATTTTTTTCTTGTTATGTAACTTCTGTGTGTGACAAGGTCAGTCAAATCCCCTCAGGATTTACCCTGAAACCCTGTACCACAGTTTGGAGATCCTCTGTCAGTGTCAGTCATGTGGATGAGTTACGGCCATTGCTTGACCAATTTGCTCTCTGTGAAAGCCTGAGAGAATGTTTTCTCTCCATGTGACTCTCCTTAGGCACACTCTACATCATCGATCACTTTCCTCTGTGGCCCCATAAATGAAAACAAGAGACAACAACAACAAAAAAAATGTCATAAGACTGTCCTGCTACAATGCTGTATAGATTTCTAAATTTTTGTGTAAAAAATATGTAATTGTTTATTCCTATTTTTTAAGTATTTTTTCTTTTTTTTTCTTCACATTCTATAAGGATTTCGAGTTTAACATATCAATACTTGATGAAAAATACCTGTTCCATGTTATGTCTAAGATGTTTGATATTCAGAAAGATAGTGAGGTTCAGCTCAACTACTTATGTTGTAGGGTAATAATATCAAGCTTCTCTTCTAGAGGGTTAACCGCTTAACTTTGCAGACCAAATATCAGAGAAAAAGAAGGGCTGCAAGGATAGCCAACATTTTGGCCCTAGCCTGTCAAGGTCATTAAGGACTCAGGACATCAGGACATAGGAGAACCTGTACTGTAATATCCTATAACTCAGTTATGCCCTAAATTTAAAGAGTGTATGTCTTAAGTTGTCAATAAACTACTGTATATATCTTTTTTTTTTTTTGTGGAACTGGAGATTGAACTCAGCCCCTTGCACTTGCCAGGGAAACACTTATTCTACTAAGCCACCTCCCTAACCCCTGTATATATCTTTTAAGATGACTTTTATAAACCTAATCTAAATGGGAAAATAAATTAAATACCATATCTATTTACATGAAGTTTGGAAAACAGATAATGAATGTACTTTTTCTTAAGAGCTTCACCAACTATCTCTCCTTCCCTGCCACTTAATATTTATTTATCTTTGTTGTTTATTTATCTTTATTATTTATCTTTTGTTTGATTCTGGGGATCAAACGCAGGGCCTGCAGCACTAAAATGTGCTAAGCAAGTGTACTCTGCCAGCTAGCTGCATCACCAGTCCTTTCATTTTTCTGAATTTTGAGCCATTCTCCTTACATTGTCCAGGCTTCTGCTCAGGGCTGTTACTCTGAGGCTTGAAAGAATGATTCACATCTCCATGTGTGTTTTGTATGCTGTCGTGTCCAACATTCACTGTGTGTGGCCTAGAAGGAATGCTTCTTCCTCTGTATTTGGTGCCTTCAGTGCCATTGGGCATGTTGGGTCCATGTGCATGACAGGGAGACAGCACCCACCGGACGTCAACTGGCGCGTGGGGTGTCCAGCTGGAAGAACATTTCAGACAACAGAGAATGTCACAGGCAGTGGTGCTGGGCTGTAGCTGTGGGTCTCTCAGAGCTCTTGGTTTCCCCTGAGAAACTAATTGGCCCTGGAATCCGGTGGTGGCCTACACAGTCCTTCTTGCTTCCAAAAGTTGTGGGTAAATGACAAGAACTACTACATTGTATTACTAGGGAGGAAAGACAGCGCCATGCCTGCTAGAGTTTAGGAATCTTGCAAGAAATATATGATTTTCCTGCTGTTATTACACACACACACACACACACACACACACACAATCACACATGCACAAATGCACACACCAATGTTTGATTTTTTGCAATGAAAATATGTAGTTTGTTTACTCCTGTGTATGAAAGCCAGGATTTTTGTATAATACTCTGACTCAGACAGTAACTACTATCTGCTTCTCATTGCTCATTCATTATCTATTTTCAGATGTCTGGAAAGAATTTGGGATCAGGAAATTTAATTTTTAAATTCCTTTTGAGTATATGTAGAATATATTCTGTCACCAAACAAAAAGTGTAGGTGAAAGGAAATGTTGTTTCTGTTCTTTTTTGCAGTTTTCTGCCTCTCTGCCTCTCTCTCTGCCTCTCTCTCTCTCTTTCCTCTTCACTCTTTTTCCTTTAAAACTCATAAGATTACACTTTTAATTATTGTTCCAAAGTCTCAAAAAATATAACAAAAGGTAGAAAAGATAAAAGGATAGCATAGAATATATTTTGATCCAAAAAAAGTATTCAGTGCATTGTCTCTATCTACAATAGTAACTTTAATGACTAAAACAAATATTTATAAAAATTTTAACCCTCTTACTTATGACAATATATGACTTTATCACAATATGTATGGCAACTGCTTAACTTTTAAATCTACTTACAATATTTGAACAAGCCATTCTTTTGTATCTAGATTTCCATAAAATGTGTTTAAGAACTATTCTCCTCTATGTATTATACTCAAATTCCATTTTTTTGGTGTTATTTTTTAATCTAAGATCCTATTAGGGTATTTGCTTTCTCTCTATTTTCCTCTCTTTATAATTTCTTTTAGTCATGCGTGTCCACAGAAACACTCCTGATCTGTGGTTCCTCACAGATGTAGAGCAAAACTGTACTTCCTTAGATTTCCTGTCCAGTTGTTGGTAGAGCCATTGCAAACTGTGTTCCTGGCACAAGGTGGCACCCCACGCTTTGGGGGAGGAATGAGCCAGTTGCAAATCTTAGCAGATCTCAAATTTCAGCATTTTAGGTGAGGGCAGAGTCTTGCTATGTAGTTTAGGCTTACCATGAACTAATAGGAATCCTCTTGACTCAGCCTCCCAAGTGCTAGGATTACAAGCTTGCTCCAGCATGCTCTTTCCCATAGCTCAGCCTCAGTCTCTGGAGTCTGTCAGTGGCTGTGAAATGGTCACTACCAACTGTTTGGCCCTTGTCTTGTTATGTTTTCTGTTGACATAATAGACTATCACAAGTGGGGTAATTTACAAAGCAAAACATTTATTTTGCAGAGCTGCAGAGGCTGAGAAGTCCAATATGAAGGTACTTGCATTGTTTTATTTTTGAAGAGATTGGAGAATGGTTTGTTAGAAGTACAGATAGGAAGCACTCAAGACCCAGGACACTTAGGAGGCCCTTCTTCCTGTATCTCCTTCAGCAAAAGGCAAGAGAGTGTTAGAAAATAGGTAGGACAGAGGCTGAACTTACTGGAAACTGCCAGCAGTAACTATGCTCTGCTGAGATGGTTGCATTGATCACTCATGAGGCCAGGGTGACTTCCTCCTCCTCCTCCTAAACACCTCCCCTGCCAGAATAGTTGCTTCATGGATTAAATTCCCAACACATAAATTTAATGGTGCATTTGAAGCAGTGTTCTTCAGCCCTTCGGTTCCTGAGCAGTGAAATTCTGCTGATGTTCCAGAGCAAAGCCAGCAGCAGCCTCCTAGTGAGAAGCCCTAGCACTCCACCTTCACAGTTAAACTCAGGACTGTAACCCTGTATTCTGCAAAGCCTGATCAAAACACATGGCAGGTGTCTGAATTTTTAAAAGTATAGTAATAGACAATAGTCCCCCTCCAAATACTCGTGTTCACTTCACACAGCATTATCCTCACTACTTTTTGAAGCAGTTCTGGAAGTCACCTTTCACAAGTGTCTTTACAAGATGTAAAGATAAAATGCAGTGAGTACTGCAGTGAATTTTGCTACTAATGCCATCCAACAGAAATGTCATGTGTATCCTCACTGCTCCACCCCCCCTGTAGTCTCAAGACCCAGCATTGTGTGTGACTTCTGACTCTTCCCAGTGACCTGTCATTGTCATTTTGAATCAATTTGGGGCATCAAATAGCCATGACAGCACAACTAAAGACATGAAATAAGACTTCCACCATTGTTGGCACAATGGCTTTGTTCTCTTTATTCCCATTCCTCTTTAGAAACTACATAGCTCCAACTACCTCTCAGGGCTGCAGTAGAAATAACAGATTAAAAATAACCAGATTTATCAAACCTTGACACTATGTCTGTATGCAGTAAAATAATGCTCTGTTCTCCGGAAGGCAGGCCTGACTGAATAACTTACTCTTAAGGGGGCAGCAGCAACTCTGGTTTACTTAAGTTTATAAAAGGTTATTATCCTACCCCAGAAAGACATTCTCTGTTGAGTTGAATAGTGAGTTTCTGATACCCCCTGTGAATTACTATTTGCCACCTTAGTTTCCCAAAGGGAAGATAAAAGAACAAAATGGAAAACTTACAAAAATAAAAGGCCCCACCATCACAGCAATATAGAGTTGAGCCAATGTGTTTATTTTCAAAACAAAAAACACAGATCTTATGACAGTGCATTATTACCATAACCATGCCAATTAGAAGCAAGCGTGCACTTTGCTTATTTGGAGTGTTCTGTAATAAGCAAGTGTTTGTAAGTGTTCTGTAATGAAAATCTCGGATTCCTTTGTTCTGAAGTTTGTGTTACTAGTGACTCTCCCTGAGTTATATGCCAGAGCATAGTAAAAATTATACTAATTAGACAAAAAGGATAAAAGGAAAGTGAGATATTTTATTGCCAGAGAGCATTCTGGCGGTGTTGTATATGTCTAAGCAAAGACATGTGATAATTACTCCTGACCCTGGAGTTACCTGTTCCTGAACAATAGTTCTTGTCAAATACTGTATTTCATTCCTTATTCATACAAAGGTGGAATCAAGAGCTTGGTGTGTTAGATATGGCCTTAACACCGCTATATGTTCTTGGTTGGAATATTAGGAATCTAATAATGATTTTTAAAAAAACATACCAAAGAATTCTTGCCTTGGATTGCTGCAGTTGAGCAAAGATTCAGAAATTCCCTCATGAGATTTTTTTTTTTAATTTAATTTTATTTTTACTAAGAGCAGTACACTCATAACCCCAACCCCACCGCAACCTTCATTGTAGGGCAGCCTCTTTACACATCTGAGTCAGGATATGTCAGAACCTTGTTCCAAGGAATATAATAATCACAGTCTCAGAGATGGGCTCCTACATAGTTGGTCTCAGAGCGGGGGCCCAGAAACCTGCCATTTGCAATCCTACCCTGGTTTATCTTATTTTCTTCTTATCTCAAGAAAGAAAATTAAGGTATCCTAGAAAAAACTTCAGTGTCCGTGGTACCTCATGCTGTGGAACTTGAAATCATCTTATTCTAGCAAAGAGGTTTTATAATGTGGCCTCTTTTCCTCAAGAACATAAGGCCATAGCCCTTGCTTTGCGCCAGGACCATCTATTATCCCCATTTTATAGATGAAGATGTGTTGTACGTAACTAACTTACCCAGGGTCATTCAGTTTCTGAGTTTGCTCACTATTTTCCTACGATCCTACTTCAATCCTATGCTGTAGATAAATTATTATTCAAGCAGGTGATTTGTGTTCTGGAAAATGTTTTTGTCCCTTCCCCCAAAATATCATCTTGTCATGTTTAAGAAAATTATTCTCTTCTCTCTTTTCTAGAAACCTCCTATATTCTAAATTTAAGTAATAGTAATGAAATAGGATCTATGTACCACTGTAAAATTCTACATATACAACTATGGGATAATTCTTAAGAGTTTAGTAAATGCATATCTTTATTTGATTTATTTTAACTGCTACATAAAACATAAATTTGCACAGATTTAAGAGGCATATGTGATCATTGTATATTTAATTAACAAATACGAGATGGGGATGGTGGTGCACACCTAGTATCCCAGCACTCTGGGGGCCTGTGGGGGTGCAGCTGAGGCAGGAGGATCACAAGTTCAAGCCCAGTCTGGGCAACTTAGCAACTTTAAAAGAACATGTCTCAAAATAAAAAAGGAGTGAAAAAGAGCTGGTGACATAGTTCATTATGAGAGGCTCTCTGTTCAGTCCCCAGTACTAACTGGATAAAAAGAAAAAGCATAAGAAGAAACACAATCAAATGCTGCTGCTGCACCTATCAGCAGTGTAACCCCCAGCCACATGCATGTGGTCTCCTCCAGCCAGAGCCTCCTTCCTCCTTTCCTCTCTGCACTGCCCTGGAAGCATAGGTGTTGTTATAATTCCAGTGAAGTGGGTCCTCTTTTTCCTAGAGGTTCTGTGTCTGCTTGGTGTGGGATATACAGCCCTGGGGAAAATGTAGGGCAGATCCCTTTGAGTCTGGCTAGACTTAAGGAGAGAGAGTTCTTTTGTATTATCTTGGTGAAAGGGCGCTGAAGGAGTATTAGACTAGATGCCACCTCAGATCGATCAGCACAGTCGCCTTCCCACAGGCAGGGCACTTAACTTTACCTTCATACATAGTTCCTTTTTGGTGTCTCTTGTCCTTCAGTACCATTTGCAAACATCTTTCCAATTTCCATTTTAATATACAACCTCAGCCCTACATGTTACACTGCATCTCTGAATTAAAAGCAGGAGACTGAAGAACTCAAAGGCAGGAAAGTCTTACAGAACACTGACATGCCACATGCAGTTTTAAGGCTCAAGTGTATTAAGAACACTGGAGTGGATTTGAAACGTGGAAAGACCAGTGAGAGTATTTGTCTTGTGCCTAAAATGTTTTTTTTTTTAATCTCTTATACTAGTTCAGCAGTTGATCTGTGAGCAGAGCAACTGTCACTTGCTATTCTTCTGAAAGAGACAAGAAGCTCGTGGAGGTCGTCCTTTTTGTGTTTCACTTCTGGTGTTAATGCAGTCAGACAGGTTTAACATGAAGCTCTCCCAGGCTGAAATGACATTCCTGGAGATGGTAATTTGAGGAATTTGAAAAGCATGACAATAATGTGAGCCAATAAAAAGATATAGTACAGTTCATATATCAGAAGGGGAAATGCTGTTTGATGGCTTTTCAAGGATACTGAGGAGTTTCGAAAGTGCACGGATGGAGACAGACTTTCCAGCCAGACTTTCCATCTCTAATCTGTGCATTATAAGAGATGCACAGCTTTCCATTTTAAAAACTTCTCTGGTGTAGAAAGCACTATAGTACTTCATAGCCTAACACCAGTCACCAGCATATTTGTTATCAATTTGACCCTTTCAGATGTGTGTGTGGCAGCCACAAGATGTATCTTGGGAGAAGCAGCCCTTTGGTTGCTGAAGAACACGGAGGGTCAGTGTCAGGATTTGGATGAGGGGCAAAATTGAGCTGCAGCTAAAATCAGGGTAAATGCTTCAGGTTTTGGAAACAGTGGTCCAGCTTGTGTGTAAGATGAGTAATCTAAAGCAGTGAATGCTCCGCACAACACACAAGAACACAGCAGGAATACGGCACGATCAGGATGACACCTGAGACTGTGGCTGGAGCCCAGCTTTCAGTGACGAGGCCTGAGGGTAGTATCTCCAATACTGGCCTTAGGAAAAATGTAGGAACAAAGCCCATCAGACATGGGAAGCTAGTCAGTACTCTTTAATGTAGGTCAGTGCTCTCTGAGCACGTGGTGTGACTTTGGCATAGAAAATATAAAAAAGCAAGCTTGTCTTTGGAGGTGACAGATTCTGCACCCTTAAACCAGTAATTTGAGCTGATGGGAGATTGCCAGAGTTAAATTGTCTTGTCCCTTCATAATGGTTTTCATTTAAATCTCTAAACAATACTAATTTTCCTGGTGATTTCATTTGACCCCATTTCCTAAACGCAGGAAAAAAAAGTAAGAAAGATTAATTTTTTTTAGAATTTCTCCTGTCAACACTTGATGTACGTGCTTGCTGTCCCTCCTAACGTTAAATATGAAGTACCTCATGTGGCCCTCACTGCTAACACCTTGCATGTAGCACTGTTGTTTCTGCTTTATGGGTGAGAAAGGAGAAGCACAGAGAAGCCAAGCAGCTGGCCAGGACTTGCACAGCATCAAGGGACAGACAGCAGGAGTCCAGCTCAGGCTGCTGGGTTCAGCTCCTGGGCTCTGACCGCTGCATGGTGCTGGCCCCCTGACTCTGTTGGGGACACCCAAATACTAATATGAGGCGCCAAGAATAGAAATGAGAATGTTTAACATGTCCAGACCCTCTGTCTGCTCACCTACCAACCCCTTTCTCCCCATAGACTGCGTTCTCATCTTCAAAGTGAAAGCTCAGCCTGAAAGCTTTAGACTCAGGGAAGGGGGGCTGGTGCTTTGAGCTTGCAGAGGAGCAATCTTGGAAGAAAGGACGACGCAGAATAATTTAGCATCAAGAACACTTAATATGTGTAATGGAAAAGACTGAAAGTGAGCTGAAATATTATCATTGGGTGATTCTGTTTATTCTAAAAGTTACTTTTAAGTCCCACATCCCACTTCCTGCACTTCTAGTCCACCAGCCCAGAATAGCTGTGCATTCTACCAGAACAAGGACAACAGGGAATTAATAAGGAGCCATCAGCTGTGAGCCTGGGATCTCTGCATATAAGGCAAGGCCATCAAGGCTATGGCTTCCCCAAGAGACAGGGAGTCAAGCAGCATGCTACAGGGCTTTGGGTCACCAGGCAGAAGAGATGCTACCTCATAGCTATGGTTGGTGGCAGCATAACCTATTCTGAGGCAGCTTTAATGTGGGACCATCCACCAGCCTAACCAGGGAGCTCTTCACCACTGATCCAAAGTACAGGGCTGGGGCTACTAATTTTTAATTTCTGACATGAGCTAGAGAGGACAATGCATTGACAGAAAGGCAGCTGAAGGTGAGGACCCTGTGGCTGCAGACATCTGGGCACCATTAGCCACAGTGGGGGCTGGCCCACATGAGAGGTAGCAGGAAGGCAAAGGCTCTAGCCAGGGGGTGGAAGTTGTGGCTGGAGAAAACACTGGCTTAATTTTTGGAAAAGATTTTTCTTCAGACTCTGAAATGACTTTGGAAACTACTTATTCTTTAAGCCCCAAAATGAATAATTTTGCCTGGATTTTGCAAACAGGAAAAAAATAGCTTCATCCATAAAGGTGGTGAGTTTCATTCTATAATTTGCACTATTCAAAAAGCTCCTAAAGATTCACATCTCTAGGCTGACAAAACCCAAGCTCCTGATAATGACTTTGTAAGCCATAATCTTGAAGGTCACTAATCTTTGGTTCAGTTTTTTCTTGCGATGAGGATGGAACTCATTTTTGATCAGTGAAAATGCTAGAAGTAGTTTACTCATCAGCTGATCTGTCTTACAGTTTCTCGAGTATTTTTTTTTTTTTTTTTTTTTTTTCTTTTTTTTCCATGGCAGATATCATTTAGAATGAGGTATCCTTGGGCTGGCAAGATAGCTCAGCGGACTAAGTGCCTGCTTTGGCAAGAGCAGTGAGAAGGCTTCTGTCACTGGCCCCACATGCCACACCAGCCCTGCTCCCAGGCCCACTGAGCTGGCAACTGAGTCCTGGCATGGTGGCACACGCCTGTAATCCCAGGGCTTCGGAGGCTGAAAATAGGAGGATCACTAGGAGTCCAAGCTGCTGTGCCAAACACATAAAAAATAAATAAATAAAAAAGGAATAGGGCTGGCCAAATAGCTCAGCAGATTAAAGCTCCTACAAGCAGGCACAGGAGCCAAGGGTTTGATCTCCAGGCTGCTGGGCTGGCCCTGCCCCAGGGTGCACTGAGATGACAATTGAGACTGGGCATGTTGGTGCGCGCCTGTAATCCCAGCTCTTGGGAGGCTGTAAACAGGCGGATCACTGTGAGTCTGATCTAGTACTGAGACCCTGAACACCCTCTAGACCCTGCCATAAAATACAAAAAAAAAAAAAAAAAGAATGATGTATCTTTACTCAGACAAAAGTTCTAGTCAAAAGAGAGCCAAAATTTTCCTCTGAAAATGATGGAACAACTCTCTAGGAGTTAGCGGTAATTTATGCTGCGCTTAGGAGAATAATTAGGCTATAGCCAGTCTCTGAAAATGTCATTAGTTAAATGCAAGAGAGTGCGCGAGCGAGCTCATTTTCAATTTGATTCCTAATTCTGCATTTTGGACAGATCCCTTGATATTACAGATTAAATCATCAGGAGAGGGCTGGGGCGATAGCTCGGTAGTCTAAGAGCCTGACCGGCAAAGGCAGACCAGGGTTTGATTCCTGGTGCAAACACCATGCTGTCCTGCACTGTGCTGGCCACTGAACCAGGCATGGTGCACATGCCTGTAATCCCAGCTCTGGGAAGGCTGAGATGGGAGGATCACTACGAGTCCGAACTACATAGTAAGACCCTGAACTAATTACATAAAAAAATCACAAGGAGAAAAAAATCTTCAAAAAAAATTTTACTGGTCTAAACTTATAGCAAAAAGTAAAAAAAAAAAAAAATAGTTGAATATGTCTTCAGCAGACCCTCATTCTCCAGCCTTTTTATGTACGTGATGAGTTAGAACTCATCACGAGTTTTACAAGTAGATTCGTCATCAGAGGAATGTGTAGTGCAAAACATGTCCTTCAGTTCCAGCTGACCAAGAGCTGTCTCATCTGAGTTCCTTGCAAGTTCTCAGATATATGAGTTAAAGTGTATTTGTAAATGAAGGCGATGGTGCCATCTCACAGGATTATTGTGAGTACTTAACCAGATAGTGTTTGCAGAGTTCCTCGAATGGTGCTTGGCATGAGAACAAGCATTAAGTAAAAGATAGCAGTGTTTTGTTTGTTTGTTTGTTTGTTTGTTTGCAGGACCAAGGATCAAACTCACAACCTTGAGCTTGCCAGGCAAGTGCCTGTGCTGCTGAACTATCGCCCTGGCCCCAGAAATTGTTATTTTACAGAAAACCCCTTCACTTAATGTCTTGTTTTTCAATAATCACATTTAAGTTGGAGGGATATAGATGTTGATTTCTCTCAAGCTATTTCTATTCACAGCCGAAGTCTGCTGTCACATCAGGGGAAAGCCAAATGACAGAGTATTATCTTATTTATTAACATGAGGTAGTCCAAAAGTGGAAGTATTGTTTTAAAAAATGAACTGGGCATAATGGCGTGTGCCTGTATCCCAGGACTCTGGGTGACTAAGTAGGAGGAGCACAGTTCCACTTCAGCCTGAGAAACTTAGTGATTTAGTGAGACTGGGTCTCAAAATGAAAAAAAAAAAAAAAATGGGGGCGAGGACAGTGGAGGGGAGAAAAGAGGAGGGGAGGAAAGGGAAGGGAGTGGAGGGAGAGAAAAAAGAAGCAGTGCAAATAAAAGAAGAAAAAGGAAAGGAACAAGAGCTGGGGAAATAGTTCAGTGTGAAGGACCTGGCTTTAATACACAGTATTGCAAAAATAAGCAAACCAATCCGAAAGTTATACAATATATACAGAGTGATTTCATTTTTAAAGCATGTGTATAATATTTGCTTAGAATGCCATAGATTCAAATGTTAATGTAGCTATGCTTTGTTTTCTATCATATACTTTTTCTCTGGTTTTCTCCAGTGAGCCTGTGTTACTTTCTCATTGGATGAAAACAACAAATGCTATTTTTAGAAAGCAAAGAAGTGCAGGGGCACAATGAAACTCAACGATGGGCATGTGGCTAAGCCTGGCCAGAACTCCTCGGTGGGGCAGTGGAGATCCAGGCCTTGGCCGAGGGAGCAGGGAGCCCAGGGAGCCCTTGCTATATGTGTTAAGATCCTGAAAACTTGTGGTAGTCGCGATTCCAGAGTGTGGATCTGCGTCCTCCTCCTAGCTGATGCCTCGCGTTTTTCCTCAGTCATACCAAGGACGCTGATAACTCCAGAAGCTGGTGTCTCTGGGTTTTCGGTGCCACTGAGGGTTGTCCACCCTGCTGACACCAGTAAGGGTCCCCAAAGTGAACCAGGGTGTGGAAGAGCAGTGCTCAGGAAACTGAATCTCTGGGTTTGCTTGGGATCACTGACAGAAGCTCCAAGTTTTTCATTTCTCTAGGCTAGAGATAGGGGAGGTGAATACTGTCACTTGTCTTATAATGTGGCTTCCTCCTCGCACCCAACACACGCAGTCACCTGCCCACCCCCCAGGCCCACACAGCTGCTTTGGGGAGAATTTCTCACTTCTTTGCCTGATCAAAAAAGTCTCTTGTTCTCTAAACTCCCCACTTTTATTTAGAGAAACATATATTACGTGACTTAAAAAATGCTAGTATGCTTCCTCTTGCTTAATTTTATTTATATTTCAGTAGTGTGTTTAGTATTTCATGACTTTAAAACAGTCCTAATTTTAAGACTTATTTGTTGAATCTGAAAAAAAAATCCTCAGAGAAAGATTTAGCCATAGTTCTATCTTTTCATGGCTACAAATGTTACTTCAGGAATATATACCAGAATTAATATGCTTCTAAGTGTTCCTTAAAGACATTGAAAGGACCATTAGCCCACAGAGCTCTGTGCTATATCTTGCGCTGCTGTAAATCTGGGGTTTTATTCTTCTGTGTGTGTGTGTGTGTGTGTGTGTGTGTGTGTGTGTGTGTGTAATTGCTTTTTTACTTAATTTTGTAAGGAAACACATGTCCAAACTGAAAAGAGCCCCACTTCTAAGTTTCAGCATGGTTTGGGTTTTACAGCATTCAAGATTTTCTTAACTACGTATCTCTTTTTTTTCCCCTTTCTTTTCTTTCCTTTGGTCTTAAAACACGCTCTTTTGGCTAGTTCAGAAATTGTTCCTGCCAACCAGTTGCTTTTATGGTAATTGACAGCATAGCTCAGTTTTGGGAACTTTAGAGTCTAAAAAGGCATTTGAGCTCGGACTCTGGGGAGGCCGAGCCAAGCTACTTACAGAGTAAGAGATAGAGCTGAGTTGAATGTGGGCAGCTTGACCCCGAGTCCATGTGTTCCAATGAAGTCCACAGAGCAGCCTATAGGTGGAGCGAGCTCAGACCTACATATGCCTTCTGAGTTTCAGCAGCTTCTGTACCCTTCTTTCTCCTGCCAACTTGTCTCTAGAGCTCCTGGGTGCCACTTCTGGAGGGGAGCCTGGAGACCACCTGTCATGAGTGGGCAAAAGTGGCCTGAGCCCCAGGACACATAGTGATGGGGACAACAGACCTGCTGCTCCTTATACATTGGCTATGGGCCGAAAGGACACAAAATAGTTGAACTGCAGAAGGAGCCAGTGAGTTCCTACATCAAAGGAAAAGAGCATAAGAAAAAGGCATTACAACATTTAATACCACCATTTCATATAATGATCGAATTGTGAACGTTCTGAGTTTCCTTCAGGTGACATCAGCCTTTTAAAATAGCAAGGACATCTCTCCAGACTTCTTCTTCACATTAAGAACAGAAAAAATAGAATTTTCTCCAAATCATCAGGTCGTTAGAGTTCTTGCTTCCCTGGCAAGCACAAAAAAAAGAATTAAAACAAAAAATAAAAAAAAAAAAAAAAAAAAAAAAAAAAAAAACCTTTTTAGAAGGAAAGGGGCTGCCTGCTGTCCTTAGGACTCATGATGCAGAATATTCTAGTGATGCTGGCCAATCCACCAACAATATATTTTTTGAACCCAAAATATCCCAGACACGGAGCATGACAAGGTTGATTCTAGTCAGCTTTTTCTTGTTGGTGTGAAACTACTTGAGCCGAGGCTTTCTGACTCATGCTTCCAGCACTTGCTATTGACAGCAACAAAAGATGCTTCTCTTCACTACATTTTATGAAGATTTTTTTTTTCTGTTCTTGGAAATGAAACTAATCCATGCAACTAATGCCATTGAATATGCTCACCTGCCTTAAACTAAAATATAAAAATCAGCCTTTTGAACATAGTTGAAGGGCTGGGGATCTACCTCAATGGCATAAGTGGCTTCCTGGCAAGCACAAGGTCCTGAGTTCAATCCCCAGAACCACAAATTAAAAAAAAAAAAAAAAGATTCAATAGAATACAGGTTAAGATTTGTGAAACTAAGAATGCTCAAATGGGGAGGAGGGTCGAGACTTTTTATACCTCAAAGGTATTCTCATATACACTGTAGTATAAAACACATGCAGCCCCAAAATAAGCAGAATTTTGGGGCTGGGGAAGTAGCTCAGTAGAATAAGTGCTTGCCTGGCAAGCACAAGGGCCTGAGTTCAATCCCAGGTTCTGAAAAAGAAAGAAAAAAAAAAGCAGAATTTTATAATTTTACAGTTAGCTATGCGAACCTATTTCTCAGTGGTACAAGTTCAAGGAGTTGGGCATAGGAAGGGTCAGCTGTACCCAGGCATTGCTAGGGCTGCCGAACACTTGCATTCGCTTCTCATCTGAAACAAAAGTTCAGCATGGGCCCAGCCAGATAGCTCAGCAGATTAAAGCACCTGTTTAGGCAGAGTACAAAGGCTGGAGTTGGATCCTGGGCATCCCTGGGCTGGCCCTCACCCCCCGGGCACGCTGAGAGGGCCATTGAGACTGGACATGGTGGCACTCACCTGTAATCCCAGCACTTTGGAGGCTGAAAACAGGAGGATCACTACAAGTCCCATCTACGTAGTGAGACCCTGTACACCCTGTAGACCCTGTCCTAAATACATTTTTTAAAAAAGAAAAAAATGTGGCATGGGCCAGAGCAGGGGTTTGCACCTGTAGGATCCAGGTCCTGATGTCATTTCTGTGTTCTGTGTACTACTATGGATTTGTAGGCACAAGCATCTTTCTGCATGGTAACTGTCCTCAGGTTAATGGGTCAAGAGGGAAATCAGTCTGCAGTCCTCGTACTTGTTTTGGAGCCTGCTTCTTCTGTGAACTCTGGCAATCAGTTACATCTAAATTAGGTTTAGTGACTTAATATTATGCAAGCTTTGGTGAACCTTATATTTCTTTTTCCAGATCTGCTCACTGAATAAATATCCTCCTATCCCGTTGCTTCACTTCAGCAATACAATTGGTACAACTTGTGGGTAAAATTGAGAAAGCTGTACTGGCTTTCTTGATCCAAAAAGAGGACATGGCTTGTTCTTTGTTCTACGATTGCCTTGTCCCTGTCATTATTGAGGAAAGCTTTCTGGATGATAGGACTGAACAAGAATGTCTTCTCCACAGTCACCACAAAAATATGCTATCTGTGTACAAAGTCACTAACAGCAAATAAGTTGAAACATAAAACTTTGAATATAGTGCCTCTCACACAGTGAGGGATCTGTAAATCAGAATCACCAGAGGTCTGCCTTCCTCCACTTACATGAGTAATCTTGTAATCCTCAAAGCATTCAGTGCAAGGCCAGATGACCCAGAAACTGACAGGGCTGCCAAAGGTAACCATCCAGCTGCTCACAGACCCGGCTGCTTCCCCTAAAGGATTCCCAACACCTTATAGATGCTACCTGAGTATCCTGTGAGAGGAGACTGGAAGAACTCACTTGCGCTGCTCCTTTTTTAGGCAAGACACATGTGATCTCACTTATTCTTCACAACAGCAGCCATGCTTTTAGTTTATTGTTTCCTTGTTATTCACTTATTTATTTTTTTGTTCTATTTCCCTTGGCCCCCAGGTGACCATGGTTTGTGAGAAGAGCTCACAGTGGCCCATTTCTGTCTCGGGGTCTTTTGTCAGGCTTTCTTGATTCTTTTTTTCCACAGACGGCATCGAAGCTCAGCAACCTGGCCTACCTGCTCATGGATGCTCAGGCTATGTGTGTGCTGGGCGTTACAGCCCTGGTTGGACTGTATTGTGGTTGTGTTGGTGTGTGCGGCTCAGCAGGCTTCTGCCAGTCGTTGACTCTCTTTCAGCTCAGAAGTGGACATGACACTGGATGGCCTAATGAACCTTGTACAAAAGGCCTCAGAAATACTGAGGAGGAGGAGGAGGAGGAGGAGGAGGAGAATGTGGAGGAGGAGGAAGAGGAGGGGGAGGAGGGGGGAGGAGGGCGAGAAGGAAGAGGAAGAGGAGGAGGGGAAGAGGAGAAGGAGGAAGAGGAGGAGAAAAGGAAGAGGAGAGGTGGAGGGCACAGAAAGAGAACAGGCCTGGGGTAAAGGCCGCGCTGCACTTGCTGCTCTTGTGCACCACAGCGCCCTGTTGGCGGCTGCTCAGGAGCGGTCACTGGTGGCACAGCGACAATGGTGAAGACAGTTTGAGCACCAGCTGGGCTCAGCGTCTCCTGGGCCGTGTGTACCCTGTGTCTCCCTTCTTATCCCTGATCTTGCCGGCAGCCCCCTTCACACATCCTCCTCTCCAGGATATCGATGTTTGGCTCCCTACAGCTGATTCCTTTAATCAGACACAGAACCCATTTTCCCCTTTCTTCTTGCTTGTGTGGAGCTAGCAACACCAGTGTCCTGAGGGGTAGATGAGAGCAGAGGTGAGGACGCAGATACAAGACTGCACCCTTCCAAGTGCACTCCTGGGGGGGCTCCAGGTCCCAGAGCCTGAGGTTTGGGCTTGGCTTCTCCCGCTGGCAGAACGACTCGCCTGTCCTTTCCTGTGGCTTGATTCCAGTGAAATCACAGAATGCAGAGCCGGAGGCTCTGTCCATGTACTGTAGCAACCTCTTAATTCATTGGTGAAGAATTTGAATTGTGACCTGCACAGCACCATGTGGCCCATGAACAGTGAGTGCATCAGGACCAACACCTGGCTCCAGGTGTGGACCCACCTTTTCCCTATCCTGGGCCTCTCAGTGAAAAGGTCTATTTATTTAAAACAGTAACATGACTTCAGATATTTGTGTGTCTTTATTACCTACTCTTACTTTTTTTTTACTTATTTTAATGTGTATTAAATTATATTGCATATTAAATATTACTATGATGCCTATAAAATTTATAGATATTTAATGCATTTTAAATAATTTAATGCATATTGGTTACATAGAATAGATGGTTTTATTTTGTCATATTTGTGCATGCATATAACATTGCTTGATCATTAAAAAAAATGTAGCAGAAATCTGCCCTGGAGACACACTCCTGTAATCCCAGAACTGTGAGAAGCTGAGGAGGATCCTAAGTTCAAGCCCAACGTGGACAACTTAGTGACTTAAATCTGTTTTGAAAGAGGGAGAGGAATACTATTAAGAGGAATACTATTAAGCCATTAAGAAAAATGAAATCATTCATTTTTCAGGGAAATGATGGCGCTGGCAGGATAAACCAGCCAAGGCAGATTCAGGAAACCAAATATCTTGCAAATTGGAATCTAAAACAAAATCATATTTGTTAATTTTTTTTGCATCCTAATATAAAAAGTAGACTACATCTTTGAAAGAAAGTAAACAAAAACAAAAACAAAAACAAAAAAAAAAACATTATTGGGGGCCTGGCCCTAGCTCAGGCCTTTAAGTGGCTGCTTCCACAAAGCTGTCAGCCTCAGGTTGCTGGAGTTCGAACCTCACACCTCTCCAGCTGGCCAAAAGTGCCCTGAAGGCATTCGAGGAACAAAAAAAAAAAAAAAAGAAAAAAGAAAAAAGAAAAAGAAAGTAGTTAAATTTCAACCAGTTTCTTTCACTTCTGTTAATAAACGATGAAACTCTTGAGATTAAGAAAGAAAGAAAAAGAGAGGACTAAGTGAATTTTTGCTTCTCTTTCCAGATGCTCTGGAGAACGGATCCAGTAAAGGTGACAGGTGAGCAAAGCGTTTTCATTTGCTCTGAGTGCCATGCAGCGACGCCCTTTCTGGCGCAAACCACAGGGAGTTTGATCCCGTTCTTTCTGTTTTGCTTCAATCCAGTGCAGCTCACAGAAAGGGACCCAGCAAAGATGACACGTACTGGAAGGAGATCAACGCGGCCATGGCCTTAACAAACCTCGCACAGGGCAAGGACAAGCTGCAGGGAACGACCAGCTGCATCATCCAGAAGTCGTCTCACATCGCGGAAGTAAAGACAGTGAAAGTGCCACTGGCGAGGCCGTTTTAGATGACGCACAGAGGATGCTTTACCGTCAGTGTTCCGCCGCATTCCTCGGAGAGGGCAGCTGGCTCCCGCTGAAGCCTCCTCTTATTTTTAATTACCCTAAATATAACATTTAGTCGCTTCTACAAAAGACATATAAATTATAAAAAAACCTCATTTTAATCAAAAATATTAACTTATTTTATGTTACTCAAACTATGCATAAAACGTCTGCATTCCCATTACAGTAAGTGCCTTGCTTCCTGAAAACCAGCTCCAACGTGGGCCTAGCGGGACGGCTACGCCTCAAAATGCCAGTGCTTATGCTTATTAGTCTGTGTGCATCACCGGATGGATCTAACCATTTCAGGACTGAAACCAGATTTGTTGAAAGCCCTTGAAATACGCTCAGTAATTCACATGTTAAAACTTGGATTCTGCTCAGCCCAGATGAGATGGCCCTTAAAAAAAAGCCTTATTGAAAAGTGTTCAATGTGCTTTTCAGAGTGACTGAGCGAATTTTATGCACATACTATGCCTGTATATCTGATGTTACTATCTTCCAAAATGAAAGGCGCGGCGATCCACAAAATGCCTGCGTATTTAGTAGTGATTCCTACAAACTAATTGGAAATCACAAAGGATACATAATAATCAGAAAAACTTTTTTTTCAAGCACTGCTGGAAACACCACATTGCCCTTTAGAATTTATTTGAATTTTCTTTTCCTGAAGTTCTGCTGATGTTTCAAAAATACTTTATTATATAAATATCTGAAAATTTGCCTGTAGAAACTAAACCTATAGTTTAGTTTTAAAACATAATCCTGTTTGTATTAGAGTTCAGTGATTTTTTTGTGATGGAAACTTTTTCATATGGAATGACTAAAAAGGCTTTTTATTTGGTTCATTTCAAAATTACAATTGCTGATGGACAATTTGTATTGCAATGAGAACAAGACAATGAAGGAAATGTATCTCTGTGAATACACTTATATACACATAAAATTGACTTTTAAATTTAAAACATATGGAAAACAAAACATGGAGCAGCCTTTAGATTTGGCCAAGTGAGACATTTAAGTAAAAATTAAATGAAATCATGCCTTAAGAGAAAGAACATTTTGTTTCTAAATTAGACTATCATCGAGTGGGAACAATCAATATCAAGAGAGAACAGTATCTTTTTCAAACAGTAATTCCTAATCATCTTGGGAAGACTTGAAATTTTAAACAGTGGAAATGCCAAATATAACAGAGTATGTGTGCATCAGAGAAGTAAGGAAGGATTGGACTCTCTTACAGTGGGATTTTTTTTCTGGCTATGTAATCTGTTTTGTAATTTTTTTAAAACTGGAAAACATTTTTTTGTGAGTGTGAATAAGAGTGAAAAGTAGAGCCATATGGTGACATTTTTCTTTATTTTGCAAAATGCTTTTAAAACCAAAGGCTGCTCTGGTTGAAATATGGACTATATCAATCTTGATATAAATTGTAGGACATTTTTCATGTAACATAGCATTTGGGAATTGGGTTTATTTAGTGTAATGAAGATAATTTGATATAAAAATATTTTGTGCATATTTTACTTTGTTTTCTAATTTGCATTTTGCAGTAACAATATGTGCAAAGCCAGATATGTAAGTTATGACTGTATGATCAGAGGAGGTATGAGTTCTTTTGGTTTACAATTTTAAGTAGCTAGAGATCCAGGAGGAAAACTTTGGAATCATTAGAAAACAAATTTTACCAAAATGTGAGCATGCCAGTGAAAACTAGGACAAATACTTCACTCTTTTTTCATACTATTGTAAGTTATTATGGTATTAAATATTTTAATAAAAATGTTTTTGTTTTAACATATTTCACTTAGATGAATAATGCTGGTTATATTTTATATGAATTAGTCATGATTGATTTTTGCCATTTAAAAGAAAACCAGCAAACTTGTCCTATGTATAAAACGTAATGACAAGCCATTACAGGATAGCTATTCATAGGACTTTTTAAAAGCACCAAAGCTTGCTGTCTGTCCTGAAAATACAGGGAGAGGATTTTATAATTAGTACATCCTTGGCAGTGTCCGCAATTTGCAATGACTTTTAATTTATTTTGTTTTCTTTTGCTGCTTTAACATCTTCTGGAAATTAAAGTCTCCCTAGTTCCTTAAAAGAACCTTGAACAATGCTGAGCCAGCAGCTGAGAATCTAACTCATAATTTATATTGTAGAAAAATAGAATTACCTCTTCTTTATTTTGCTGTATTGTAATCATTTTAATAAATGAATAACTGCCAGGATTTGACAGATTTAAAATAAAAGTTAACTTCTAGACCTCAATGATCATATGAATTTTTCTTTCCTTTGAGAGTTGTCCAGTGGAGAAAGAGCAAAAGCGGGGGCTATACACAGTAGTCCTCCCTCGGTTAGGAAGGAGTACGGTGTGGGAGCCCTGCATTTGTATTAGATTTGAATTTTGTCACTTCAGACAACCACATTGCCTTTTAAAACCCAAATAAAATAGACTGGTCTGACTATTAAAATGTATAGCTAAAAAATAAGCATTTTTACTAGATTCCTTCTTTCAATATATAATACAATAAGCATTCTTACTGATACGATCTTTACTAGAGAGAAATCATAGGCTTCAAAGCCAGACCGGTCTACACTTCAGTGCCACCTCTGCCACTCAATTCTCACACTCAGTCTTGTCTTCAATTTTTTCCTCTACAAGAGTCATACATGTGGAGTTTTCTCAACAACTGAGATAATGCACACTACATCAAATGCTACCACAGTGCTTAGCAGACAATAGCTGCTCGACAAATGGAAGATGCTATCACATACTTGCAATTCCTTTATATGGAGTTCATGTGCAAGAAAGTAGAAATATAAATGGAATGTGAGGCATTAATAGCTTGACAGAGAGCATTAGAGGTGGAAAGATGCCTAACAAAAAGAAATTGTAGTGAAATGATGAAAGTTGGTATCTGTATGAGAAAGAATTTCAAGGAAAGTGAAATTATTTTCATTACTGAAAATCCTGGGAAAAAGTATAAAGTAGAGCAGGAGAGAAGCAACATGCTAACAGAAGACACAGGGTATGCAGCAACTTCTTTCATTCGGATAAACAAGAGCTTTTTCCTGTCTGTATTGTCTGTCTGCTCCAAGTAGCTGTGTTTGCTGAACAAGTCAAAAGCCATGGTCTGCTTTTAAATGCATCCAGCTCCATGGCATGACGTCATGCAAATAAACACAGAAGGAAAGAGCGGGGTGACAAGACTCTTCTGTCAGGAGTGACGTAGGTCAGCCATCTGGGGAGCTGGCAAGGTCTTGAGCTGGCTTGATTGTTTTATTCCTTAGTGACTCTGGGGAATAAGCATAAGCCTTCTATGCACAGTGATTTTATTGATAAAATTTGATCTATGAAAATTACCTACCCCAAAGATCTGACATGAAGATTTCTAGGATGACAGAAGTAAAAGTGTTTTTGCAAACCGTGTGGAACTGCGCAGATGGTTGCAATAGTGAGTGTGTGCTGCATCACCCTCAAAGGGGCATACTTTTGGAGAGTATAAATTGTGGTTTTCATAAAACATTTGGAACTCCTTCATTTTATCCTATACACGCTATGGCCTACAATTTCTGGGCCCTTTTGAGTGTTCAGAGTTCCTTGGTCCAGGAATTCTTTGTAACAGTTATAGTCATAATTAGATGCTTGATTGTCATGCCACAGGGACAGAATCCCAATGTCACCACTTCCTAGAAAGGAGACTCATCTTAGAGGTGGACTAAATTTTCGTTAGGTAGATATATGCACTGACTACAGTAAGGTTTGTTTTTGTTTGTTTGTTTGTTTGTTTGTTTGTTTTCTTAAAGTGAAATGCAAAGATTTCCAAGTTTGGGAAAAACAGCTAGCGAGCTAGTATGTTCTTATATCTTTACACAAATGACTCCCTCCCCTAACCCCCAGGTAAAAATTATGTTTGTTTGTCTTCAAAAACAAATTTAATCCCAAAGTCAGTTTTCAGAAATTTGTCCTGCAAAAGTTTGATGTGTGAGCATTCATGTTCTAAGGTTTCATTTTATTTTTGTTGCTAGATGATAATTATACAAAATCAAGAGGTGCGAAGTGATGTTTTTATATATGTATATATTGTGGAAAATTATGGAAGGATCAGAATTAGCATATCTATGACCTAGATATGCTAAGTGGTTAGCATATTATTACCTCCAACTTCATTTCTTTGTGGGAAAATATTAAAAATCTTATCTTCTTTCTACATGGAAGCATACAATACGGTACTCTTTACTGCAGTTGCAGTTGGTTTCTAGAACTCACTCATTTTGTTTAATTTTACGTTTGTTCCTTTGACCACCATCTCCCTCTCCTGCCACCCCCAAGTCTCCAGCCACCATTTAGATGCCATGCTCAAGTGAGAGCATGTGCTTTTGTGTTCTGTGCCTGGCTTATCTCACTTAACAACGTTCTCAAACTTCACCCATAACCACAATAAGCATTATCTCTCATATACAATATTTAACATGTATACAAACTTGTAGTTTTTTATCTTGTAGTTATTACTATATTTGTAACTGCACTGTAATAATTTTTCATTATATTATACACATATTTTTATCAGTATGTGTAGATTTTATCTTTTTTTTTTTTTTTTTTTTTTTTTTTGGTGGAACACGGGGATTG
The DNA here is from genome assembly GCF_000260255.1 of Octodon degus. NCBI lineage: Eukaryota > Metazoa > Chordata > Mammalia > Rodentia > Octodontidae > Octodon > Octodon degus. The sequence continues at coordinate 350,413 of NW_004524720.1, read as the reverse complement.
AACTCAGGCCCTCTTGCCAGGGAAGCGCTTATTCCACTGAGCCATCTCCCCGGCCCCAGATTTTATCATTTTAAATGAACACATAAGAATTGATTTTGAGTCTATTTATTTAGTAAATGCTCATTGATGGACTTTTTGAGTATTTCCACTTTTTAGTTATTATACTAGCACCACTCAAAGTTCCTTTTTTTTTTTTTTTTTTTTTGGCGGAACCGAGGATAGAACTCAGACCCTTGTACTTGCCAGGCTAGTGCGTATTCTACTGAGCCATCTCCCCGGTCCTCAAAGTGCTATTTCATGTTGAGGTAGTGTTTGCACAAGAACATAACTCAATGCACTGTTCTCTTCATCAAGAAAGTTTTTTATGAAAAAAAAAAAAACCCTGGAATTTATAGTGCCCTTAAAGATACAGTTGTTTACTCTCAGTAGCCGTTATAAACACTGATTCTATGAATATTCTTGCGCTTACATGTCTTTTTCCACTTACATATCTATGTGATAGTTACTCAGATGTAGAATTAATGTATCAAATAATGCACATTGAACTTCTTGATGGTTATTGCCAAATTACCATTGAAAAACTACCAGTTTATACTTCCAACTATAAAGCTTTGGTTATGTTTATTCAAAGTGGTCAAAACATTAAGCACTATTAAATATTTTAAGATTTGACATAAATATTATTTTTTACTTGCATTTTAAAAGTGGAATCATACATAAGCTTTTTGGTATTTTTTTTTCAAGATAACTGGCTGTGTCTCTTCTTTTACTTCTAATTGTTCAATTATAAGTAAGTGTAAGTTCTTTTTTGTATTAAAAATATTACAATACCATGACTGTAATATATGTTATGACTATTTTATTATCATAAAATAGTTTATTTTTTTAGTTTATTTTTAACTTGATGCTGTTTTGAAAACCAGAAGCTTAGCTGGGCATGGTCACACACACCCCAACCCTCAGAAGGCTGAGGCAGGATTGTTTTGAGCTTGAGGCCAGCCTGTGCTACAAAGTGAGCTCCAGGCCAGCCTGCACTACATAGCAAGACCCTGTCTTAAGAAAGACCAAAAAATAAACAATAATAATAATAATAACAGAAACCCAAAGGCTCAACTGCCATTTGTGTACATACACAGGATGTGGATGAAGAATGACATGTATTCATTTATCATGAAGCAAAGTAGCATGTCAGCACACACTGTGGAGGGGCAGATCATTTCTCCTTTTTTTTTTTTTTTTTTTGAAGAACTGGGGATTGAACTCAGGCACTTGTGCTTGCCTGGCAAGCACTTATTCTACTGAACTATCTCCCAGGCCACATTTCTTTTCTCCTTACTGGCTTTACAGCCTTAGACAAGACATTTAACCCATTTTTGCCTCAAATATAGGTCATGATAGTTCTATTATTGTGAGGAATTTGTTATTCTATTTAAAGCACTTACTGTAGTAACTTATTGGAGGTGAGTGCTAAGATTGTGAAAGGATTCATTCATGTTTTCTGCCCATTTGGTTCACTGTCATCTATTTAAATCTCATATACATTGCTGATTTATTTTGCATGAAAAATAAGCTAGCAACCTGGCTCTCCCTCAAATTTTCCCCCTTGCCACCCCTTCAAAAAAATAAAACCTAGTTAGTTTGTCTTAAAATTGTTCACTAGAAAATACACTAAAGTTTGTTTATAAACCACTAATTTAGGGCTGGGGAGATGGTTCAGTAGAATAAGCACTTTCCTGGCAAGCACAAGGTCCTGAGTTCAATCCCTGGTTCCACCAAAAATAAATAAATAAACCACTAATTTCTTAAATTTATTTTATTTTTTTTTCATAACTGGGGATTGAATTCAGGGCCTTGAGCTTGTCAGGCAAGCACTTATTCTGCTGAGCCATCTCCCTGGCCCCTCTTAATGTTATTTGTTGACTACTTAACCAAGATTTTGTGAATCAATTGTGATGTGTCAACTTGATTTAAGTAAGAACCTCCAGGTCACTAAACTTCTTGATGGATCTGTGGATGATTAACATCTAGGTCCCAAGGTAAGTGGGGAAGGCTAAACCTGGACATGGGCAGCAGCAACCAATAGGCTTCTAGTCTGGGTGGAATAAAAATGGAAAGAAGGAAGTCTTCTCCTTTTCTTCAGAAGAGCTCTAGCCTTTGCCATTGCCTTTGGATATTGGTCTGCAGTTTCTTCAGCTGCCCAGCACAGGCTCTTCAGTCTTTCAGTGCAGACTTGCAATGCGGACTCTGTGCCGAGCTTCCATGTCTTCAACCTTAGACCACTACTGGGTTCTCCAATTCTCCAGCACACAGGCGGTCATGTTAGATTCTTCCATTTCTGGTTCTGCAGATGGCCACTGGGATTCTTCTGCTTCTTACCCTGTAAGCCTACCTAATAAACTCCTTGTATGATTACATATAAATGTCATTATATTTATATTGATTCTATTCCTCTAGAGATCTCTAAGGGAGATTTTTTTTAAAAAAATTAATTTCCTAGATGTTTCTCTTAGGTTTCAAGGTATACAGTCATATCATTTCCAAGTAAAGAGAATTTACTGGTCACTTGCTGGTATTTATATTCTTTTTTTCACCATAAGATGACAAGGAGCCTTCTTGTATATTTCCTTCCATTAATGAGATCACTTCTAGTGTTTAAATATTTCTATGATAATGACCATTGATGTGAGTTATTTTGTTAAGACAATATTTTTTTTTCTTTTTCTTTTTCTTTTTTTTGCAGTACTGAGGATTGAACTTAGAACCTTGCACTTGTCAGACAAGCAATTATTCTACTGAGCTATCTCCCCAGGCCAAAGACAATATTTTTCTTAATAGATACTAGATGTTATGATAAATAAATACTGATTTTTTTCTAAACTTTTATTTTCTAAGTATTTTCTAATATTTATTTAAATATTTTAATATTTAAATATGCTATATAAATATTCCAATATTTAAACATTTTATTGAGTCATATCAGAAAAATTCACACATTGTTAAGTATACAATTCAACAAAAATTTCAAAAGAGAATATAGTGTGTTACCAACATCCAAATCAAGAATATTAAGTATTTTCAGTGCCCTGAAAAGTAACTTTTTATGACTTATGCATATTTTCAAAATTTAATATAGCCATGACACTACATTTATATTTCTATCTTCTTTTTTCAATATTGTATTTATAAGATTTATCTGCTATCTTTGTGTATAGCAGCCATTTAATATTTTTGTGTCTAAATTTTTTTTTTTTCACTGCCTCTGACCAGGTCTTTATTCAAAATAAGCTGTCCAAATTTATGGTACTTGTATGGGATAGAGATTTTGACAGTTTATGCAGCAGGCTTCTTTTCTTCAGCAGGTTTCTTTTCTGCTGATTTCTTGGGAGCTGCAGGCTTTTTCCCCAAAGGCTTCTTCACAGGTTTCTT